>NC_090449.1:774907705-775213000 GCF_031143425.1 Pleurodeles waltl | reverse complement strand
CAAGCAGTTAGGCCAACCTTGGAGACGTGCAAAGCATTTGTTGTTCTCACATTATCGATCTTGCAACTTACACACTCAAAGGAATACCTTAAGACCAATTTATAAGAATAGTTCAGATTTTTCTATACATTTTTAGACCAAGATCATTACAATTGGTTAAGAAATGTTTGAGATATGAATTTTTGAAGTTTAATAAAAATTGTCTTTTTGTGTGTAATTACCCACCATAGGAATCAATGGTGGATAGGCTTTGAAAATTAATATAAAATCATAGAGTTAATTTACCAAGTTCGTCTTTTGAAGGTTGGTCAAGGCCATCGATGGCCACGCACTGCAAGCTGGAGGAGTTCAGGCAGCTCCTGGTGCCAGCAGAAACAGCAGGAAAAGGTCTCTGCAGCTGGTGCAGGGCCACTGTGGGGGACCACTTGGAAAAGCACTGCACAGGTAAGTTTAAAGGTGACTCCCGGGGGTCGCCATGGAGTGTTGAGGTTGCAAGGGGTGGGGGACCCTTAGAGCACAGTTGGTTCTTCGGTGCAGGGCACAGGGCAGCCGGGTGCAGAGCGAATCGTTAGGCCAGCAGCTGTGCGCAAGGATGCCCTTAGAAACAGGAGGTTGGCCAGATCAAGGGTCGATTGCAGGACAAAGGGAGCACTCTGGCAGGAGGTCCAGATTGCTTCTGAAGTCCCTCAACTGGGGCTTCCTCCTGGTCCTTTTATAGTCCTGGGTGGGATGATTTTCGGGATATCTACAGCTAGGTGACCAATACCCAGGGTCCGTCTTCACAGTTGTTGGGCTGATGTTTGGTCTTGCTGCAGCATCCAGTTCTGGAGTCAGCATCCAGTCAGTGAAGCGGACCTCACTGGCTTGTTGGTTCATTTTGGATTTAAAGTGCACCTCCACTCTGAAGGGAGTTCTCTTGCAATTTGTGAAGACTGGAGGTCTTCTGGGGTTCTTAAGAGTTGGCCAGTTGTCCAGCAGCTCCTCAGCGGCGATTGTTGGGTCCAGTGTGCAGCAAACAGGGTTAGGCGCCTTTTCTTCACAGTTCTCATGCCTTTGGATTTTCTTGTTGCTGGTCTTCTTCTGCCCATTGAATCTGAATTATCAGTCTAGGAATGCCCACAAAATACTGTATTTAGTGGGCGTTTTAGGGGGAACCTGGTAGTGACCAATGGGTCATCTACCTTAGGGTGGATACATGGATGCACCCACTAAGTGGCCACTTCTGGTGGGCAGAGGTCAGTTCCCTACCCCTGATTGGCTATTTTCCTTCCATCCAAGATGGAGAAAATGAAATGTAGTCCACCTCTCATGCAACACCTTAGGGTTGGTGCATGCCAGGTAGGGCCACTCCTCCTATCCTTTGTTTGAATTTCCTATTGTTGCTTCCGCCAAGAATTGGGGGTATGCAATGGGGGAGGCCATCTGCTCTAGCAGCAGGCCTAGTGGTCGAGTATCAAAGGCGGTATGCACTTTGAAGCTCGCTGACAGGATGGTGCATGTTCCTGAGTGAGGGGGAGTTGAAATCTCCACCAGGAAGGGCTTTGTTCTGAATCCCAGAAGGCAGAGGCCCTTACCCCAGGGATGCAGACTTGTGTCTGGAAGTGGCAGCTGGATCTGAGTGGCCAGCAACCATGCCAGGGTAGTTAGCTTTTGCCGGGGTCCCCTCTAAGGTGACCCCTTGGTACATTTTATAATAAATCCAACACTGGTACCAGTTTGGATTTATCATTCTGAGTTGTTTGATACCAAACAATCCAGGGTTCAGAGTGGCCTTCATGTAGCTGGGAAACTCGTAATGACCAGTGTCCAGCACATGTATTTAAAATGGCTGCTCTGTTCACTCACTATGTCCCAGGTTTGGCAAGGACACAGTCTGGGTATATTGCTCATGCAGCTATGCCTTCCAATACAGTATAGTGCACCCTTACTTAGGGCTGAAGATCTGCCAGAGGGATGACTTACCTATATTGCATAGAGTCTGTAGTGGACAGGGCACACAGGACTTAGGGGTTGTATCAGGACACTCAGCCTCTAATGGCAGTGCTGAGTGCCTCTGAATGCATGGCTCTAGAGGTTGGCACAATCACTGCTGCTGCCCTCAGGGGCCTACCCTTAGTACCTCCTGCCCTGGGTACCTAAGTACCATTAACTAGGGACTTATGGTGGCAGATAAAGGTGTCTCCAATTGCACCAATGCATCACAACAGTTTTTGGGAAAGAGCTTTGGCCCAGGGATTCTGGTTAGCAAGGTCTCTGGGAACTAACAACTAAGCTATATCACATACAAGGCAAATAGTGGGGGCTAGTCAAGTAATAAATAAGCCTTTTCTCACAACCCTTCCAGCCCAAACTGCCAGGCCAGGTCATCTTTGGACAAGAAACAAACACCCTAGGACCAGTATTGGACCATCACCCCTTATCAGCCAGGCTAACTAGGATCCAGTTGCATAGTGAGCACAGGACCCACATCTGGGTGTACCCTTCTCACTTAGGGCAACTATAGCAACACAAAAAGATGACGGACGAAATGTGGAACATTGTCAAACACACCCGCAGTCACAGATCTGGGTTAAATCCATTGTTGTTTTGCCCACCATGCCACCCCAGTTTGGACCCAGCCATATGCAAAACAGTTTTGATCCTGCTCCCCAAGGAGCAGTCCAGCCTGAACTGCTAGGGCAGGTCCTCTCTGGACAGGGAACAAGCATTCTGGGACCAGTTACAGGGTATCACCCCTCATCAACCAGGCTAGCTTGAATCCAGTGGCACAGTAAGCACAGGTCCTATGTCAGGGCATACCCTTCCCACTTAGGGAAACTATAGAAGCACAAAAAGATGATGGATGGAATGCTGAACATTTTCAAACACTCCCAGTCACAGATAGTTTTTATGCCCACCATGCAACCCCAGTTTGGACCCAGCCATATTCGAATTAGTCTTGACCCTGCTCCCCATGGGAACAGTCCAGCCTGAACTGTCAGGCCAGGTCTTCTCTGGAATGGAAACTAGTATCATAGGACCAGTTTCGGGGTATCACCCCTAATAAGCCAGGCTAGCTTGAATCCTGTGGCACAATAAGCACTGGTCCCACGTCAGGGCTTACCCTCCCACTTAGGGAAACTAAAACAACACAAAAAGATGCTAGACTGAATGCTAAACATTTTCAAACACTCACTCCTAGTCACATATCTAGGTTAAATCCATCATTTTTATGCCAACCACGCCACCCCACTTTGGACCCAGCCGTATCCAAATTAGTCTTGAACCTGCTCCAAATGGGAACAGTCCAGCCCGAACTGCCAAGGCAGGTCCTTCATGGAACGCAAACAAGCATCCTGGGACCAGGTTTGGGGTATCACCCCTCATTAGGCAGACTAGGTTGAATCCACTAGCACAGTGAGCACAGGACCCATGTCTGGGCATACCCATCTCACTTAGAGCATCTATAGCAACACAAAAAGATGATGGGCGGAATGTTGAACATTGTCAAACACTCCCCCCCAGTCATAGATCTGGGTTAACGCCACTGTTTTTTTGTCCACCATCCCACTCCAGTATGGACCTAGCCATATGCAAATCAGTCTTGACCCTGCTCCCCATGGGAGCAGTCCAGCCCAAAGACCCAGTGCAGGCTAGATCCTCCCTGGATGAGAAACAAGCATTCCAGGACCAGTTTTGGGGTATCACCTCACATCAGCCAGGCTACCTTAAATCCAGTGGCACAGTGCACACGGGACCCAAGTCTGACCATACCCTTCATACTAAGAGCAACTATAGCAGCACAAAAAGATTATGGACCGAACGCTGAACATTGTCGAACACCCACCCTGAGTCACAGACCTGGTTAATACCATTGTTTTTTTGTCCAGCATGCCATCCCAGTTTGGACCCGGCCATATGCAAATCAGTCTTGACCCTGCTACCCATGGGGACAGTCCAGACTGAAGTGCCAGACCGGGACCTTCCTGCAACAGAAACAACCATCATAGACCGATTTTAGGATATCATCCCTCATCATCAAGATTAGATTGAATCCAGTGGCACAGTGTACACATACCCATGTTAGGGCATTTCCTTCTGACTTATGGCAATTATAGCAACACAAAAAGATGATGGTCAGACTGCTGAATATTGTCACTCACTCACCCCCAATCACAGATCAGGGTTCAAGGCATCATTTTATTGCCCACCATGCCACCACAGTTTGGAGACAGCCATATGCAAATCAGTCTTGACTGTGCTCCCCATGGGAACAATTCAGCCACAGCTGCCAAGACAGATCATCCTTGGATCAGAAACAAACATTGTGGGACCAGTTTTGTGGTGTCATCCCTCATCAACCAGGCTAGCTTGAATCCCACAGCACACTGAGCAGTGAGAAAGGGACCCACATCTGGACTTACCTTTCCCACTTACAGCAACTATAGCAACACAAAAAGATGATGGACGGAATGTTGAACATTGTCAAACACTGAGCCCCACTCAAAGGTCTGGGTTAAATACATTGTTGTATTGCCCACCATGCCACCCCAGTTTGGACCCTGCCATATGCAAATCAGTCTTGACCCTGCTCCCCATAGGACCAGTACAGCCCGAACCCCCTGGAATGAAAACTAGCACCCGGGTACCAGTTTCAGGGTATCACCCCTCATCAGCCAGGCTAGATTGAATCGAGTGGCACAGTGAGAATGGGACCCACATATGGGAATACTCTTTCCAATTAGGTCAACTATAGCAACACAAAAAGATGATGGGCAGCATGCTGAACATTGTGAAATACTCACCCCCGGTCACAGATCTAGGTAAATCCATCATTTTGTGCCCTCCATGACACCACAGTTTGGATCCAGCCATATGCAAGTCACTCTTGACCCTGCTCCTCATGGGAACAGTCCAGCCTACAATGCCCTCTAGGTAGGAATCGCTGCACACCTCCTACTGAGACTTCAGACCATACAGAACACCGCAGCCAGACTCATCCTTGGCCTTGCCCGATGAACCCACATCACACCCCACTTCAGGCAACTCCACAGGCTCCCCGTACTGAAGAGATGACAATTCAAGCTGCTGACCCACACACACAAGGCTCTACACAATGAAGAACCCACGTTCATTAACCACCGCCTGAACTTCCATCAACCGTCGAGAAGGCTATGCTCTGCCTCCTTTTCACTTGTCCATACTCCCCTCATCTACCAAGCAGAAGTGGAGGACGCTCCTTCTCTCACACCACAGCAAAAAAATGGTACATCCTCCCCAAGCACCAGACCATCACCTCACTTCCGGAATTCTGAATGGCTCTCAAGACCTGGCTGTTCTAATAAGCTTCCGGGACTTGCAAGTAACTAATACCCTATCCGGTGATTAGCCATGCTTTATAAGTCCTGATTGATTGATTGATGAACAGCTAGAGACACCACCACTCCCATTGGAGCTTAATGTGGCTTTATCAAAGCTTATGTGAGCTCTATTCGAGCCAATTCACAAGGCTTAATTGTAGCATATTTCTTGGAAGACATTTTTCAAATAGATACATCAGCTCATATGTCCTGTGAGATTCAAACTCTCTCAGCTGTTGAGCATTACACTGTGTTTCTTTCAAGCACAGTAGTAATGGGGACTCACCCTTCCTTTCTTGTGAAAGTAGTCCCTTTCTTTTAAAAGTAGTTTTGAAATTCCACATACACCACACTATTACTGCTGGTTTTTTTTTCAACCCTAACTACAACTAAGTAGCTATTTCATAACATTCCTTCCTAGTCCTGTTCTCGAGTGTCCCATGAATGGCCCCAATGAGCATCAGGAGGAGTTCCTTAGAGAGGCCACTGGGCAGGTGTTTGTTAAATTATACACGGACATTCTCATCTTCAATGTGGTCCCCGATGCACAGTTATATAATGGCTTTGTTTCTGCAGGATCATTTACCCTGTTGATGCAATTAGGCATGATTATGGTTATTCCAAAGCCTGGATGGGACTCTACCCTCTGCTCCTTCTATTGGCCTAGTACGTTATTAAACGTGGATGCTAAACTTTTCACTGCTATCTTAGCGAACAGGCTAGGCCCCTATATGCAGGGTTCGATAGACCCAGACCAGACTGGGAGAACCTGTGCCAACAATACTAGGAGGCTTTGCAATCTTTCAGACAAGGGTAGGGGGGCCCACTTTCCATCGTTGTTACTCTCCATTGACGCAGAAGGCCCTCAAAAAGGTCCACTGGGACTTTCTGTTTGCGGTCCTTCCCCGCTATGCTTTGGGCCCGAGGTTTTGCAAATGGGTTCAGTGTAATTACACTCTCCCACAGGCCAGAGTGAGGGATTTCAAGGCCAGACTTTCCAAAACGTCCATTCTGAACTTGACAGTGCCGGATATGGAGATGGAGGCACTCAAGCCCATCCTGCCCTTTACGTGGGCCAAACAAGCAGTGGAATACTTAGGCTTACAAATTTGCACCACCCCAGCCTCCACAGCTAAATGTAATTATGCCTCCCTGTTCAGTGAGGCTTGTGGGGCCTTGGGAAGTTGAGAGGCTATGGTCTCTCTTGGCTGGGCCGAGTGGCAGCTGTAAAGATGACACTCTTGCCTAAAGTGCTGTATATGCAATCCCTGCATTACAACGCCCACCCAGGGTACTTGATACTATACAGAGGCTGATATGGGAATTCATGTGCGCTGGGAAAAAGGCGAGAATGGCGTGGGGGCAGGCATACTTGCCACAGTCGGAGGAAGGGCTAGGAGTTCCTCATTTGATTGGTTACTATCAGGCTGCCCAACCGCGCTACCTGATGGAATGATCCCGTACAAGCACTGAGGAACATTGTCTCTTTATTGATCAGGCAGTGGCTGGACAACATATTTGGAAGATTCCCTGGCTTCCTCCGGCACATTGCCCCTCCCGGGGGTCTATGTTTCTCGCATACTGCGAGTCACAATGGAGGTCTGGGACAAGGTGCAGACGTGTAGGGGTCTGTCCTCTCCTATATCTCTACAAACGCCTATTATCAGCAATCCAAATTTCCCCCCAGCACTTACCGGGTCCTCCTTCAGGATCTGCCAGGACTCCAACTGTAAAAGAATTGGAGATCTTTTTGATGGTCAAGGCATTATGGAATTTACCCAGCTCCAATTGGATTACAACCTCCTGCACAAAGTATACTGGCAATATCTGGCGATCCGGCACTGGGTGTCCTCCCCAACAATTCAACTGCATGCGAGTAGGCCCCTCCTTCCCTTTGAGACATGGTTAATAAAACGCATGAATGATAAGAGGTTCATATCTGTGACATTTATGGCTTTTTTACTACACCACGCTCCTGCCCTGGATACTTGCGAGGCGTAGATGGGTAGCCGATTGTGGTTGTTCCTTTACAGCTAGGAAATGGCAAGATGTGCTACATCGCATGCGAGTAAAAGCCCGCAGTATGAACACCAAAGAATTATTTTTGAAAATACCAACTACTTTATGCTGGCAAGGCTCGCCAGATGGTCTATGACACAAACATACCAAGCTTTCCTAGTTACATCCTATTAGGGCTTCCGAATCCGCAGATATACCACCCCAAGGCCCTGAAAGGTAGAGCCATCACACTGGTGATCGGAGCAGCTAAACAGCTTCTTTTAACCCAATGGGGTTCCTAGGTGATCCCCACTCACTGACTGGCTGCAGAAGCTATGGGATATACTGGGAATGAAGAAACTGGTGACAGTGGCTACAAGACCCCTGCCTGCTTTTGACAAACCATGGGGTCCTTGTATTTCCTATCTCTCTGATGAATTTAGGAAGCTGACTTGTCCATGTTACTTACGCGTCATACGTTTGATTAGTTCAGACATATGTCCAACTGAGACAGTGGAAACTGCATAGGGGCTATAGGTTTGCCCACACGAAGGAGTTGATCAGCATACTCTGCGACAATGATTATTCATAGGTGAAAGGGGTATTTGTCTTGCTCCCCTTGTTTCCCTATTTCACTTTGTTATATGTTCTCACTATCCACTGGCCAGTGGTTGTAAGTGGAGCAGCTTTACAACTTTATATAATTGTTCAATAAAGAGATTTAAACCCCCTCAAGTGTCCCATGAAGTCTTGATTTGCTGCCCAATGTAGTGTTCTCCTGACCTGTGCTCCGCTTTCACTTCTGTAATTTCTAGGCCCTTGGTGGCCTCTTGGGTAGGAAGGATATTTTGCTTTTCATCCACCGCTAACAGTCACCAAACGCTAAATCGATATCTATTGTAAGTGAAATCTGGTAACGATATTTGACCAACACCTCAAAGGAGGTGGTAACCCAATCCCTTTGCGGATATTTAAAAAGTTTGTTTAGTGGGAGTCAGTAAGTATTCCATTGGTCCCCTGCCTCCTCTTAAACAAATAAAACATATTTTCTTTTTAAAAACCAGTTGCATTCGGAAAATGGGCTTCTTTTAACAAAAATTAATTAAAAAGAAATAACAGACATGATGGTCAGCTGACCCCCAGCATGGCACCATCCCTGTAATGGCCCCCCTTTGTAATGAGTCATCATTTGCGACCTATCTCATTAATATGCATGCAGTAGGTCGGATTCCCACCCACTTTTACCTAGGTCGGTTATTAAAAAGTTTGACTTATCACAAAAACTGTGACCAGTATTTTGCAACCAGTTGTTAGTACATCTGCTAGATGGCCCTTCCTCACTTGCATTTTGTGACCTACATTGATGACAATTATCCATATTAGGGTGGTCAGGCAGGCAAACCTAACATCTATAATGGCTGCTCTATTTGTTAGTCTTTATCTCACACTTGGAACAATTCTAACCTTTCGCAATTCTAAAGAGCACTATTCTGCAATAGATTTAAAGTTAGTGAATACACAAAGGGTAAAAAGTGGAGATACTCAATAAAAAAGAGGCCACAGTGTTGTGGGATCCTTTCTGCCTAACCTGAAAACATTGCAAGTTGGTGGGTGCAGTATAAATGCTGCATTGCTGATGACCATAACGGGACAGCACTTAATACTTTAAGGTTCCTACAGCACAAAACAAACGTGGAATAATATTTCATACACTTAATTTGAACATTTCTGTTGGCTGGCGAAAGGAACCATGATCACCGGTCATAAGAATACTCTTGCATATGTACATTTTCATACACACAATTCTGAAATGTGCAAACTAACAGTATACCTGGCCATCTTTGTATGTTTCAGTCACTCCCATCACCCCTCATCTGTGGATCATTCCTCCCCCTATGCTTGTCTTTTTCAGGACTGAGGCAGGATGAAAGTAGCACACCCTCCCGTTCCCAAACATTTCACGGACATGCATGTGAAAACAAATGTCATTGGAGATATAGTATCACTTACAAATTGTTTTATCATGTCCTGGAATTCGTTTTCAGATAGCTCAATCTTTTTGTTATCTTTTCGCAATTGCGGGTCATCTGTTTTTGGGTGTATTGGTGGGTCCCCTCCTCCCTTATCGCAGTCAATGCTGTAAGAAGCAGAAGGAATACGAAGTGAATCTTAGCTGGCATTAATTAACCTTTAAGTAACAAAGGTGAAACATTTCCACAAAGTGTGCTCTTCTGATGTACCCAGATCAGCCCTTCTTCCTTGATAACATACCCCACGGATTACACTCTCTGGTCCACTGGCATATTATATTCAGATTGTGATTGTCTGCTACAGCTCCTCTTTTACCTAGTAGCCATTCCCCTGTGTCAAAGCCAGCGTTTTCTTTTCTGGGCCATGTGCCTACGTATCCTGATAGCTAGATATTTCCCTGAACCTTCAACCACTGGCATTCTATCTTATTTATCACTTTTGCAAATGCTGTCTCTCACAGAACCTACGATATTCAAGGTTTTCAATAGATTTGCCACAAAACTCAAACATTTTACAAACATTTTACACATCTAGATTAGTTCCAAGGTTTTAGATTCCAGAAACAGAAATTCAAACTAAACCATAGACATTTCTATTATGATTAGCTTTGCAATATATTCCATCTGTATATTCTCTCTTATGTTGTGGATGCTGAAATGAAGACGAGGTTATTACTTTTTATAATAACTTTTAGACATTTCACCCTCATTACAGCAAGGATTACCACTTGGATTTACAAAAGTAGCAAAACAATTGGAGAGAAGCCTCAAAAAGTAGCAAGATATCAACACTGCAGGTGGGAAAATGGATTTGCAGGACGTTTTGTAAACCATCTGGCTATTTCCTCTGTGGTACATCAAACAGAAATATTTTCTCCTGGCTTGGTGTCCACCCATGTGCAGAGGGCAGTCGTATCCTTAAAAACGGCAGTATTTTGAGTTGCATAAAGAGATTATTTGCCTAATTTAAGGAAGTGGGAATGTATCCATCAACCAGCTAAATGATGCACAATCACTCTTATTTACCCAGCACCCGACAAAATAGTGCATAATTTCTGGTATTTGGCCACTGACAAATATCTGAAACTTCATTGTTTATTCAGCCATGGGCGTAGAGATTATGTGCTATTTAACCTGCAACCAGATACATGTTATGAACAAGGTCTTTATTTATCTGGCCATGAATTCAAGCAATAGTAATGTGGTGGCCATCTTGTAATGAGGATGCAACATGTGTGAAGTATTTGTAAGTAAATGGTAGTCAAATGTACACACGTTTGTACCAAGGTAACTGGATGAATTAAGTTGTTTATGGAGTAGCTTCTAAATATTGCACACATATATTTTTGCTGCAGTCTAGGAGTATATGACTATCTGTAAAGAATAGTGAGCATGTCTTTCAAGCAAGCTACACAAATGTTTTATTCACTATGAGAATCTATAGTTTTTTAAATATTCATGAACCCCCTTTTGATTATTTTTTTCGGGCAGGGCCATTTTGTGCTTTTCCTAGAAGCCTTGTGCTAGTTTTCAACTTCTTTTTACGGGGATTGTGCTTGCTTAATATTTCAATCCTGGCAACAAAGCAGCAGGCGACACACAGGAAATGCTGTGAGGTAGGTGGTATCTGGACCACAGAGGATGGGGCACTGACAGTAGGGAATAAGTGTTTGAGGGCACAATGTTTAGGGGCACTTGAAGGAGGTAAATTGAGAGGGATACAGCAAAGAAGCTTCTGTGGAGCAATGAAAACTGGAGACAAGGGAGTTATGCATCTGTACTGCATGGGTAGTTCACAGGAAGAGTGCTTATTCACTCAGATACCAGCTGAATAAAGACACCTTTTCATGCTCTTTGCCCAGAAGTGGAGTTTCAGGCTTTGGAGGAGGATCATGACCATTAAGAGGATAAGGGCCAGGATGGGGACCACAAGGAGGGCTACAAAAACCAGAACAATGAGGACCAGGACACTAAGGCTCAGGAATACCTAATTCTTCGGGACCAGGATTACCAGTGCCAGAGAGGACCAGGAACAAATAAACAAGGAGGCATAAGACAAGGAAAACCAGGAGTATGGGTACCTGGACCAGAATAGGAAGAATCAGGACAGCCAGGAGGATGTGGAACAGGGAAATCAGGCCCCCATTGATAAGAGAACAAAGGAGCACATGGACCAGAGGTAGAACAAACAAAAGGACCTGGAACATAATGACAAGGAGGGCTAGGCGGACCCAATTGCACCGGTCAGGACCAGAGGGCCATGGATTACCAGTGGCAGGAGTAGCACACACAGATGAACAGACCAACGAAGACCAGGTCCAGGAGACCTATGTAAAGGACAAGAGACTGAAGGACTAAGACCACAGAGATCAGATTATGAAGGGACAAGGGGCCAGAAGCAAATGGACAGGGACTGAGAAGGTCAGACTGGAAAAAACTAGGACTAGCAGGGCCAGGAGACCCTAGATCAGCAGGATCAGGCAGAATATAAAGGACCAGGAAGTCCAGGCCCTGTAGGACTGGGGTCAGAAGGTATCTGAGGTTCAGATTCGGTGGGACCCCGTACCAGGGTGACAAGGAGTATATGAACCAGTGTTACTCGCAACATGGGAACTCGGAGGACCAACTCCACAGGGATGAGGAACACCAGACCAAGGATGATCATTACTGGAAGTACCATGTTTGAGGGAACCAGGGTCAGATGGACAAGAACAAGGTTGGGCAGGCAGACCAGGAGGACTAGTAGGACTAGGAAGGAGCAGGTGGTCTGGGGATGTAGGAGGGCTAGGGAAACCAAGTCCAGTGGGACCAGCACGATAAGACCTGATAAAGGAGGGACATACAAAGGAGTTCAAGACCTAAGAGCAGGACTATAAGGACCAGGGAGACTAGCAGCAGAAGTATTAGGACTACGCACACAGGATTAGATAAACTAAGGGAGCAGGATCAGGAGGACTGATGGAGAGAATGTGGCTGAAAAGGATGAAAATGTCCAGGACTAGAAGCCTGTGAAACAGGAGGCCCAGGAGCCACAGGACCAGTATAAGAAGTACATAGGGGTGATGACCAGACAGACGCGGCCTGGGAGTTCTAAGGCTAGCATGAACGAGAGGTCAAGGAACATCAAAACTAGGAATGGCTAGGCAGATCTGTGGTAGCGCCGGCTACCGCCATTCCAACGCGCCCGGCAGGCGTCATATTTATGGAATGGTAATTCTTAATTCTTTTATGAAACACATCACAACAGCTGATTTCAATACAAAAGGCTGATCCGGTTTCCACAAAAAAGGCAAAATATTTAACAAATATCCTTTAACTGTGCTCACAGTTTGGACTACACTGGGTCGATATGGCAGGTGCCACACCTAGCCACAAACATGTCCCAATGGCTGCCATATACTGATTTGGTCAAGAGACAACCTGCTGCCAAGATAACATCTACGGCTCCAGCAGGGTGGTCAAAGGCAGTTAACTGTCACCAGTCAATCTCCAAGCAAGGAGGTGCAGAAACCTGCCCTACTTCTGCAATAGAAGTTCCTCTCAAAGTAACATTCTGATTGGAGGACAAATGCTATTTCCCAAGTGTTCTGGGTACCAAAACCTCTTTGCCCAATCCCCTATCATCAGTATGACTAGGGCCCTGTTTATTTCCGATCTTCTTCAGAACTCAGGGCAGGAGAGATAGTGGTGGAAGGGCATACAGGAGACCTGTGCTCCACTCTAGATGGAATACATCTAAAAAACAGAGCCATTTTGGAAAATTCAGCATGCAACATTGTTGGCATTGCACATTCTCTGCAGTAGTGAAATGATCAAGTCTGGGTCTCTCAGTTTGTGGGAAATGCCCTGTGCCACCTCCAGATGTAACTGCCATTTGTGATCTGTTAGGCTTCGGCACTGGAGTTTGTGAGCCCTCATGTTTTAAAGATCTTGCCAGGTGTTATACCACCAGAGAATTTCTGGGAGAGTTCAGCCACTTCCAGAGGCACAGTGCCTCTTGGCATGACCTCAATCTGCCCTGCTTGGTGCAGTCCCAAATGGCAGTAATGTTGCCTGTGATCTCCTGTACCAATCTTCCTCTGATGAAGGGCAGGAAGTCCTTCAGCCAGGCACGGCCCGTCCTTTAGGGTGGAGGGTCCACGCCCCCACCACATTTTGCCCATAATGAAGAGTGTCTGTCGGGCTGAACAAAGGTCAGCCTGACAGACACTCTTCATGTTCAGGTCAGACAGCCAGGAGCAGACATGAGCGATTTGCGCATAGTCCTGGCTGCCTGAGCTGAACGTTGCTGGGCTGAGGAGGTCAAAGCTCCTATGGGAGTGAACTCCTCGGCTCAGCAAAGGTGCCTCGTGGCCCACCCCTGGGTGACGAGGAAAGCATCACTCATTGACTTTGACTTGGGCACTTCAGGTTTAAGCCCTGAAGCGCCCAGGGCGAGTGTCAATCAGTGACACTTCATCACAGAGTGGGGTGGGGTCAGCAGTCTCACTGACCCCATACCACTCTGTGATGAGACTGGGACTGCTGCCTTCCCTCATTGGCTGACCTAAGTTCAGCCAATGAGGGAAGGCAGCAGTCCCAACCCTCCTGGGACCTCCGAGGCTGAAGGTACGTTTGTGTGTGTGATCTTTTAAAATTAATGTTTGGTGCGTGCGTGCATGTTTGAATGTTATGAGTGTTGTTAATGGATGTGCGTGCGTGCGTGCCTGTGTGTGTGAAAGAATGAGGGTGTGTGTGTGATCTTTTAAAATGAATGTTTGGTGCATGCGTGCATGTTTGAATGTTATGAGTGTTGTTAATGGATGTGCGTGCGTGCGTGCCTGTGTGTGTGAATGAATGAGTGTGTGTGTGCTTCCCGCCCGCCCCCCTCCCTCCTAAAGCTGCCGCCTGCCACTGCCTTCAGTACCAAGCAAATCACCCCCAACAGATTGATGTGCAGTAATTTCTCAGCCAGAGACCAGTCCTCTGATCACCACTTGGCCCAGATGTCCAGTACTACTTAGAAGTGATGCATCTGTCACTATTGTCAACTCTGGATGGGGCAAGGAGAGAAGTTTACCACTGACCTAATCACAGTCCGACAGCCACCAGTGGAGGTTCTTTTGTATCCTCCGAAATCTGGACAGAATCGGAAAGCTTCCTCTAGTGCTGTACCCACTGGGACTTCAGATCCCATCCACGGCAAGACCTGCATATGCCACCTGGAATGCAGGATGAAGGAGGCCAGTTATCCCAGCAGCTTCAGAGGCATTGTCACTGAGATCCAGGATAGAGGGTGAAAGACTGGTATCATAGGCCACAGGTCATTAACTCGTCAATTTAGGGAGAAAAACACAAAATTGTACCATGTCCAAAAGGTCTCCAGTGAACAGGGGAATCTTGCAAAGAAGCCAGATGTGACTTTGTCATGTTCATAGTGAACCCCAAAGATCTTATGAGGTTCGCCATTGTCTGGAAGTGGTTGACGACTACCTGTTGTGAGCCCGCCTTCAACAGCCAGTCATCAAGGAAATCGTAGTCGTAGTTTGACTCTTGCTCTAGGCAAGACTGCTGGTTTAAGGATGACTGTACTTATGCTTGCAGGCAACTATGCCAATCCTACAAGTCACAACTGTTGTCCCAACCTTCCCGGCTCGCAAGCAGCACCTCACCAAAAACCCAAACAGTAAAAGGTGATTTGTGGCAGCCTTTACGCATCGACTCAAGAGTATGACATCTTGGAGTGTCATTGTTAAACGGAGATTAACCCTTTCTCTCATTAACAACTTGTCTCAGTCAAACACAGGCAATGAAGAAGATGCAGTAACTTTTTCAAGTTTCTAACTTCTTCTGCCAAGCTCAGCCTATCCACCGTTTCTTGAATGTTATCATCCTGCTTCTTTCTTCCGGTTTCTTTCTAATGCTGGAAACCCCAGGTGACACCGGCATTTCACCTCGAGATGGTCTGGCTTTTGTACCATCCTGCTTGCCACTGGTTGGCTGCATCAAAACTATCCAGTGTATCTGCAAACTGTTCCATCCACTGTGGTGCTCTTCCAGGCTCTTTTGCATTCGGCCTTCCTGAATCTTACATGCCCTTTATCTGTGGTTCGGGCCCAAAAACCTTCCTGTTTCATCTTCTACTCAAATGGGTGCATCCAGGGCCATGCATCCTTGTGCCCTCTTTTCTGTATTGATTGTGCAGCCTTTTATGAACTCCAAGGAGAAGGCCTATACCAAATAACCACATACAACCATAAACGCCAAAGAACTAATTAGCTGTAGAGTTCCCCTCACTATGCCAATACTTATTTTCTCTCCATTCTCTGCCTCATATTTTAGATCAACCTCACACAGATACTCCAAAACAATTGAAGAATTATGATTTAAAGTATGCTTTGTGCAGAGTCTCCAGAACTGCTGGACTGCTAAGAAATCGAAAATGGCCCAGTGTGTGACTCACTAAAGTAAGAGTTGTATGGAAAATATGGAGACTTTTTAGGTATATGCAAAAACTCCAGGTCTGGATACATAACATAACATGCTACAATGTTAGAGAATAAATATTACAATGACTTCCTGAAATCCTTCAGCCGACATAAGAATATCATATTTGAGAGTACCTCTTGACGCCATCCATGTTTTTAACTCATTGAACAGACAATATAATAGTTCTCCACGAGTCCCTGTGACATGAGGAGACTGGCATCAATGGCCTTTAGGAACTCATGATGTGAGAGTAGTCAAAGATTTTAGAGAAGCTGACACCCCAAGGTAGAAGCTTGGTAGCCTGGTAACTAATGATCCACTTGCATAACAAGCAAGCAATAACTGACAATTTGAAGATGGCTTATCAAAAAGTACATAGCTCTCGAGGTTGGGTACTTGCATATTTTTCACCTAATAAACGTAAATTCATGCCCATAGATGTTTGTGTGTGCAAGTGACAAGACTTAAAATGTGGTTGTTTCTTCAATGGGAGCCAGTGCAGATGTCCCAAGCATACCCTATGTTATCCCAACGTCTGGGTTTCAGAAGCAGTCTGGCAACCACATCATTCTGAAGGCCCAGGTGGATGCTGTTTTCATAGTTTATGCTGAACAAGGTGAGGCAGTTAATTCCTACAACTTGGTGGGGAAAAGATGAGAGCACATGGTGTGGTTGTGCCAGACAAAAACTGCAGGCCTTGAACATTAAAGCTATTTAAACATTTAGCTTGAGATCAGTGTGAATTATAATGCCTCATGTTGTCTCTATTTTAGCCGTGGGTCAAACGGGGCAGACTCTGGAGTGGCAAATCGGCTTTCTCAAGCAGAATCTCTGATTTATTTGGTTCAGTTTTAAATTCTTGTTTGTCATCGAGATTTAAATGTAGATAGCACCACTGAAAAATAAATATGGAGATTAAGGTTGCCATCCTCATATCACAAATGACTTTCTCATGAATGTCATTTGACAGTTAAAGGTTTCATAGAAATATCAAACAGTAATAGTGAGAGAGATCAGACCCACGGGGATCTCCCCAAGGCACTGCTTTCATGGGGAATCAAAAGGGGGTATACAGCCAGATGGGGATTGATTAAAAAGGGTGACAGCCAAGCCAGAATATTGCGCTGGATATCATTCACAATCACTTGAATGGCTGAATACCTCAGCTAAATGCAAAGGATACAGGACTTGGTGGCACATAAGTTCAGTTACTACTGTAAAGACCTCCTTCAAGATACTTGTTGCTTCAGCAAAATCTGATATCATTCATCCACCCACTCATTTATCCATCCAGTCACTCACTCATCCTTTCTGCCATGCAGCCACTCATCACCTGTTCTACCTTTCATTTATCCACTCGCCCATTTACCATTCCACTCTGTCACTGGCCGTTTACCCTTCCATTCTGTCACTGACCGATTCATTCATTTAAGTGGGTGAGTTGATAGATGAATTAATCATATAAACCTTTATCAGAAATAAACATTGGCATTAGAATGTGATGCTCAAAACACCATAACAAAAATATAATTTGGGATGCATTGGAGGGCGAAAGGAAAGAGGAAGTTGGGAGGAAAGATGGAGACGACAAGTGGCGTAGTAACGGTGTCATGGGCCCTGGGAGTAAGAAAGGAAAATGGTTGACTGCAATTTAGGTAGGAAAATTCAGCAGTAATTTGAGCTGAGTGAGGGTCCATAGGTCTCTGGGCCCCGGTTCCAATGAACTTGGTTGCTCTATTGATAACTAGGCCTCAGGTGAGAAAGCGGATGGGGCAGAAAAATAGAAGTGAAAGGAATTCAAGAGACAGAAGGGAGAAAGACAATGGGTCGCAAAGAAATAAAAGAAAGAAGGGAAAGAAAGAACGAGAAAATGAAAACGCAACTAAGAGAAGAAATAGAGCAAACGTGTGAGACAAAAGAAAAAAGGGAAGGAACCTAGTGAACGAAAGATAAGGAGGAAAAATAATGAAAGAAGTGCGAAAAGAAAGAGAAAAATGAAAATTGAGAAAAAAAGGGAGATTGTGAAAGAAAGAAGCAGTGAAAAAACAAGGGCAAATATGTACTGACACATTTTCCACAGACAAAGAATGGGAAAACCACTTTGACACTTTGGGTCCCAACAAATAACTTGCCGCTTCCACATCCAAAACGGGAAAGGGAGGGATTTATAGTTACGTGTGAATAGACAGATAAAGATAAGAAAAACACCAGAGAAAGGAAGGAAGAAAGATCTAAAAAAAAGTGAAAGGATGCATACCGAGTCAAGGGAAAGAGCAAATAAAAAAAACAAAGAAAGAATGAAGGGAAAAGAAAAAGTTGTGAAAGAATGAACGCCTGATGAATAGAAAAGAGAGGAACAAAAAAAAGAAAGAAATAACCAAGATTTTGCGAGAGGAGGTAGCAATAGGAAGAGGGACATAAAACGAAAAGGGAGAGTAGAAATAAACAGTTGAAAGAAAGAGCAAAACTGCTAATGTGTGGATTTTAAGAGATGGAAAGAGAAAACTGGGGAAAAAGAAAACATTGAGAGTAAACAGAGTAAAGGAAAGAATAGAGTGAGATAGGTGGAACAGATGCTCCCAAATAAAGATGGCAGCTAAGAATAGATTTAATTGGCTCCCCCACGTCCTCAAACAGAAGTCAGAGTGTGGAACATCAGGGGGCACTGCAGAACAGCAGGAGATGCATAAGAGCTGTATGTGAACCCCAATACAGAAATATTGGGCACTTAAGATCAGGATTCAGGATTGGGGGTATAAACAGAGCTGTGCCAGAATAACAGAAAGGCAGCGGATGAGGAATGAGAAATGGACCACCATGTAATTTCTGGTATTGGAATAATGGGGTGCCTCAGGTTAGGGTTGAGGTACACTGACAGAGTTGTATGTGGGCTGTAGTACTGGAATAGTAATGGCCACACAAGGTCAGAAGTGATGTATATTAATGGAGATATGGATGGAACTAGTATTGGCGTGCCAGTGTTGCCAGGTGTTAGCCTGGAGGTGTCTAGGTGAAGCTGTGATTGGGGCCCAGTATGGGAGTGGCATTACCTCTGAACCACAGAAGTGAGGAGTCCGAAGAGCGAGTGTGTGGGCCTTAATACTGAGAAGAAATGTGTACAGAATGTTAGAATTGATGGATTCTGGCAGAGTTGTGGTGGTTCCTATCTACAGTGGTGTTGGATGTTAGACTTAAGGTGCACTGGCTGAGCTATGTATTGCTCTTTTGGGTCCAGTATTGGCTTGGCAGTGGACTTAATATTAGATTTGTATTGCTGTAATAGAACTGTACGTGAGCAGGGTCCCAGTATAGGAAAGGAAGTGACCTTGCGGGGTGGAACTGAGGTGTACTGATGGAGCTGTGCCCGAGGTCCTAGTACTGGAACAGCAGTGTAGTGACTGCAAGAACTGAGGTGCTCTGGCAGACAGCATGTGTGGGGTTCCTGGCACGGGCACAGCTGAGGGCTTGGAGTGAGTGAACTGAGGTGCACTGATGGAGCTGCAAATGGGATCCCAGTAAGGACAGAATTGGGCACTGTCTCCAAGGATTGCAGAGCCCTGGTAGAGCTGGGTGCCCAGGCTGTAAGAAATTAGAAGCAATCCTCTGCCCTTGCTCTCAGCACACACGCAGGCACACTTGGTAAAGAAAATACAAGCCAAGGAAGGGTGGGAGCCAGACAGCTGAGAGAGGGTGCAGAGAGCCCACAAAGGCCAAATGTGACCAGGATAACATCCTGGTTTACAGCTAAGCTCAGAGGAAGAATGCTCTACAAATTAAAAGGAAGGCTTCCCTGGACAGGAGCAGGAAACAAAGTTAAAAAAAAGTCCCCTACAGACCAGGTAAACAGGAGAAAGCATACTTATACACTATAGAGTTGTTCACTGCTCCCACACAGAAGAAGGAGGGACAAAGATTCATGACTGGCAAGCAAAGATTTTTAAATGAACCTGAACCTAACAAATAAAATAGCTAGAAGCCCACAGAAGACGTACACCTAAAAGTAAACAACATAAGGCACAAGACAGACTGCTGTAAAAATAAAAGTTATATCTTGCTTTAACAATACCAGCGATGAAACACTGTGTATTGTGGTGAGGAAATATCTGGAGGCAGCCTGAGGGTCCACACCGAACACTGTGGTGGGCAGATTGCCTCTAGGGAGTGGACTCACCCGAATCCCTGGCAGTGCCACTCTCCCACATACTGAGCTATGCTCCTACTGCAGAAGCAGGGAATAGGAAGGACTGTGGAAGAAGCAACTCTGCCACACACTGCGCTATGCTTCAACTATAGCCACACCTATAGGAAGGACGCTGGGAGAGGCAACTCTGCCACATACGGAGTCAGGCTTCAACTGCAGATACCTCTATGGGAAAGACGCTGGGAGTAGCAACTCTGCCACATACTGAGCATAATGGAACTGCAGGCAGCCCCAGGGTGACACTGGAGAGGTATTTCTGGCATAAGCTCATACATGAGAGGTTACCTCCGCCCCTACTGAGCCAATGCCCAACTGAATCCATTCCTGGCAAAGATTCTCATGAGGAGGGTTGAACAGCTCTGTAACATGCTGAACCACAGCCAAAATGCAACCACTCTATGAGCAATACCCTAAGCAAAGAACTGACTTCATCCACCCCTAGAAGGGACACTAGGAGAGGCAACTTTGCCACACACTGAGCTCTGCTCCAACTATAGCCACTCCTATAGAAAGGATGATGGGAAAGGCAACTCTGCCACATACTGAGCTCTGCTCCAACAATAGCCATCTCTATGGAAAGGATGCTGGGAGAGGCAACTCTGCCACATACTGAGCTGTGCTATGACTGCACCCTTCTCTATAGAAAGGACACTGAGAGAAGCAACTCTGCCACATACTCAGCTGTTTCAAACTACAGCCACCCCTATAGGATGGTCGCTGGGAGAGGCACCTCTGCCACATACTGAGCTCTGTTCCAACTATAGCCACCTCTATAGGAAGCAATCTAGGAAAGCCAGCTCTTCCATATACTGAGCTATGCTCCATCTACGACTACGTCTCTAGAAAGGATGTTAGGAGAGGCAACTCTGCCACAAACTGAACTATGCTCCAACTATAGCCAATTTTATAGGAAGGATGCTGAGACATGCAACTCTGCCACATACTGAGGTATGCTTCAACTACAGCCACCCCTGTAGGATGGTTGCTGGGACAGGCAACTCTGCCACATACTGAGCTATGCTCAAACTACAGCCACCCCTATAGGACGGATGCTGGGACAGGCAACTCCGTCAAATTATGAGCTATGTTTTGACAACAGCAACCTTTATAGGAATGACTATGTAAGAGGCAACTCTACCACATACTGAGCTATGCTGCAACTGCAGCAACCTCTGTAGGAAGGACTATGGAAGAGGCAAATCTGCAACATAGTAAGCCATGCTCCGACGATAGCTACCACTCCTAGGAAAAACCACTACTTAATTTGAGCAGGAGGTTCCTGGTGGAGCCACCAGCACTAATTTTTGGGGTCCGGCACTCGTTTTTCGACATCAACGACAAGGCAGGAAAAAAACAAACAGATGGGAAAGGCGGAAGAGAAAGACAGCAAAAAGATCACAAAAGTGGAAGGCAGGAACAGGCAAGAGTGAGAGAATGGGGCAAAAATCACAAAGGGGAAAGCAGGAACAGGCAAGCGTGGGAAAATGGGGCAGGGAGTGTCTGGTGGTCGATTAAAGATGCCTGAGGTAGATATAAGACTACCAAAGTTGGTATTTGGTGCGCTGATGTTTAATTGCACCCGCCACAGTTTTCTGAGCAGAGCTTTGGGCACCGACTAGCTTTCTTTTACAAATTAGGCACTGGGAAGAACAATGGGAGAGGCAACTGTGCCATATACTAAACAAAGGTCAAACTGCAGCTACCTCTAGGAAGGTCTCTGGGAAAGAGGAGAGACAGTTCTGGCCACTTACATATGGCCAATTGCAGCCTCCCCAGCAGGGCATAAGGCAGGAGGCCACGGCACCAAATTTGCTGGGCCAAATATTAAGGGAAGCCAAAGGGGTGCCAGAGGGATGGTGTGTCAGAAAACAAGGGAATGCTGTTAAAGTGTTTGGTAGGGAGGTGACTTGCGTTTTATCCCTATGGAAAGGAGGCGTATCTGTGACACCTAGGCAGTTTGTCTAGTGTTCTTTTTTATGGTGAACATCTGGTTTAACATTACTCCAAGTCCTACCTTTCCGTTCCCATGGCAGCCCCATAACTTTCCTCAGAAAAGCTCATTAGTGTGAACTGCAGGATTGTGTACTTGTGTCTGATTCATCGTTAGCTGGCCTGATCACCATCTGCTCCACCACACACTATCACACAGCCTACGACTTGCAACTCATGATCTAAAGACATTTTTTGGAACCTCCCCTGCTCTGCTCCTTTTGTGGTTCGTCAACTGGAAATGTGGCTGCGGGAGGGGGCTACACTCTTCAAACAAAAAGAATCATGTGTTGTGTAAAGGACTGACACAGTGTCATGAGGTTAATTAAAGTGGCAAGGCGTCGGGCATGCAGCGCTAGCAAACTCAGGCCCCTCAATGATAAAGCTGTCTGAAAGAGAAGCTAGCTGGTGTAGTGCATACTACACACTACATAAACTAGGAGGTGTGCATGTCAAAGAGAAGCTGGCTGGCGCAGAACATATATCACGGTACACATACTAGGAGGTGCGCAAGACAAAGAGAAACTAGCTGGTGCAATACATAGTACACGTTACGCATGCTAGGAGGTGTGCATTCCAACGTGGAACTCCAAGAGTACGGAATATACAAAACATACTAGAAGACGTGCACACCAAGTGGAACTCTTTAAGACCTGGGTATGCCAATGTACAACCCTTTGGATACAGAACTCACTTGGAAAGCGCAGACATGCCCATGTGAAACTATTTGGCCAGAGAATTACACATAACTGAAGACAAGTCCACACCAACGTGCGAATATCTAAGTACAGGTGGTATGACACGGATTAGAAGACGTGCATGCCTATGTGAAACAATCTAGTCACAGGACATGTTGCATATAGAAGGCGACATGCATGTTACCAAGACACTATCGAGGCACAGTTCATAAAACACATTCTAGGAGATGAGTATGACAATGAAATACTATCTGGGCACAGTACAAGCACAAGAAACATGTTTGTGTCACTGTGAAGCTATCTGTACACAGTTCATATTACACATACTAGAAAATGCGTGCATACCAATGAGAAATGTTCTGGGCAACATAGATACTTCACAACTAAGGACACATGAATGTATATGAGAAACTATCTGGACACATTACAGACAGAGGGGGTCATTCCGACCCTGGCGGTAAAACCCGCCAGGGCCGTGAACGACGGAAAGCACCGCCAACAGGCTGGCGGTGCTTTCCTGCCCATTCTGACCGCGGCGGTAAAGCCGCGGTCAGAAAAGGGGATCCGGCAGTTTCCCGCCGAATTTCCCCTGGCTGGGCAAATCCTCCATGGCGGCGATGCAAGCAGCGCCGCCATGGGGATTCCGACCACCTTCCCGCCAGCCTGTTTCTGGCGGTTTTTACCGCCAGGAACAGGATGGCGGGAACGGGTGTTGTGGGGCCCCCTAACAGGGCCCCAGCATGATTTTCACTGTCTGCATAGCAGACAGTGAAAATCGCGAAGGGTGCAACTGCACCCGTCGCACCCCTGCAACACCGCCGGCTCCATTCGGAGCCGGCTTCTGTGTTGCAGGGCCTTTCCCGCTGGGCCGGCGGGCGCTCCCTTGGCGGGCGCCCACCGGCCCAGCGGGAAAGTCAGAATGGCCTCCGCGGTCTTTTGACCGCGGAGCGGCCAAGTGGCGGTTTAAGTTTGGCGGGCGGCAACCGCCGCCCGCCAAACTTGGAATGACCCCCAGAGTTTACTTATGTGCATGCCAATGAAAAATATTCTGTCACAGCACATACCACACACATATGTTGCTTTTCAACGTGGTACTACCTGGGCAGAGTACGCATGGAGCTCACCAGAAAAGATGTGTATGCCAATGTAGATCTACCTGGGCATAACACACACAGGGGTTATTACAACTTTGGAGGAGGTGTTAATCTGTCCCAAAAGTGACGGTAAAGTGACGGATATACCACCAGCCGTATTACGACTCCATTATATCCTATGGAACTCGTAATACGGCTGGTGGTATATCCGTCACTTTACCGTCACTTTTGGGATGGATTAACACCTCCTCCAAAGTTGTAATAACCCCCACAGTGCCTTGTGTGTGAATGTACAAATATCTGGGCACAGCCCACACAGTGCCTTGTATGTGAATGTACAATTATCTGGGCCCACACACACAGTGCCTTGTGTGTGAATGTACAAATATCTGGGCACAGCACATACAGTGCCCTGTGTGTAAATGTAAACCTACCTGAGCACAGTACATACAACACAGTGCCTTGTATGCGAATGTACAATTATCTGGGCCCACACACACAGTGCCTTGTGTGTGAATGTACAAATATCTGGGCACAGCACATACAGTGCCCTGTGTGTAAATGTAAACCTACCTGAGCACAGTACATACAACGCTCACCGAGAAAGCTGTGTGTGTCAATGTAAACATTTCTAGGCACAGGGCATACAGAGCTCACTATGGAAGATGTGCAAATGTAAAGCAGATCTGTTTCCATGTGCCCCCAGTCTTTATAGGTTCCCATTTTAAATCGACCTTCAAATTTGACGTCTGCACCTGACCAGCCCAGTGTTGCTGATGGTGTAAGTTTGGGGTCATCCTGAACCCTGACCAGTGGACTTCCTAACCTCCAGAGACTGGAACTGTGAGTTGAGTACTTACTTCAAAACTTCACTAACTCTCCCCCCAGCCCCTCCCAGGACTGTAAAATTGCTGTAAATTTTGAAAAGTGAAAAGTGTTACTTGCCTGTAAATCATTTTCTTTGCCAATTCGAAACAAAGCGCTATTGCTACATATGTTCGATACATACTTGCAAATGTACTTACCTGCAACAAGATCTTTGTGGCTCTAGAAATATAGTAACAAATTCTATTTTTCCAATATAAACACAATGGCCTGGAGTCAGTCTCAATTATTGACTGTGCGTGTGTACAACAAATGCTCTGCACTACCCTCTGATAAGCCGAACCGCTCGACCACACTACCACAAAAAAGAGCAATAGTATTATTATTACTTTAGCCTCTGTTAAGCCTCTGTGGGCCCCCCTCATTCTGTGCACACTATATCTCATTTTGATATAGTATTTACAGAGCCAGCTTCCTACATCAGCTAAAAGATAGAAAAGAAGCATCAAAGATGGTCTGTGGGTGGAAATTGCAGCATGCATCAGCAAAGGGGCAACAGAGAAATCTGAAAAGAAAAGGGAGGATGGATAAAAGGAGAAGTTACAAAATAGCAATTAATGCTTCAGAATGAAAAGATAGTAGAATAGACTCTAGGAAAAATAATATAACAGTGGATTTCATATACAAATGTAGTTGCTTGTGTGTAGTCGACTACTTCAAATTCAAACGTCCCTAAACACTATATATTTCAAAATAAATAGAAGCAAAATGGTTAAAAACAATGTATTCCTGACAATGAAACATGGCGGTCGCTCCTTAAATGAGCTCCGACTGCCCTGTGGTGAGCACGTTTTAAATCTGAAGGAAATCATGTTGAGCTGAGCACAGAGCAAATGTGCACATTGTGGGACGGTGCCTGCCACCTGTTTCTGTCCCCAGAGTGGCAGATGAGCGGAGGACCCCCAGTCTGGCCCGCGCTCAGGGACTCACATCCTTGTGGTTGCTGATGGGGCCCACGAGCAAAGTTGCTGCACCGAGGTTGAGTTGCAGCTCTCCTGCAGGCAGTGCATGTGGACTCACCCTCCCACTTTTTCGAAGCCCTTCACAGGAGGTGAGTGTGGAGTGGGTGGCTGCTTGAGCGGGCTGCAGCCCAGGCGCTGCTGTATGTCCAGACACATCTGGCAACTGCAGCAGCTTGTGGAGGGCGTCACCAGCGCTCAACAGTCTAGTCAGACCATGATGGCGACAGACCTCCGCTGCCCTCACTGTGCCTGCCCCCCAATCACTTCCCCTTCAGCTCCAGCCCATTCAGAGCCACTCCCAGGGATTGGCGTTTGCATTGGGCCACAGTTGAGTCTTGGGACAGGAGACAGGGCTGTAGGGGTGTGGGGCCCCGATCCATGAGGAAGCAGACAGATAGGACCATGAAGGTAAGCACATATAAGGCAGTCAGCACTGACTGGAGTGTTTTGTCCTTCTGCTGTGTGCCTCCGTTGGCCCTCCTGCCCCAGGGCACTGATATTCTAACACAGGTCTCCCTCTCCCCTGTTCACCTTCTCACTACTGGAGCCATATTGGGCCTTTCTCTTTGTGGGGAGGCACGCAGGACTGCCAATCTTCCCCGCACTCCTGCAATATTCCACCCACTGGGCCGTGAAATGACTGGGCCTGAGGTGCTGCAGAATATCCAGAGGCTATTTTCGGGCTGCATTGCAGAGGTCCTCAGTTTTTGGACTTGCTTTGGTGCTTAATGGGTGATTGACGCTGGCCTGCCTTCCATCAGGTGTCCCTGCTGGGTGACATGGGCAAACTGAGGGATCTTGGCCCCTCATTTCCCTCCCATCTACATACAGTGAACCCAGGGGCCATATTGGGCCGGTGGAGGTATATTACCTGCATGGAGCAGTGGGGAGATACCAGAAGGTGGTGGATAAGGTCATCACTCTGTGGAGCGCCTCCACTGCGGCTCCTTTGCTGTCTGTAACCCTCACTGAGTCCAGGGTGCTGGGCATTGAATAAAGGCCTTGTTGGATCCTAGCTCATCCTCGAAGAGAAACCCCTGAAGCCTCCATCTGCTCCTGCCCCTTTGATGTGTGGAAGCTGGCCCGCCTGTAGCGCTCCGAATTATGTGGAAGGTCAAACCACCCTAGCCCTCTGTGCAGGGCAGAATTGACATGTATACTAAGCCCACGTCTTTTGCTGAGCCCCCACCTCTCTCTGCTTATGCCCAGGTGGTGTCTCCCCCAACTCCAGATTACTCCCCTGTCTTACAGGCAATCATGGACCTTTGAGCATATGTGGAGGGGAAGACTGTGGAACTCTGGTTTGATCTCTCCCTGATCCGCCAGGACCAGCTCAATATGGTGGATAAGGTGGCTGACCACACGACCCGGCTATCCATCACAGAGGGTTCCCTTCAGTCCTGCCAATCTGAGGTGATGACTTTGCGCCACACGGTGGCCCTGATGGAGGCGTGGATGCAGGATACGAATGGGTGCTCTTGAAGAAAAATATTCATATCGTAGGCTTTCTGGAGAGACTGGAGAGCCCAAACGTCACCACCTATATCACCACTTGGCCTTAGTCATGGATACCCCCGGACGTGGTGTCCCATTGCTTCATTTTGAGCCATGCCCATAGGTCTCTGGTCGCCAAACCCTTGCCAAGGACCCCATTGAGGCCCATCATTGCCCACCTATTGAACTTCACCGACCGAGACACCATCCTCCAGGTTTCTCACCTGTGTGACTCCTTACTCTATGACTCATCAGGGTTATGATGTTCCCTGACTACACTCTGCATGTCCAATACCAACGTCGCTCCTTTCAGGGTGTGAAACAAGAACTCCCGGCCTTGGGAGTGCAATACATGAACTCTTCCTGGTGCACTTCAGAGGACTGTTTGGGTGTAAATCTTAATTTTTCGATACCCAGGGGCGGGCTGGGAGTGATTGGAGAAGAGGCTTTGTATGGATCAGGGAGATGCCCTATCTAGGGTGGAGGTTCTCGCAAATCTGGATACTCATCTGGAGAAAAGAAGATTGTGGTCTCACCACCAGCAGCTGCGCTATAAGCGTGACTCCCATCGATTTAAGACAATGGTCACCCAGGTTTATCAGGATGGGGTTGGAACAGCCGGTTGTTCATCCCTGGTCCCAGAATCTGATTCAGACTTGGCCCGCCCAGCTCTGTACACTTGCCAGTCACTGTGTCTTGTTGATGCCTGTTGTCTCGTGCGTCACTTTCATTTGCACGGATGATGGTGATGACGATTCTTGAATAACAGTTGGTTTTTCTTCTAGGCTGCTGCTAAGCCATCTTGCCTACCCACTTGCCTTATGTGTACGATGTTCAGTAATGCGTTAGTACTGTTTTTCTTTACAGTCGTGTTGATTGGATGCGGGGTTGGCCAAATGGGTTTGTCTGTGGGCTACCTACTCATGTTCCCCAGTTTATGGGTGGGCATTTAGTTGGGTTCAGTTTTGTGAGACAGTCAGAGAGGGACTCTCTCTCCAGTGTGCACTGTTGGCGGCATCCTGATTTTCGTGCTTCGATTGGTACTTCTAGTTTTCAAAGAACAAGAGGGGGGGTGGAGGGACGGAGGGTCTAGTTTTCCGATCTATGTTTTGCCTTTGATTATGGGTTTTTTCCCCTTTTTTCCTTTACTCCTTTGCACCACTGCTGGCCCACACCACTGCCACACTCCGCTACCATGCTCACTCCCCAGTCCCGATGTCGGACTTACTCGCTATTCCCAAAGGTGGATGACCTATGTGTAGATGAAAGGTCCCGGTCCTTGCAGGTGCTCACCTGGAATGTCAATGGTTTGCTTCACAAGATCAAGTGAGCTGCTGTCTTGGGAGCTGCTTGGAAGGCCGGTCCTGACTTCCTGTTCTTGCCAGAAATTCTCTTACTGGGTAGAAAATACCCCTTCTTGGCCTGACTAGGATTTGATCTGGTGTTCCATTCTGGATTTCACAGGGGATCCAGGTGTGTAGGTATATTTATCAGAAGGCATGTCCCGTATCATCATCTCCAGATCTGGCATTATGCCCAGGGCTGACACATCAAGAGCAGAACCTTCTTCCTTGTCAATGTATTTGCAATCCGCTAACAGAGTCGCTTTTACACTCCATACATGCCGTGGTAGTGGTGTTCTCTGTGGGGCCCTGAGTGCTTGGTGGGGACATGAAATGTGTGGTCTCATCCCAGCTGGACCAATTGTCCTGGGATCTTGATCAACAACATAGGTTTAATAGATGCTTAACACATTTGTCACTGAACAGAACAGGGGTATGCATTCTTCTCGGGTCCATAAGATCTTTTCTTGCCTGGACTATTTCCTCCTCCCGAGGGCGCTAAGGTATAACATCAGCTTGGTACACATTGGACCTCGGGATTTGTCGGCTCACTCCCAAGCGGAGTTTCAGTTGGAGGTGGGAGAGGGGAGAGGGGAGGTGTCCCCCTCGTTAAAAGACGAAGTAACTGGACTCTGGTGGACACCCAGTTTAAAACAACTCCACAAGGTGACTCATGACTACCTCCCTCACAATGAGGATTTGGTTCCCTTCACTGGTGTTTTGTGGGAAGACTGGAAGGCTACCATGAGGGTGTTCATTAACAGTTTTCATGCGGTCCACGTACATGGACCTGTTCGCACAGGTCAGGATAGGTGAAGCCACTTCTGCATCCTTGCAGGTGGAGTGTGGAATGCGTCAGGGCTGCCTCCTCACCCCTATCACGCTCCTTTTTGCTTTATCCATCAATCCTCCCACAAGGTGAATTCTAAATGTCGTTCAGTTGCGCAGGTTTGAGTGGGGTCCGGGATGGAGGAGAGGAGAACATATGCTGATAGCATGTCATCTTTTTCACCGATCCCCAGGAATCAGGACTTCGGGCAGACCAGATCCTTGATTTCTTCAGGAGGTTCTCGGAACTGCGGGTTCATCCTAGTAAGTCCTCAGTGTACCCCGTGAGTGGACATGGAGGGTTTGTTTTGGGCATCAGTACTTCAGATGCTCCCCCAGGAGTTCCAATATCTGGGAGTCTTTATCACCATAGACGAGGCCTGAGCATGGACTTCTAACATACACCCACAGTTGGATCGGCTGATGGACGATTTAAAACACTGGGAAGCATTGCCCTACTCTCTTCTGGGCAGATCAGCCATCTTTAAAATAGTGGCGCTCCCCTGGCTTTTGTATCAGCTCCAAAACTTCCCATTCCCCATGCCATTTTCCTTTTTCTTCTGAGTTGAATCCTTATTGCGGGGCTTGCTGTGGGCTTCGAGGCCAGCGCATATTGCCCTTTCTAAGTGCTATAAGTCCATTTTTTATGGTTACATTGCCACTCCATATGTGAGATCCTACTATAGGGTGGCGCAGAACACTGTCCTCAATGAATAGTCATTTGGGGGCTTTTCCAATCCTGCCTATATATCCAAGGAGTGGGAAGTGGCTCACAGACCTACAGCTACATCTGGTCTATGCAGGTCTGATCCCTCAAGCTCTCCCTCCGACGACCGGAGTGGTATTGGAGATGTGAGGGATGGTGAATAGATCCATGGGATGGGAGGACCATCGCACTGAGAAAACAGTCCTTCGTTAGGTGGCTGGATTGCAGTTGTTCTATTATTGGGACCTAACAGGTATCTCTAGATCAGGAGATGTTCTTGATGGGGCTTTAATTAAATCCTTTGCCGCCCTTCAAGATTAATTTCAACTCCATCTGTCCCAATTTTACAAATAGCTTCATTACACGCTCAAGCCCTGGATAACTCTGATATATATACCATTTTGTGGATATGCCTCTTATGATTATTATTTTTTATTGTATTGTTTTTCTTATTATGGCAAAGAAAAGTTTGGAAAAAATATTTTTTTCCTGTGTGTCTTCAGGCAATGATCACAGTTAAGCTTGTATAGGAGAGTTTGCAGCTGTATGGGGAACTCCATAGGAAATTTAAAAACACATGAAAACAACTTTTTCAGGAGTCCCAGGCCAATCAGGGCTTCACTTTCCAGACTGTAAGATTCAGGGCCAGTTATCACTGGTGTCCAGTCTTCAGGGCCAGTAATAACTGTACTTTTGGGCTCAAGTATACCTGTTTTGCACTTGACTCTCAGTGCATGATGGACTAGCAGTCACAGGCTTGCTCAGGGAGCTGGTGTGGGGTCATCGACTCACAACACAACAAACAGCAAATAACAGCTAGTAAGTTGTTGTCCAGCCTGTACACTGGTTTATCAAACAAAAAGGTTAGATACTAACCTACTCATTACCTTTACTATCCTTAATAAACGATGGACATTTATTGGTACTAATGGTAAAAGTACTCACAAAGATTATAGTGACACTCTTTGAAAGTAAAATGTCTTGGGCCGTAGTCCTATGAGGGGGTGTCACTGGTATGATCACACAGATACTGGTTATTCCCTTCTGATCACTACCTGCCCCTTTGGGGGTCAAGTTCTGTACCTGCTGTTCAGGTAACTTTATGACGTCTCTTCAACAGGCTGTGCCATTATGGTGGCGTCTGTGGGAGCAAGCCTTATCCAGCCACTATAGAATGCATGGCCCACCCTGCAGAGAGACTCTAACTCCTTTCCAGCCACTGATGTATGTGAAGACTGCCAGTGCCAACAACCTTCCAGATGTCTACACCAGCGCTAGTGTTTTAATGGTGCACAGGAGGCAATGGGATTTGCCACTAGAGTGTTCCTTAAGGCAATTTCAAAAGAGCCCCACTCAAACAAACAAGTTCCCAACCCTAATCACAACAGCGGCTCTCATACAGCTGCCCTTGACATTTTCATTACATTAATGGATTCTTATGAAGCTTTACCACGTCCAGCGGTCATTCCTTATCATAGTGCTTCAGCACTTGGGCCCTGATTTATACATTTTTTGTGCCACATTAGAGTCATGTTTGGGCGCAAAAGCGGCGTAAGCTTACAAAATACAATTGTATTTTGTCATTTTGTGCCACTTTCGCGTCATGACATGACGCTAATGCGTCACAAAAAAAGTATAAATCAGGGCCTCGGGGCTACTCTTTCAAATGGACTTCGCTTCTGGTTGAGATCCAGGACACCCTTGATCACAGGGGACACTTTGACTACCACTGGGTAAACACGTCCGAGCCCAGATCATATGCTGTGTGTCTTGTGCACTCTGTGACACAGTAGTGTTAATGGCCCACCAGGCCACATCCTGAACCTCTTGTAATCTTGCTTCTTCAGAGCAGCATTGTTTTTGTGCAAAGACACCTTCAATGCCCCCTGTGAGCAGTCAGTCAGCTCTTTGCTTCAAAGTTTGATACAGGCATCCCGTTTTGGTTGGCCAGTTGGATCTTCAATAGGTTCTTGTATCGAGCCTAGCACGGGAAGTTGCCGGTTTTTGCCTCAGCCTGGAGTTCACAAGATTCTCCTGGTCACCACTAGTGTGAGGCCCTGCAGGCTTCTGGTAAGGAAATCTTGGCACAGTGACTGGACGTTTTTGTCTCATTTTAATGCGTAAGCTGCAGACAGATTTTGTGTATTCCAGTAGTCTAGTTCTCTGCAGTTCTATGAACGGTTCTGCGGAGTTCTGTATCTAAGAAGTTTCCTCGCAGACTGGTCCAGTCATGGTCTCTTTCAAAAGTGTGAGCTTGGAAGTAGGGTGGAGCTGGGAGTCTCTTCTCAAAAGAAAACCAGTGCAAAGGCACTAAAGTCTCACAATCTCTCTCACTCACCTGCATGTTAACTAGTAGTAGTGCTAGGAAAGAACAGGGGAGCATTCCTGAATTCAAAGGGGCCTACTGTCTTCTCTCCTAAACACTTTCTGGTCTGAACCACTACAAATATCCCAGAATATATGAAAGGACGATTAGATTCACATCAGATGTATGGGCTCTCACTCTGTGCCCTTCCAGCTTAGGTACCACTGGATTAGAGCACACTCAAAGTAAAAGCCGGTGCAACTTTGGCCATGAACCATGAATATTTCACCCAAGCATGTGAGTAACATACACTCCCACATGTCATAGTCGTTTCACTCACAAACTGGAAATTTACCTGGTTGTAGGTACTGGCTTACAATTAAAAGAATGGGATGGTAGCAGACCCTCTTCCTAGCAGACCGCAGATAAAAAGCCCTGTCCTACTAACTAAAATCAGTATCACCGTCACCACTGTCAGTCCTCTACAGCCTAGCGAGTTGACGCAAGTATGTTGCACACAGTGTGCCACCAAACCTCTACTGAGGTGGGAGTCAAAACACAGTATTTTGCTGTGATGATCTCAGGACAGGTGGCAGGCTCTAGAAAGTCACGCAGAGTGACCTTTCTCCTTTCCAGAGGGTGCCTTTCAAAGGGCTGACACAAACTGGTTTTGAGAGTGAGAATAAGTGATTATGACCAAAGCGAGAAGTTTATCAGTACACGATATGCAGATTTGCCATCCCCCTTCTTGGCCAAAGCTTAGCACATTTTGATGTAAAGAAGCCCCCATCAAGAGATGGTACGATTTAGCACCGCCTTCCCTTTTTCTCACCCATATACCCAACAAAGAGTTGGCCATCCACCCGGAAATTTTTAGTACGATTAAGATAGAATGACAATGCTCTTTTCGCAACAGCACTTTGTCAGGGTGCACAGACAAGTATAGAGGTTTAGATGAAAAGGGCTTGAAGCTCACTTACCCTGCGAGCAGAGGCGATAGCAACAAGGAAGACAGTTTTGAAGGTGAGGAGCCGTAAGGAACAATTATGCTTCGGCTCAAAGGGAGTACACATCAAATAAGTAAGGACAGGATTGAGGTCCCACTGAGGCATGATAAATGGAGTGGGAGGAAATAAATGGGTGAGTCCTTTTAGGATTCTACTCACAATAGATTTAAAAAGTGAGGGCTGATCAGGGAACCTAAGGAAGGCTGAAATGGCAGAAAAACACCATTTAAGGGAGCCCAAAGCAGAGCCCTGCTGGGCCAAAGAAAGAATGAACAGAAAAACCTTGGATAGAGGGGCAGAGATTGGATCAACAGATTTGTTGGTACACCATGCCACAAATTTATTCCAACGACAGGCGTATACAGTTTTGGTTGAGGGACGCCTGGCTGCCAAGATAACATTGCAGACTTCGGGTGGAAGATCAAAAGTCGTCAACTGTCGCTGTTCAATCTCCAAGCATGAAGGCGGAGGTTGGACAGGTTTGGGTGAAGAACAGTCCCCTGTTGCTGCGACAGAAGATCCGCCCGAAGAAGCAGTCTGAGTGGAGGAATGATGGACATGCTCAATAGCTCTGGATACCAGACTCTGTGCCCAATCCGGAGCCACCATGATGACTTGGGCCCGGTCATTCTTGATCATCTTGAGAACTCTGAGCAGAAGTGGTATAGGCGGAAAGGTGTAAAGGAGGGCAGAGTTCCACTCGAGACGTAAAGCGTCTCCCAGCGAGTGCCGCCTTGGAATCTCCAACACGCAAAACACCTGACATTGCGCGTACTCTGCAGAGGCAAACAAATCTAGCCAAGGCTCTCCCCACTGCTGAAAGAGACCTTGCGCCACCTCCAAATGGAGACATTGGCATTGAGGGAACTCGCAGATGTTGAACTATGCCCTGATGTTCCAGCCATGTCCAGAAGCGTAGAGCCTCCTGACAAAGGGTCCAGGATCCTACTCCACCCTGTTTGTTTCAGTACCACATGGCGGTAGTATTGTCCGTGAACACCTGCATGACTTTCCCTTTGAGAGAGGGAAGAAATGCTTTCAACCCAAGCCTGATCGCCCAGAGCTCCTGAAGATTTAAATGGAGCCCAGACTCCGCCAGTGACCAGAGGTCTCTGATCTCTGCCTCTCCCATGTGGCCCCCAACCCAGAAGTGATGCATCTATCACTATGGAGAGATCTGATTGGGGAAAGGAGAGTGATCTGCTGTGGACCCAATGTGGATTTGAAAGCCACCACTGCAGGTCTTTCGCAGTCCCCTCTGAGATCTGGACCATGTCTGAGAGATTTCCCTGATGCTGCGCCCACTGGAACTTCAGGCCCACTGCAGAACCTGCATATTCCATCTGGCATGTGTTACTAGCAGGATGCAGGAGGCCATGAGACTCAGCAGCCTCAGAGTCAGTCTCACCGAAACCCAAGACCGAGGCCGAAAGATCGGAATCATAGCCTGAATGTCTTGGACTCACTTTTCGGGAGGAGAAGCCCGAAACTGCACTGTGTCCAGAACAGCTCCGATGAAAGGGAGGGTCTGAGAGGGAGTCAGGTGTGACTTCGGCACATTTATAGTGAACCCCAGCATGTGCAGGAGGTTTGCAGTAGTCCGAAGGTGGGAGACGGCTTTCTGGGGCGGGTCCGCCTTCAAAAGCCAATGGTCGAGGTAGGGGAAGACTGACACCCCTAACCTGCACAGATGAGCTGCAACCATCACTTCTGTGAACACCCAAGGGCCGCTGGTAAGGCCGAAAGGGAGCATGATGAACTGAAAGTGCTTGTGACCTACCACGAGTCGTAGGTAATTTCTGTGGGCAGGCAGGATGGGGATGTCGAAATAAGCGTCCTGCAGGTCACACGTTACCATCCAGTCTTCTGGGTCCAAGGCAGACAGAACCTGAGCCAGGGTGAGAATTTTGAATTTCTCCTTTTTGAGGAAGTAGTTCAGGTCCCAAACGTCTAGGTTAGAACATAAGCCCTTGTCCTTTTTCAGCACCAGAAAGTAGCGGGAATAACAACCACAACCTACTTCGGGCACAGGGACCTTTTCTATAGCTCCCTTGGCCAAGAGAGCTGCAACTTCCTGGTGGAGAAGTGCCAAATGATCCTCTGGAAGGTGACTGAAGGATGGTGGCATGGCTGGTGGAGCAGATTTGAAAGGGAGGGAGTAGCCCTTTCGAACGATCTGCAAAACCCACCTGTCCGTAGTGATGTATTTTCCAGTGGGGCAGGTGATGGCGAATCCTGCCGCCAACTGGATGGGAGTGAGGGGATGGACTAGGAGGTTTTGGAGGCTGCAGCGGGGGCAGAGGTGGACTTGGCAGACCTCTGGTTCCCTGTCCCATGTCCACGTGGGATTCTGCATTCCCGGCCATGCAGAGGCTGGACAGCATGGGTGGCACGGTGTCTGGGTGGAGGACGCGACAGGGAGACCCTTCTGTGGCCACAAAAGGGGCAAAAAGTGGACTGTGGGGGGTGAGGGACAGAGGAAAGACCAATGGACCGAGCCGTAGCCCAGGAATCCTTGAATCTCTCCAAGGCCGAGCCCGCTTTGTCTCCAAAGAGACGGGAGCCATCAAAGGGCATGTCCATGAGTGACTGTTGGACATCCCATGAAAAACCAGAAGTAATCAACCAGGTGAGGTGTCTCAAGGCCACCTTCATAGCAACCTATCTGCCTATAGAGTCAGTTGTGTCCAGCCCACAACGTATTGTGAACTTTGCCGCATCTCTCCCATCATTCACAGCTTGGGAGACAATACCACAGGCCTCCTCCGGTATCTGCGGCAGGTCACAGACCACAGCGCGAGACTAGAGGAAGAAAACAACTTCTTACCAAACTGTTCCAATCTTTTTGATTCCCTGTTCGGAGGTGCGGAAGGGAATTCCCCTGAAGAAGAGGAAGCCTGGACGACAAGACTCTCAGGCGTGGGGTGTTGGGACAGGAATTTAGGGTCGTTCGGAGCAGGCCGATGGCCGCGTGCAATAGTCCTATTCACAGGAGTCCCTGTGTTGGGTTTGGACCAGGTACCTAAAAGGACATTTGTGAGGGCTTTATTGAATAGAAAAAGGGGTTCTGAAATAGAAGTCCCAGGCTGAAGCACCTCTGTCATTAGATTAGACCTGACCTCTACAGTAGGAAGCTCAAGGCCAAGGACCTCAGCTGCCCTACTGACCACCATATCATACGTCGCTCCCTCCCCCGTAGCCACGGTAGGAGGAGACAGCATGCCAGCATTAGGAGAAGTATCCAAACCACTGGCGTCGCCCAATTCCTGAGCCAAGTCCAAAGATGGGTCATCCTGATAGTCATAAGGGTATATAGGCCCCATCAAAGACAAAGGTGGCGTCAGCCGACGCCACTCCGACTCCGATTCGTCAGGGATAGGGATGGGGTTGACGTCGATAGTGGGCACTACCAATGTCAGGAGCGTCGACAATTGACCCGGCGCCGGAGAAGGTCTCAAGGGTGCGACCAATGCCGGTGCAGATCCGCAAGCGGATCCGGAGGTGATCTCAGAGGCCGGAGCCGAAGCTGCCGCCACGGAACTCGAAGACCCCTCAACCGAACCCCTTGGGCCCAAAGGCACCGGATTGGGGTCGGTCCATTCAAAGATGAGGTGCATGTCCTCATAAAATTCTTTAAGATGGGTGGGGGTCGCTCCGGGAAACTCGGTGAAGCACGGAGCCGACCCAGACGCAGGCTCTGAGGACAGAGGCCTTGAGCGTTGACTCTCTTCCCGCGTCACGTCAGCCGAGCGACGGGGCGAAGTCGGAGAGTGATGGGATCTCTTGACCCGAGGATTTAGAAAAAGACGAGTGATGATGGCTCCGCGAACAGTCTCAAGACCTTCCTCTCGATCGAGACCATGACTTATGCGGAGTCGAGAACAGTGCCGCCATTAGCTTTAGGTACTGCTCCCTCAAAGCCTTTGGGTGCATGGCCCAGCACTCAGAGCACGACTTCGGGTCGTGGTCGCGCTCAAGACACCACAGACAAACCCGATGAGTATATGTCACCGACATCATGCAGTGACAGTCCTCGCACGGCTTGAAACCGGTCTTCGGGGACATCCTTAACACACCAAATATCTCACTCGTAAACTCAACAAAACAGTTGACTTCGATCAAAAACAGACCAGGGTCGCTCTTCTCCAAATCAGCGCGTAGCGCGGAAAGAAAAGAACTGACGTCACTGCGCAAAGGCAGCATCTATATATTACTCCCAACGTCATCACGGTGACTACGACAACGACGCCCGCAGAGTCGAAAAAACCAAACCTACCGACGTGCAAGGGTATTGCTTGAAGGAAAATCTCTGGATCCAGTCTAACGTCTGGGGAAATTCTAAGGTGAGGAATCTGCAACTAGAAATCTCTATCAGATGTAGATAATAATGTATTCGCCTCTCAGTGAGCAAAACCGCAATCTGGCCGATAGGAACACTTGGTGCCCCTGCCATTGTTGACGCCAATAGTTTCCTGTCATGTAACCTTTTCACTCAGACCATATATATTACTTTTCTGAACATAGTCCTATAGACAAAGTAGTCAAAAATCTAAAATGGGCAAAATCCACTAAAGTGTACTGTCGTTTCCTCCTCTACATTTTCTTTCCTTTATCCTGCTATTTCACCAGCAACAATCATCGAAATGTTACTATTACTTCAAGTCTCTACATTGAAAAAAATGATACATTTGTTTTTTTTCTTGATTCTCCCTTTTGGTTTCTAACACAAGCTGGTTCACAAACAGCCATTCATTCCTGATCGTCCTGTGAACGAGCATTCCTGCCACTACCATCGAAAAATGGACCAGCTGTCCAGAGCTATCCATTCTCTCTACACCATTACCCCAGGTTATTTGCCTCGCTTAAATGTACATGCATCTTTCCTGATAACAACTATTTCCCCTCAGCACTCACCTAATGGTGAATCGAGCTCTCCCTAGTAGCCAATTTTCATTCTCATGTCTCCTTGTGATGGTTTCCTATTGGTCAGGCAGCACATCTCATTCAACATCTGAGTAACCTATTAGTTGACTACATTGGAGGAACCCATACTAGTATTACTATGTTAAAGAATATGGCCCCACTCAACGATGGTGCGCTCAGTGTAGTGTTCAGAATTTTTTTAGCAGTCCCTCTTTGTCGTATCAAAGTTGACTAACACAATATCTGCTGACGTTAGCCATTCCCCTCGTCGAAGTGCCTTAATTAGTGGCAGAAGATTATTATGGTGTAATACATCGTTCACCCCTGAGAGACATATAGGCCCTCATTACGAGCCTGGCGGTCTCTGACCGCCAGGCTCGCGGTTGGCGGGAGCACCGCCAACAGCCTGGCGGTGCCCCTTAGGGCATTCTGACCGCGGCGCTTTGGCCGCGGTCAGTGCAGGAAAACCGGCGGTCTCCCGCCGGTTTTCCGCTGCCCGTCAGAATCCTCCAAGGCGGCGCAGCATGCTGCGCCGCCTTGGGGATTCTGACACCCCCTACCGCCATCCTGTTCCTGGCGGTTCGCCCGCCAGGAACAGGATGGCGGTAGGGGGTGTCGCGGTGCCCCTGGGGGCCCCTGCAGTGCCCATGCCAATGGCATGGGCACTGCAGGGGCCCCCGTAAGAGGGCCCCGCTTGTATTTCACTGTCTGCATAGCAGACAGTGAAATACGCGACGGGTGCAGTAGCACCCGTCGCACCTTCCCACTCCGCCGGCTCGATTACGAGCCGGCTTCATGGTGGGAAGGTTGTTTTCCCCTGGGCTGGTGGGCGGCCTTTTGAAGGCCGCCCGCCAGCCCAGGGGAAAACTCAAAATACCCGCTGCGGTCTTGCGACCGCGGTACGGTATTTTGGCGGCTCCCGCCAGGCGCGCGGTCACCGCATCCGGCGGGAGTCGTAATGACCCCCATAGTGGTGCCAAAACCTATACTGTTATCTGAAGTTTATTGCTCTCTCCCAACTGCATACATTTTTAATATGGAAAATATCCCAGTCCTATAATTCTCACAGTTTGAATTTTTTTCCATTTTGAATTTATTTTGCCTATAATGAATTAAAATCTTCACAAATGTAACAATATCATTACAAAACCCAACATTTTAAAATGGGGTGATGTACTTAAATGTGGCTCCTTCTAGAACTGCTCCTGTGCACTGATAGCTCTTGCCCACATGCCTGGGCCTGTGATGTATTTAATTGTGGACTTTGGTCCAGATTGCTTCTCTCATTCCATTGATGGCTGAATACATAACTCCTCCATTGCTGTCACATTACCACAAATTACCATTGGATGTTGGTTTATTTGAGAGTCTCCATTTTGTTGGTACTTATCTAAAGATTTTACAGGCTTTCTGTTGACTTCAGCAAAGGCCAGTTTAACTCTGTCTTATAGTCTGCATGCCTGGCTGAAATCTGACCCTTCCCTGTTCTTTTTACAGGCCTTCGATTTACCACATTGTTTGCAATGCGATGGCACCAAGCAAGGTATGTTGTACAACTGATACTCACAATAAATCTGTCATTGACCCTGCAATACTCCCCAAGATGGTAATCTGTACACCCAGGTATGATAACAGACAACCCAAGGCACCCAGGATGGAAGTGAGAGAACCAGCTATTGAGGTAGTGAAAGGGAGGAAAGAGCCAATATTGTGGCAATGAACAAATGTATTTGTTAATGATATAGGTTCCTATTCGTTTGCATGTTTTTACAATGGATTGTAATCTGAAGATGAGAATACCTCAGGCACTTACTCCACACCAGAATCAGTCACCAGGGTCTGTGTGTACGAGTAGAGCAAGGATGACAAGCTTTGCAGGATCTTGACAAGAACTAAAATGATGTTTCTCCCATGTGTCTCTTTCGTATTTCCAAAGAAAAGTGAAATGAGACACTGTCCAGGGGAGCACTCAACTATTATCAGCATCCATCTATTTTAAAATTCACCTCTATTACAGTTGCAGACTTGTGTTGTGTATGTTCTGATTATAAAAGATGTTTCAGATCACGGGCAAAGTGGACAATTGCTCAACAGCCCCCACCTTCTAAGAGTTCCCTGGAAAAGTGAACTTGTTCTCTATCTCAGTCTGACTATTTCTCTATCTCAGCCTTTAATGTGTAAGTCAATATTGTTCAATGTCACAGGCTGGAATTAGTAGAAAATGGGTAAAAAAAATGCAAAGTTCTTCTAAACAGGGAATCCAAAATGTTTCTTGCGTGGGGCCTTAAAAATCCTTAGTATTAATCTGTCATGAATGATGAAATTATTACAGACCGAGGGGCACATTTGTTATTATTTGACTCAATGCAACTCCCCCAAGGAACTTGCTGTGCTGCACTGCAAGATAGGGAGAAAGCAGAAATGCTCCATTTTTACAACGATATGGAGAATTTCTGTTCTCTTCCTGTGCTGGTGCACTGTGTGCTGCCTAGTTCCAACACAGGCACCCTTGCACTATGCTGCAAGGGTGCCAGCATTATGTTGAGTATTATTTTTGTGCAGGAAGGAGTGCCTTACTGCACAAAAACAATCCTTAGAGGATTATTTTTCTTTCTGTGTGTGCTGCAGAATGGAAAGGCAACTTAGAGGAGAAATAAAGATATTTCCCTTTGTTACCTCTTTGTTGGATAGGTGCACTATTTTGGCAAGTCTTTGTAAATATTTCATCAAAACACATGGATCGATGCATGGGACAGCCCATGTTACACCCATTTAATGCCTACCCCATGCAGAACAACACAAGTCAGTGCTCTGTGGCTTAGTAAATGCCAAAAATGATTTTGTGCCGGGCTGCACCACAAAAGTGATGCAACCACAATGCAAAATCATAGTAAACCTGGGCCCAAATGTAACCTTCTTTCACAAAACTAACAGCAAGGCACACTCAGCATCCAACCCTGCTCAAGAGCAAAATAGCCTTTACAATGTGCACTTGCTTAGTGCCACTGACTCCATGTCAGCTACTAGCTCTGAATTAGTGGGCGGGCAGGGTGGCAGAGAAGATCACCAGTCTTCTACCTGGCTCCACAGTTTTTCACAGTCCTCCAGCTGCCAGAGAGACACCATAATCTGCAAACGGTTCACCATCCCTCTGGACAATAATTTTTTATGCAGCGTTAGTAATGGGCAGGTAGCCCTACAGAGAGGTCAATTAAAGTATGAAAGTATCAAACCTCAGAGCTCAAAGACATGCAACCATTGCATTATACTGCACCAGGGGTACCGATAAAATGGGCCCAGGTGGGTTTGTTTAGTAGTAGTGGCCTGCAACTTTGGTGTAGGAATACAGGACTATTTTCACAGCTATCAGTGTACTATCCCTTGCAATGTTTAGACAATAGAAAGGTGCTTACGGTGCATTTATACAAGCATGCCTCTGCTACTTAGCTTTACCCATCCCAAAATGAAGAGTGCTATGTCTGACTAACATATTCTATGGCGCTCATTTCGACTTCGGCGGTCTTTTTGTAAGACCGACGAAGCAGCGGGCGCCAAAAGACTGCCCTATTATGACATTGTGCTGATTTCCACCAGACTTTGGGCAGAAATCTGACACCGTCGGCCTGGGCAAAGACATAATAGAGGCGTTTTCCACCGCTAGCACCGCCACGTCAACAGGACTCCGCCCACCATGTTATGACCCGTAATATGGTGTGGTGGTTTCCTGTACGGTGGTGGAAAGCGCAGGGACCTATCCCCTCCTGGACAGCCCCCTTGCCAAAGGAAGGTAAGTTGTTCAACAGAGGAGGGGTGTTGTGTGAATGTGAGTGGTGTCTGAGTGTGTCTATGAATGCGTAAGGGAAGGGGGTGTCTGTGTGTGTGTCTGCCGAGTGGGGGGTGTTGTGTGTGTGTCTGTTAGTGCGTGTATGTTTGTGTGGATGCAGTGGGGGGAAGAGGATGTTTGTCTGAGTGCGTGCATGCAAGTGAATGTGTATGTTTGAGTGTACGCATGCGAGTGAATGTGTATGTCTGAGTGCTCACCTCCAGCCGGGCAGTCCCACCTCCCTGGCGATATGGGCACTATTTCGGCAATTTGACTTCAGCCAAACCACCAAAGTTGTAATATGGCGGTCTTTTCCTCCAACCTGGCGGCGGTCAGACCGCCACTGCGAGTCTGACGGTCCAAGGACCGCCAAACTCGAAATGAGGGCCTATGTTCTTAAAAATGATTGGTTGTGCCTGTTTCAGAAACGAAGCTCCACCTAGTTCTGATGTGATAAGCAGCCTGCTGGAAACCAGAGCCTAAAGGACTGGTGGCCAAAAAGATGACCCTTGAACACCCACCTACAATTAGGTCCCTGTGTTCTTCACCAACCGGCCAGAACAGGAATTTGGTCTCCCTTGAACTTGGTAACCAATGGACTTTATATGCGACTGCCAGAATTATGGGAAATGGAATTTAATAGTATAGGATGTTTTTGTTAATCTGTGAAACATCTGTTTCAATAATTAGAACCAAAGGGCCCTATGAATTACAAAGTTAATTAATGGAATGAAATCAGACGTAAGCAACAAAGAGAGGGCAGTTCAAAAGAGGTCCTGTACTTGCAATGGCTGTCATCTTTACCAACTGCTGATTAGAATTGCCCCTAGAAATTGCTCTTTTCCCTGGAGAAATTAAATTACATTTAACCAGGCAGTCCACAGATGACACAGTGAATTATATTTATGGCCAAATTAAGACAGTAATTCGATAGATTCTCTTGATAGTCCAATTTAAAATCTAAAGTGGCTCAGTGAAGGGCTACAAAAACCACATACTTCATTCAGAGTTTGCTATGAAAACAAATGTTGACCATGGTCTAGCTGTCAGTCTGGGAATATAAAAGGTGTTAAAGGAATAAAAGTTTACATAGTTTTCATGAAAGGCATCCAAGAAAGGGGTAACATTTTTAAGATAGAAGGGTTGCATCATCATACCCAGTTAATCATAGAGAACTGCTCAAAAAGACGTGCAACTGAATGCTTTCATTATTAATATAGCTCCCAAATACAGTCACAGAATACATAGTTCACATTCAATTAGGAAAAATGAAAAAGTAAAATAGAAGCATCTACCCTACTTTTGTATTAGACCTACCTGTCGTCCATTATCAGATGTAGGGAGAAGAGGGCCTCCTTCCGAAAGTGGCAAAGATAAACTGTACGCTGTACAGCTTTTCAAAGTGGGTTCAGCAGTACAACAACAATTATATACAACTATGTTCTATAAATATGATATAAATTATAATATATATTATAAACGAAATATAGCAAAATCTAATAGATTTTCAGTTGGTTTTCAAAGGTAATCTTAATGATAACCAGCTCACTCCTGCTACCAGGCGCAATGATCAGTCAGGTTGCCTGAATCCCCTCATGGGCAGCCATTACAACATAATCAGCAAGTGACAGCACGTGACACGGTTATTACATCATAGAGGAGCGAGTGTATATATAAACTTCAGTCTCCAGCCACAGGTTTCATTGACCTACAGTTTCAGGTTATACTCAAGAAGTTACATTTGGCCTATAGGGTTCTACGATTTAAAACAAGTTTGCATCAATTGAAGGCAATTAATATTGTTCAATGTTCCCCTCAAATAATATCTCCTATTCATATTATACAGTTCTTAAATAGACAGTACATATTTGAGATTGCTCAGTAATCCCGAGGTACCATCAATAAGGCACAATGATTTCAACATCTCTATTTCTTTATTTTGGGAGTTTTTCAGTGGAAACTAGGCAAATTCGAGTGTTAAGGATAATACCATTAATAAGGCACAATGATTTCAACATCTTTATTTTGGGAGTTTTTCTGTGGAAACTAGGCAAATTCGAGTGTTAAGGATACATGATGTGGTGTGATTTACTTTCAGTCACAGGAGATGCCAGTGGTCTTGATTGACTGAGGGGTTCCCCACTCTTGTAGGGAAAGATTCACATAATACCCATAATTACAGAATGAAGTGCATGTATGTTTTTATTTATTTATTTAGAAGATGCATTTATGAAGAACATGTATAGCTAAGGAGCAATACAACACTATGTAACACCAGAAATTTCAATATAACATCCTGAAAACTCAGATCACATTAACTCTTGGAAAATAATTAGGCTTTCAGTTAGACCCTCTGAATAGGTACTTTGAATATCTTTATGAAAGGAATAGGTTTTTGTTAGGCCAGAAAAGTTCTGGTAAGCATTTTCAGAGTCTAGAGGCTTCACAGAAGAAGACTTGTTCTGTTTTTTAGACTTTTTCATTTTTGGGATTTCAAGGAATATGCAAGATTTGCTTGTAGCACTTCATCTCTTGTGATGTTCAACATGTCTAATGTGAGTTTTTAGTGGCTGATACATAACACTTAGGGATAGATTCTGTGTTCCTGGGAGGCCTACAAAATGGGATGTGATGTACTCTGGTTTTGTTGTTCATTTTTACCAGAAAAACTGCAGCATGGAGGGTAGCTATCAGGCAACCTAGGGCGTTCGAGGGGAGACCATTTAGCCTCACATTACCATTATTAAGCAGCAAGAGAACCAAAACCTGAACAACTGCTCTGAAGTCTGTTTGAGGAATGGAGAACTTGGAGAAAGAGTTGGAAGATGGCTGATTTAGTAAATCTGGAGATGTGGGATGTCATTAGCACATATTTTGGTCTATGATGTAACCTAGTGATTTTGCAACAGGACCCAACAGGGGAGAAATGCCAAGATCTGAAAAGTTTTCATGTAATTTTTAAACTCCATATGGATTCTTTAGAGTACAGGAGGATGAGTCCATGTTTAGTTAGAATTAGTTGTAAAGAGAAAGAATTGATGGAATGTATCTGTTTTCTGTTAATTTCTTTTAAGGTTTTTAAAATCCGAAGGATTTGGTATTCTTAGGTAATATTGGGTATCATCAGCTTTTGGTGTATGGCAATTCCATTTTCCAGAACCAGTGGCTCATGCAAGGCACCTGGACCTGTGGATACTGAGCCACATTTTATAAAGCTTACGCATCTCAATTGAGCCCTTGGTGAAAGTGTTCTATTCTTTTTTGGTTTCCGGAGTGGTTACTGATACCATGTTGGAATCCCCTATTAATTTCCTGCTAAAGCCAGGTAAACTCACCACACAATGTTCCTCTGATAGGCCCATAGATTGCTAAATTGTGACATGAAACTTCTTCAATCCTCCTAGCCCACCTAAACCACGTCTGTTCTTCCCTTATTGCACCAACCTAATCTGGCTTCATCTGCAACCGGCAAGCAATCGATAATACACGATTGGTGGTGGCTGAATGGCAGGAGCTACCAATGGATCTTTCTCTCAAAGCTGAGAAGGCATTTGACAAAGTCAACTGGGGTTACCTGTATAGGGTTCTTGATAAGATCCACATAGCGCCCACGCTGAAAGCTTTTATTCACACCAGTTTCCGGAAGCCTGCTGCCAACTTCAAAATCAATGCCTCCTTTTTCTCCAACGATCAGGCTTACACAAGGCACATGGCAGGGATACTCCTTGTCCCCCCTGGTTTTTGCACTCATGATGGAGTCTGTAGTGGCCAAAATTCCATCCAATCCTGCAGTACATGGCATGACTTTCAATGGCAGAGAACATAAGTTGCTTCTTTTTGCCAATGACATCCTCTGTTTCATTACCGACACCACTAGTCCGGCCCTGATGAGGGAGTTGGACTCCTTCTTCCAAGCATCAGGTTACAAGATCAACTTTTTGAAATCTCAAGGCAAGGGAGTGGCTGACTCCCAGAATAGCCTCATGGACCCTGTCCAGACAAGAGGTTTCCAGGGGGAAACATAAGCCATTACCTACCTGCAGATTTGGCTCCCACTCCGTACAAGAGACATATACATTAGAAATATCCCTCCTCTCCTCACTTCCTTCTTCAAGAACCTCTACCGCTGGGATGGGGAAGTCTCTTGGCTGGGCAGGCTTAACAGCCTTAAAATTAACTTTATACCCTTCCCTCTGTATGTCCTACAGTCCCTCCCCTCTGATCCTCCCTCAAGTGACTCTTATGCAAATTCATGCTAAAATGCTTAACTGTGTGTGGGGAGACAAGTCCCTGAGAATAGCGAAAGCATCCCTGTGCAGACATGTAGCGGAGGGTGATGTGGATTTCCCTGATGTCTTAACGTAGATTTTAGCTGTCCAGCTCTGCCCCTCCATTGTCTGGAACTATGATCCTGATGGCAAACCCTGAGTTCAGGTGGAGCAAACTTTCTCTCCCTCCCCTCTGGTGGGGCGTTTATTGCTTCCAATGTTGGCTTGGACTGGGGATCCCCAACTACTGCCTTTGACATCTACACTGTTGAATAATGGCTAAAACTCATTTAGTTTTGTGGAGTCAAATATTTGTGAAGGCGACAGTAGCCATCAGGAACTTAGGGCCAGATGAACATAGCTTTTTCATGCTTGCAAATGACCCGATTCACATAATTGGGCCCTTTGCAACCGCAAAAAGCCTTTTTTTATGTACAAAACCTCTTTTGCAAATCAGTAAGCTTTTACTGAAACACAAAATAGGGATTGCGAATTGGTATTAGGAAGGGGCGTGTTAAGGGCTTCCCTTCCTAATAGCGACTCGCAGTGGAATGTAACAATGTTTTGTGACCAAAACGCGGTGACAAAACATTTGCAGTTTCCCATTCCCACTGCCTACTCTGAAAAAAAAGAAAAAAATACCTTTTCAGGTTTCTTTTAGAAATGCATCCTGCTTTCCTTTAAGAAAAACATACTGCATTTCTAAAAAAAATGCTTTCTTTTAAAAGCAATCACAGACGGTGTCAGCTGACCCCAGCAGGCCACCATCCCTGTGATTTTTTGCCATTCCCAGTGGGTTGCAAATTGTGACCCACCTCATGAATACAGATGAGATAGGTCCATTTGCAACCCACTGGGAATCACTAAATGGGTCTGAGACACATTAGTAAATCACTGTTTGCGATTTCCTAATTGTGAATCGCAAAGATTCGCAATTAGGAAATCCCAAACATAAAGCTACATACATCTGGCCCTAAGTTGTAAGAAGTTTGTAAGAAGGCAGAGGGAACTAGGCTTCAGTCACAAATAAAATATCTAGGGCCAGATGTAGCAACCCGTTTGCGAGTCGCAAACGTGGGTTTGGCATGCTGAAATGCATATTGCGAGTCGTTACCGACTCGCAATATGGATTTCCGACTCGCAAATAGGAAGGGGTGTTCCCTTCCTATTTGCGAGTCGCTGTGGGATGCAATACCATTTGCGACCGCGTACGCGGTCGCAAATCGTATCGCAGTTACCATCCACTTCAAGTGGATGGTAACCCACTCGCAAATTGGAAGGGGTCCCCATGGGACCCCTTCCAGTTTGTGACTGGACCCCAAAATATTTTTTCAGGGCAGGGAGTGGTCCAAGGGACCACTCCCTGCCCTGAAAAAATACCGAAACAAAAGGTTTCGGTTTTTTTGCAGTGCAGCTCGTTTTCCTGTCAGGAAAACGGGCTACACTTCAAAAAAAAAAACTGCTTTATTTAAAAGCAGGTCGCTAACATGGAGGTCTGCTGACGTCAGCAGGCCTCCATGTTAGCGAGTGCCTATACTCGCAATGGGGCCGCAATTTGCGACCCACCTCATGAATATTCATGAGGTGGGTCATTGCGACCCCATTGCGAGTCGCAGTCGGTGTCTGAGACACCGTACTGCATAACAAATTGTGACTTGCAATTTGCGAGTCGGATGGACTCGCAAATTGCAAGTCGCAATTTTGCTTTTTGCTACATCTGGGGCCAGATGTAGCAAAGTGTTTGCGCCTCGCAAACGGCGAAAATCGCCGTTTGCGAGGCGCAAAAGCCACTTTGCCATTCAGAAATGCATTTTGCGAGTCGGCTCCGACTCGCAAAATGCATTTCCGACTCGCAAATAGGAAGGGGTGCTCCCTTCCTATTTGCGACTCGCAGTGGGATGCAATTCCATTTGCGACAGCGTACGCGGTCGCAAATGGAGTCGCAGTTACCATCCACTTCAAGTGGATGGTAACCCACTCGCAAATTGGAAGGGGTCCCCATGGGACCCCTTCCAGTTTGTGACTGGACCCCAAATTATTTTTTCAGGGCAGGGAGTGGTCCAAGGGACCACTCCCTGCCCTGAAAAAAAAACGAAACTAAAGGTTTCGTTTTTTTTGAAGTGCAGCTCGTTTTCCTGTTAGGAAAACTGGCTACACTTCAAAAAAAAAAAAACTGCTTTATTGAAAAGCAGGTCGCGAACATGGAGGTCTGCTGACGACAGCAGGCCTCCATGTTAGCGAGTGCCTATACTTGCAATGGGGCCGCAATTTGCGACCCACCTCATGAATATTCATGAGGTGGGTCATTGCGACCCCATTGCGAGTCGCAGTCGGTGTCTGAGACACCGTACTGCATAGCAATTTGCGACTTGCAAATTGCGAGTCGCAGGGACTCGCAATTTGCAAGTCGCAAATTGCCGACTTGCTACATCTGGCCCCTGGTTACTTACCTTCGGTAATGCATTATGTGGTAGAGACTATGGGGGTCATTACAACATTGGTGGTATAAGGCGCTTACCACCGCACAGAAGACCGCCGATACACCGCCGCGGCCGCAGTAGACCGCCACAGCTATTATGACACACATCACGGAATCCGCCGAAATTCAGACACCCACACAACACCGCCACACCAAAGGTCAGCGATAAACAGGCGGAAACACATCCTCCACCTCCACGCCAACAGAAACACGCCCATGCCATTACGACCCACGAATCCACGCGGCCGTCTTTCAACCGCGGTATTCCATTGGCGGTACACACCGCCGCGCTAAAAATACACACACATCTCCAAAACACCGCCACATTGGACAATTCCAAATACACACACCTGATACACATATACACACCACTCCCACACACCCAATACTATATGAAACACACACCCACATCACCCACAAACCTCTACGACCACAATTCACGAACGAAGGCCAGAGAGATAGCACAGAACAGACAACCCCATCACACAGAGGCACACAACACCATCACCCACGCAACATCCAAGCACAAAATACCACATACCACTACACTCACCACACTCATCAACACATACACCACCCCACACATCACACACACCACCCCATGTCATGCCAAAGACACCCCCGCTTCTCCGAGGAGGAGCTCAGGGTCATGGTGGAGGAAATCATCCGGGTAGAGCCACAGCTATTTGGCTCACAGGTACAGCACACATCCATAGCCAGGAAGATGGAGCTATGGCAAAGAATAGTGGACAGGGTCAACGCTGTGGGACAGCACCCAAGAAATAGGGAGGACATCAGGAAGGGGTGGAACGACCTACGGGGGAAGGTGCCTTCCACGGTATCCAGGCACCACATTGCGGTACAGAGGACTGGCGGCGGACCCCCACCTCCTCCCCCTCAACTAACAACATGGGAGGAGCAAGTCTTGTCCATCTTGCATCCTGAGGGCCTCGGAGGAGTCGTTGGAGGAACGGACACTGGTAAGTCTAATCTTAACCATCATATCCCCCACCCTACCTGCATGATATCACACACCCCCACCATCACACCCTCCCCTATAACCCCAAATCCTCACCTATCTACCCATGACACCAACCACCCATCCCAACCCCAAGACCTGCATGACATAACTAAGCATGGACACCCATCACCAAAGCATGCCCACTGCACAGACCCACAACACCCCCCAACCATCAGCACACAAGCCCCCACACAGGAATGCCTGCACTGGGGTTCACGAACACCCAACCATTGCACACCATGAAACACACACATGCAATAATCATGTACTTATACCCCCGCAGGAACCCGAAGGAACGTCACCACACCAGAGGGTCCAGACAACACCACTCCACCCCCAGAAGAGGCCCACAGTGACGACAGCAGCTCTGCCCCACTGGATCTTGATGACCAGCCCGGACCATCGTGGGCCTCAGGACAGTCGGTTCCCCTTGCCCAGCCACAGCCCAACACTGAGCTTACACCCTCTGGTAACACCAGCACAGCACCCACCCAGCGGGCCCAAACCTCCCTACCGAGGACAGGTCAATCAGCGGTGTGTCCACCACTACAGGGCACCCAGGCTAACCCACCACCCCAACAACAACAGGGACCTGGGGGCAGTGGTAGTGGGCACATGGTCCAGGGGACGGAGGCACAGGAACACAGGGGAACTGGGAGGGCTGCTGTGCGACAGAGGGAGGACAGGCCAAGGGAACCAACTCTCAACGAGGCCCTCTCCTCCATCATGGGAGCATACCACCACTACCAGGAGACGATGGCCACGGTCCTGGACAAGTTGCAGGAGACCCTGAGTCTGCAGGAGGAACAATATTTGGGGATCATGGAGGAGCTTAGGACCATCGGCTCCGCCCTGGGCACCATCGTAGGGGTGCTGACGGACATTCAAAAGACCTTGAGGGACACCGTGGCACTCCAAGGGGCCCCTGATACTAGCCACAACGATGAAATGCCCACCACCTCCGCCGGCGCTAGTGGACAGGACGCCCCGCCACAGGACCACAACACCAGCACCCCATCCCCTGCAGACGGACAACCACCACGCAAGCGGGCCCTGAGATCCAGGAACAGGACAGAGCAAGATGGCAAGACCCCCGCCAGGAAATAAGACCACCCTGTTTGTCCCCCCACTGTCCCACTTTGTTACCCTGCCCAAATCGGAACTGACCTAGCTCCACTTCCAATGCCCAGATGTGCAATGTACCTGTGAGACTAATAGACTGGACTCTGCCATGGACATTCCTCCACCATCAGCCATCACCATTTTACAACCCCCCTTCATTTTTTGAGCACTTAAATAAACACCCTTGAAACACTAAAAACAAATGGAGTCAGTCTATGATTTGTAAATCTGAATTATCAATTACAGTTTCATAATGGGTTACCCATTGGAAGGCTAACATACCTATGTCACACATCACAAGCCCTTCAAGGATGCAAACAGTTGACACGTAGGTTACCACATTTGTGAAACTGAAATCGAAGGGGACAACTCAGTTAACAAATAGTGAGTGAAATGTCGGTACAGGATAGAGGTAGATGTGTGAAAGTCAATGTAATGGTAAAAATGAAAATGTTCTCACCTGTGTCTCACTGGAAATATTGCTGTATGACTGACCCCCTGTTATCGTTTTCGTCTTCCTCAGCTTCATCCTCATCACTGTCCACAGGCTCCACAGGCTTCACAGCTGCCACAACACTGTCATCTGGATCATCCTCCTGCAGAAAAGGCACCTGGCGTCGCAATGCCAAGTTATGGAGCATGGAGCAGGCGATGATGATGTCGCACACCTTCTTCGGTGAGTAGAATAGGGATCCACCTGTCATATGGAGGCACCTGAACCTGGCCTTCAGGAGGCCGAAGGTGCACTCGATAACCCTCCTAGTCCGCCCATGGGCCTCATTGTAGCGTTCCTCTGCCCTGGTCCTGGGATTCCTCACTGGGGTCAATAGCCAGGAAAGGTTGGGGTAACCAGAGTCCCCCAATAGCCATACACGGTGCCTCTGGAGTTGAGCCATCATATCAGGGATGCTGCTATTCCGCAGGATGTAGGCGTCATGCACAGAGCCAGGGAACATAGCATTTACCTGCGAGATGTACTGGTCTGCCAAACAGACCATCTGGACATTCATTGAATGATAACTCTTCCTGTTCCTGTACACCTGTTCACTCCTGCGGGGGGGGACCAGAGCTACATGAGTCCCATCAATGGCACATATGACGTTGGGGATATGTCCAAGGGCATAGAAGTCACCTTTCACTGTTGGCAAATCCTCCACCTCAGGGGAAATAATGTATCTCCTTACGTGTTTCAGCAGGGCAAACAACACTCTGGACAACATGTTGGAAAACATAGGCTGGGACATCCCTGATGCCATGGCCACTGTTGTTTGAAAAGACCCACTTGCAAGGAAATGGAGCACTGATAGCACCTGCACGTCAGGGGGGATTCCAGTCGGATGGCGGAATGGTGACATCAGCTCTGGCTCCAACTGGGTACATAGTTCCTGGATTGCAGCACGGTCAAACCGGTAGGTCACGATTAAATGTCTCTCTTCCATTGTCAACAGGTCCACCAGCGGTCGGTACACCAGAGGATTCCGCCATCTTCTCATATGTCCCAGCTGACGGTGACTAAGAAGGACAACAGCGAAGAAACAGTCACTATTCCTCCAGTTATGTACCCGCAGTTACACACAAGACTACACCAGACACAAAACCCTTCCTGTATGTGTGTTGAGTGTAGGCCTCAGTATGTGTGACGCAGTTGAAAATGAATCCATGTGGGCCCCTGAAATGGCGGCTGCCTGACCTCTAAAGTGGGACAATGGGATTGTGGGGTAACAGCGCTGGCGTTGCACACCGTCACGGTAGGCAGTCGTAGAGCGCGGCGCAATGCTGCATTGGATAACATTGGACCCTATGGGTCCCAGGAGCCAATGAACAGGTGCGCCGGCGGTGATGATGCGCCCCGCCGCGGATGTCACCGCCGCGGACGTCACCCCCATTTTCTATCTGTTCAATCACTAGATACCTGACATTCGACAGGAGAGGACCTACACTGCTAGTGCTGCTGTGACCTCGGTCTGGAAGCGACGATGGCTGCTGCGTCTGGGGAAAGGGCCCCTGCCTTCACTGCACAGGACTTGGAGAAACTTGTGGATGGGGTCCTCCCCCAGTACATGCACTCTACGGTCCTCCAGACCAACAGGTTAGTACACAGGGAGCACGTTGTAGGGGCTAGGCCTGGGTGGACACAGCTGGGTGGAAGAGGGAAGGGGGCAGAAGTCATACTGCAGTAAAGCATGGGAATAAATGGGCCACATGGTCAGAGTATGGAGGGGGACACACACATTGATGGTGCAATTGGTAATGACTGTTCCTCTTCCCTTGTGCATGTCATGTAGGTCAGCGCCCACCAGAAGAGGGACATTTGGCGTGCCATCGCCAAGGAGGTCCGGACCCTGGGGGCCCACCAGAGACGGGGCTCCCACTGCCGGAAGAGATGGGAGGACATTCGCCGCTGCAGCAAGAAGACGGCGGAGGCTCAGCTAGGCATGGCCTCCCAATGTGGGAGGGGTGCCCGTCGTTCCTGGCGGTGGCCTACCCGGAGTTGGATGGGCACTTAAGGACATCACAGCAGACACAAGGGGGTGAGTACAACCTAATTCTGTGGACTTTGTGTGCAGTGGAGGTGTCTGGGTGGGGGAGGTGGGCTGTGGGTGTCCCTAGGCCAAGGCGAGTTAGGTAGGCAAGGCCCCTCCGTAATGTAAGCCATGTGACACTCTACTCCACCTCAACAGAGTGCCAAGTCGAGGTATAGTTGCCCCTGTGGCATCCATGTGCGCAGATGTCCACCATTGCCATATAGGCCATATCCCAGAAATTGCATGTGCAGAGGGCAGGAGCGCGGCGTAATGCAGGGGGCAGCTGCGTTTGTCTTGTCCGCCAACGGTAGCGGTATGCCATGCACTAAAACCCTCTTTCTTCTGTCTCCCCCCCTTTTTCTACTCTCCCTGTCCTTTTGTACATCAGCATCGACAGGTGGAGGTACAGTGGCACCGGAGCATGAGGGAGCTGCATCCCACATGGCCATGGAGGGCCACACCACAGACTCTGAATACACCAGTGGGACGGAGGGCGAGGGGAACTTCACGTCGGCCACCGGATCACTAACCAGCGACACAGACTCGTCCGACGATGTGAGCTCCCCTGTGGTGGCGGCACCATCTGTGCGCCCCACTTCTACAGGTGCAGCCGCCACCGCCCCTACCAGCACCGCCCTCCCAGCAGCCCCTCAGTGTTCGCCCCGTGCCCGCTCACCCAGGAGGGTGGGCATCACCTTCGCCCCAGGCACCTCAGGCCCTGCCCCATTCACCCCTGCTGCCCTCAGTGAGGAGGCCATTGACCTCCTCAGGTCACTCACTGTTGGGCAGTCTACCATTGTGAATGCCATCCAGGGTGTAGAAAGGGCGTTGCAACACGGTAATGCATTCCTGGAGGGCATTCATTCTGGCCAGGCTGTCCTTCAGCGAACCCTGCAATCTCTGGCCTCAGCACTGATGGCAGCAATTGTCCCTGTGTCCAGCCTCCCCCCTCCAACTTCCTCTACCCAGACCCAATCCCCTGTACCCCAGCCCATCCCAAGCACACCTACAGACCAGCATGCACACAAGTCAATATACAAAAGTAGCTCAGGCAAACATAGGCACCACACATCCCACATGCACTCACACAAGCATCACACCCATACAGACACAACAACATCCACTGTCTCCACAAGGTGTCCCCCTCCTCCTCTTCTCCCTCCTCCCTCCTCCCTTCCAGTGTCGTCTACACACACCCCTGCATGGACCACATCTACAGGCACTAGGTCTCGCACCAGGACACCCAGCACCACACGCCGCTCACCAGCACTCACCACCTCCACTGCCATTTACACGTCCCCTGTGTCCTCTCCCAGTGTGTCTGTGACGCCCCCTCCCAAAGTATTCAAACGCCGGCAATCACTCACCCAACATCCATCCACCTCACGACAGCCTCCAGTACCTGCACCCAAAACAGCTAAAGTGACACCTCCAACAACCACCTCCTCTTCCTCCACTCCCAGACCCCCTCCAGCTACCCATCCCAGTGTTCGTCAGAAACTGTCCCTCTGTCAAATTGACCTTTTTGCCCCCACCCCCCCTCCAATTCATCAGTCCCGTCGTAGCGCCTCAGCCAAAAAGCCTCCAGTACCAGTGGTGCGTGTTCCAGGTTTTTGGAGTGCACCGTCCACCAGGGCAGGCAGTAGGACCCGGAGCCAAGGCACTGTCAGCCCACTACCTGTAAATGCTCCGAAATTGGAGAGTGGATGACGGGACCGTGCCAAGACTCCTGGGGGGACAACAAGTGAAATGGGATCGAAGGCGATTGGTGAGTCAGCTGTAACTCCAAAAAAGGTGGGGAAGGTCCAGAGGAAGTCTGCCCAGCCTGTTGTGAGTGTCACGGCGGAGAAGTGCGCCATCATTTCCGGCGGTCCAGACACAACCGCCAGCACCGTCATCACTGGTCAGAGACCAGAGTCAGTGCCCAGGAGGGCCCAAGTATCGTAACTGGTCCAGAGACCACCGCCAGAGTCAGTGCCCAGGAGGGCCCAAGTATCGTAACTGGTCCTGAGACCAACGCCAGAGTCAGTGCCCAGGAGGGCCCAAGTATTGTCACTGGTCCAGAGACCACCGCCAGAGTAGGTGCCCAGGAGGGCCCAAGTATCGTCACTGGTCCTGAGACCACCGCTAGAGTCAGTGCCCAGGAGGGCCCAAGTATCGTAACTGGTCCTGAGACCACCGCCAGAGTCAGTGCCCAGGAGGGCCCAAGTATCGTCACAGGTCCTGAGACCACCGCACAAGACACAGCCCAGGAGGGCCCAAGTATCGTCACTGGTCCTGAGACCACCGCACAAGATACAGCCCAGGAGCACCCAAGTATCGTCACTGGTCCAGAGACCACCACACAAGACTCAGCCCAGGAGGGCCCAAGTATCGTCACTGGTCCTGAGACCACCACACAAGACACAGCCCAGGAGGGCCCAAGTATCGTCACTGGTCCAGAGACCACCGCCAGAGTCAGTGCCCAGGAGGGCCCAAGTATCGTAACTGGTCCTGAGACCACCGCTAGAGTCAGTGCCCAGGAGGGCCCAAGTATCGTAACTGGTCCTGAGACCACTGCCAGAGTCAGTGCCCAGGAGGGCCCAAGTATCGTCACAGGTCCTGAGACCACCGCACAAGACACAGCCCAGGAGGGCCCAAGTATCGTCACTGGTCCTGAGACCACCGCACAAGATACAGCCCAGGAGGGCCAAGTATCGTCACTGGTCCTGAGACCACCGCACAAGACACAGCCCAGGAGGGCCCAAGTATCGTCACTGCTCCTGAGACCACCGCCAGAGTCACAGCCCAGGAGGGCCCAAGTATCGTCACTGGTCCAGAGACCACCGCCGCAGTCACAACCCAGGCGGGGCCAGGATGCCACAGCCCCGCTGGGCAATGATGGAACGTCATGCCACACACCAATGTCCAGTATGGAGAACGTCATGCCTCACACCAATGTCCAGTGTGGAAATCGTCATGCCACACACCAATGTCCAGTGTGGAAATCGTCTTGCCACACACCAATGTCCAGTAGGGAGATCGTCATGCCACACACCAATGTCCAGTGTGGAAATCGTCATGCCACACACCAATGTCCAGTGTGGAAATCATCATGCCACACACCAATTTCCAGTATGGAGATCGTCATGCCACACACCAATGTCCGTATCAGAACCGCCATGTCAAAGCACTGCTGAACAGGGTAAAGACCACCATGGCAAAGCACAGCTGTACAGTCCAGACCGCCATGTCAAAGCACCGCTGAACAGGGCAAAGACCGCCATGGCAAAGCACCGCTGAACAGTCCAAAACCGCCATGTCAAAGCACCGCTGAACAGGGTAAAGACCGCCATGGCAAAGCACCGCTGAACAGTCCAGAACCGCCATGTCAAAGCACTGCTGAACAGGGCAAAGACCGCCATGGCAAAGCACCGCTGAACAGTCCAGACTGCCATGTCAAAGCACCGCTGAACAGGGCAAAGACCGCCATGGCAAAGCACCGCTGAACAGTCCAAAACCGCCATGTCAAAGCACCGCTGAACAGGGCAAAGACCGCCATGACAAAGCACCGCTGAACAGTCCAGAACCGCCATGTCAAAGCACCGCTGAACAGGGCAAAGACCGCCATGGCAAAGCACCGCTGAACAGTCCAGACCGCCATGTCAAAGCACCGCTGAACTGGGCAAAGACCGCCATGGCAAAGCACCGCTGAACAGGGCAATGCACCGGGTAGGAATGAATGGCCCACCACATCAGGCATCCTTATCCCATGTGCAGCTGGGACAGTGACAGGACACTACCTTCCACAGGGAGACTCATCCAGTCTGGGCACCAGTCACCCCCCAGTACCAGTATGGACCTGCATCAACTTGAGAGACTGTGGCTTTGCACTCCCCAGGATGGAACACTGGGCAAACCCACCCACTGTAGAGACTTGAGAGACTGTGGCTTTGCACTCCCCAGGATGGCACAGTGGGCAACCCACCCACTGTAGAGACTTGAGAGACTGTGTCTTTGCACTCCCCAGGATGGCACAGTGGGCAACCCAGCCACTGTAGAGACTTGAGAGACTGTGGCTTTGCACTCCCCAGGATGGCACATTGGGCAACCCACCCACTGTAGAGACTTGAGAGACTGTGGCTTTGTGTAGGAAAGTACCATCTTGCCTGGCATGTTACCCCCATTTTTCACTGTATATATGTTGTTTTAGTTGTATGTGTCACTGGGACCCTGGTAACCCAGGGCCCCAGTGCTCATAAGTGTGCCTGAATGTGTTACCTGTGTAGTGACTAACTGTCTCACTGAGGCTCTGCTAATCAGAACCTCAGTGGTTATGCTCTCTCATTTCTTTCCAAATTGTCACTGACAGGCTAGTGACCATTTTTACCAATTTACATTGGCTTACTGGAACACCCTTATAATTCCCTAGTATATGGTACTGAGGTACCCAGGGTATTGGGGTTCCAGGAGATCCCTATGGGCTGCAGCATTTCTTTTGCCACCCATAGGGAGCTCTGACAATTCTTACACAGGCCTGCCACTGCAGCCTGAGTGAAATAACGTCCACGTTATTTCACAGCCATTTTACACTGCACTTAAGTAACTTATAAGTCACCTATATGTCTAACCTTTACCTGGTAAAGGTTAGGTGCAAAGTTACTTAGTGTGAGGGCACCCTGGCACTAGCCAAGGTGCCCCCACATTGTTCAGAGCCAATTCACTGAACTTTGTGAGTGCGGGGACACCATTACACGCGTGCACTACATATAGGTCACCACCTATATGTAGCTTCACCATGGTAACTCCGAATATGGCCATGTAACATGTCTATGATCATGGAATTGCCCCCTCTATGCCATCCTGGCATTATTGGTACAATTCCATGATCCCAGTGGTCTGTAGCACAGACCCTGGTACTGCCAGACTGCCCTTCCTGGGGTTTCTCTGCAGCTGCTGCTGCTGCCAACCCCTCAGACAGGCAGCTGCCCTCCTGGGGTCCAGCCAGGCCTGGCCCAGGATGGCAGAACAAAGAACTTCCTCTGAGAGAGGGTGTGACACCCTCTCCCTTTGGAAAATGGTGTGAAGGCAGGGGAGGAGTAGCCTCCCCCAGCCTCTGGAAATGCTTTGTTGGGCACAGATGTGCCCAATTCTGCATAAGCCAGTCTACACCGGTTCAGGGACCCCTTAGCCCCTGCTCTGGCGCGAAACTGGACAAAGGAAAGGGGAGTGACCATTCCCCTGACCTGCACCTCCCCTGGGAGGTGTCCAGAGCTCCTCCAGTGTGCTCCAGACCTCTGCCATCTTGGAAACAGAGGTGCTGCTGGCACACTGGACTGCTCTGAGTGGCCAGTGCCACCAGGTGACGTCAGAGACTCCTTGTGATAGGCTCCTTCAGGTGTTAGTAGCCTTTCCTCTCTCCTAGGTAGCCAAACCCTCTTTTCTGGCTATTTAGGGTCTCTGTCTCTGGGGAAACTTCAGATAACGAATGCATGAGCTCAGCCGAGTTCCTCTGCATCTCCCTCTTCACCTTCTGATAAGGAATCGACCGCTGACCGCGCTGGAAGCCTGCAAACCTGCAACATAGTAGCAAAGACGACTACTGCAACTCTGTAACGCTGATCCTGCCGCCTTCTCGACTGTTTTCCTGCTTGTGCATGCTGTGGGGGTAGTCTGCCTCCTCTCTGCACCAGAAGCTCCGAAGAAATCTCCCGTGGGTCGACGGAATCTTCCCCCTGCAACCGCAGGCACCAAAAAGCTGCATCTCCGGTCCCTTGGGTCTCCTCTCAGCACGACGAGCGAGGTCCCTCGAATTCAGCGACACCGTCCAAGTGACTCCCACAGTCCAGTGACTCTTCAGCCCGAGTTTGGTGGAGGTAAGTCCTTGCCTCACCTCGCTGGGCTGCATTGCTGGGAACCACGACTTTGCAAGCTTCTCCGGCCCCTGTGCACTTCCGGTGGAAATCCTGTGTGCACAGCCAAGCCTGGGTCCACGGCACTCTAACCTGCATTGCACGACTTTCTAAGTTGGTCTCCGGCGACGTGGGACTCCTTTGTGCAACTTCGGCGAGCACCGTTTCACGCATCCTCGTAGTGCCTGTTTCTGGCACTTCTCCGGGTGCTACCTGCTTCAGTGAGGGCTCTTTGTCTTGCTCGACGTCCCCTCTCTCTGCAGGTCCAATTTGCGACCTCCTGGTCCCTCCTGGGCCCCAGCAGCGTCCAAAAACGCCAAACGCACGATTTGCGTGTAGCAAGGCTTGTTGGCGTCCATTCGGCGGGAAAACACTTCTGCACGACTCTCCAAGGCGTGGGGGATCCATCCTCCAAAGGGGAAGTCTCTAGCCCTTGTCGTTCCTGCAGTATTCACAGTTCTTCAGCCTAGAAAGAGCTTCTTTGCACCAACCGCTGGCATTTCTTGGGCATCTGCCCATCTCCGAGCTGCTTGTGACTTTTGGACTTGGTCCCCTTGTTCCACAGGTACCCTCAGTCAGGAATCCATCGTTGTTGCATTGCTGATTTGTGTTTTTCTTGCATTTTCCCTCTAACACGACTATTTTGTCCTTAGGGGAACTTTGGTGCACTTTGCACTCACTTTTCAGGGTCTTGGGGAGGGTTATTTTTCTAACTCTCACTATTTTCTAATAGTCCCAGCGACCCTCTACAAGGTCACATAGGTTTGGGGTCCATTCGTGGTTCGCATTCCACTTCTGGAGTATATGGTTTGTGTTGCCCCTATCCCTATGTTTCCCCATTGCATCCTATTGTAACTATACATTGTTTGCACTGTTTTCTAAGACTATACTGCATATTTTTGCTATTGTGTATATATATCTTGTGTATATTTCCTATCCTCTCACTGAGGGTACACTCTAAGATACTTTGGCATATTGTCATAAAAATAAAGTACCTTTATTTTTAGTATAACTGTGTATTGTGTTTTCTTATGATATTGTGCATATGACACTAAGTGGTACTGTAGTAGCTTCACACGTCTCCTAGTTCAGCCTGAGCTGCTTTGCTAAGCTACCATTATCTATCAGCCTAAGCTGCTAGACACCCTATACACTAATAAGGGATAACTGGGCCTGGTGCAAGGTGCAAGTACCCCTTGGTACTCACTACAAGCCAGTCCAGCCTCCTACATTGGTTGTGCAGCGGTGGGATAAGTGCTTTGAGACTACTTACCACTCTTGTCATTGTACTTTTCATAAGAGAAAAATATACAAAACAAGGTCAGTGTATATACACATAGCCAAAAAGTTTTGCATTTCCTCTTTTCACTCTTTTCTAAGTGCTGAAAAGTACTTCTAAACTTTCAAAAAGTTCTTAAAAGTTTAAAAAGTTTTTTCTGTCTTTCCAAAAAGTTCTAAAAATTTTTTTTCTCTTTGTCTATCACTTTAACTCTCTCTAAAAAATGTCTGGCACAGGCCAAAAAGTTGAACTGTCCAAACTTGCATATGATCACCTTAGCTGGAAAGGAGCAAGGAGTCTCTGCATAGAGAGAGGTTTGAGTGTAGGGAAGAATCCTTCTTTAGAACTGTTAATTAATATGCTTAGAGTACAGGATAAGGCCATAAGTGCCCAATCTGTAGAAAAAGTAGCTAATGGTTCTCAATCTGATCCAGGGACTCCCCCAGGAAAAGGTTCAGGAAAGAAACTTCTCAGCCTGCCCATTACTAGACAGTCTAGCATAGTTGGTACAGAGGTTGAATCACATCATACTGATGATGTGCTCTCACATTATACTGGTAGCCAAGCTGTTAGGGTGCCCTCTGTAAGGGACAGGTCTCCTTCTGTTCATTCCCATCATACCTCTGTATCTAGAAATGTCCCTCCCACCCACCCTGATGACAGATTGTTGGAAAGGGAGCTCAATAGATTGAGAGTGGAGCAAACCAGACTGAAGCTCAAGAAGCAACAGCTGGATTTGGATAGACAGTCTTTAGAAATAGAGAGGGAAAGACAGAAGATGGGTTTAGATACCCATGGTGGCAGCAGCAGTATTCCCCATAGTCATCCTGCAAAAGAGCATGATTCCAGGAATCTGCATAAGATAGTTCCCCCTTACAAGGAGGGGGATGACATTAACAAGTGGTTTGCTGCACTTGAGAGGGCCTGTGCTGTACAGGATGTCCCTCAAAAGCAGTGGGCTGCTATCCTATGGCTATCATTTACTGGAAAAGGTAGGGATAGGCTCCTTACTGTAAAAGAAAATGATGCTAACAATTTCCAAGTTCTTAAGAATGCACTCCTGGATGGTTATGGCTTAACCACTGAACAGTACAGGATAAAGTTCAGAGATACCAAAAAGGAGTCTTCACAAGACTGGGTTGATTTCATTGACCAGGCAGTGAAGGCCTTGGAGGGGTGGTTACATGGCAGTAAAGTTACTGATTATGACAGCCTGTATAACTTGATCCTGAGAGAGCATATTCTTAATAATTGTGTGTCTGATTTGTTGCACCAGTACTTGGTGGACTCTGATCTGACCTCTCCCCAAGAATTGGGAAAGAAGGCAGACAAATGGGTCAGAACAAGAGTGAACAGAAAAGTTCATACAGGGGGTGACAAAGATGGCAACAAAAAGAAGGATGGTAAGTCTTCTGACAAGGGTGGGGACAAATCTAAAAATGAGTCTTCATCAGGCCCACAAAAACACTCTGGTGGGGGTGGTGGGCCCAAATCCTCCTTTAATCAGAACAAGGAAAAGAAACCATGGTGCTATTTATGTAAGATAAAAGGCCATTGGACAACAGATCCCAGTTGTCCAAAGAAAGGCACCACAGCTCCTACCACTACAACCCCTACTGCTACACCTAGTGTCCCTACTATTAGCAGTGGTGGTGGGAGCAAACCTACTAATAGCCAATCCAAGGGAGTAGCTGGGCTCACTTTTGGTAATTTAGTTGGGGTTGGTCTAATTAGGGAGACCACAGAGGCTACTTTAGTCTCTGAAGGGGCTATTGACTTAGCCACTTTGGTTGCTTGCCCCCATAACTTGGAGAAGTACAAGCAACTAACCCTAATAAATGGTGTTGAGGTCCAGGCCTACAGGGACACAGGTGCCAGTGTCACAATGGTGATTGAGAAACTGGTGCACCCTGAACAACACATACTTGGACACCAGTACCAAGTAACCGATGCTCACAACATAACACAAAGCCACCCCATGGCTGTTGTAAATCTCAACTGGGGGGGGGTATCTGGTCCAAAGAAAGTTGTGGTAGCTTCAGATTTACCTGTAGACTGTCTATTAGGGAATGATTTGGAGACATCAGCTTGGTCAGATGTGGAGTTGGAGGCCCATGCAGCAATGCTGGGCATCCCAGGTCATATTTTTGCTTTGACAAGGGCTCAGGCCAAAAAGCAAAAAGGACAGGGAAGCTTGGATCCTGGAAGAATGGACCAAGTGCTCCCTAAAGCTAGGGCTAGTAGAAGCAAACCACTTCCTACTATCCCTCCCTCTACAGTGGATTCTACTTCTGAGGAAGAAGAATTCCCTCCCTGTGCAGAACCTACACCAGAGGAGCTGGAAGCAGACACTGCTGAGCTTTTGGGTGAAGGGGGGCCTGCCAGAGAGGAGCTGAGTGTGGCACAGCAAACCTGTCCCACATTAGAGGGTCTCAGACAGCAAGCTGTCAAACAGGCTAATGGGGATGTCAGTGACTCACACAGAGTTTACTGGGAGGACAACCTCTTGTACACTGAGCATAGGGATCCTACACCTGGAGCTGCCAGGAGATTAGTGATTCCTCAGGAGTACAGAAAGTTCCTCCTAACACTGGCACATGACATTCCCTTAGCTGGGCACCTGGGTCAAATGAAAACTTGGGACAGATTGGTACCACTGTTTCATTGGCCTAGGATGTCTGAGGACACAAAAGAATTTTGTAAGTCCTGTGAAACCTGTCAAGCCAGTGGCAAGACAGGTGGCACTCCAAAGGCACCCCTTATCCCACTGCCTGTGGTTGGGGTTCCCTTTGAAAGGGTAGGGGTTGACATAGTTGGCCCCCTTGACCCTCCTACTGCTTCAGGCAATAGGTTTATCTTGGTGGTAGTGGACCATGCCACAAGATATCCTGAAGCTATTCCTTTAAGGACCACTACAGCTCCTGCAGTGGCAAAGGCCCTCCTGGGAATATTTTCCAGGGTGGGCTTCCCAAAGGAAGTAGTATCAGACAGGGGAAGCAATTTCATGTCTGCATACTTAAAGGCCATGTGGAAGGAGTGTGGTGTAACTTACAAGTTCACAACACCCTATCATCCACAAACAAATGGACTGGTGGAGAGATTTAATAAAACTCTCAAAGGCATGATTATGGGACTCCCTGAAAAACTCCGCAGGAGATGGGATATCCTTCTACCATGCCTCCTTTTTGCCTACAGGGAGGTACCCCAGAAAGGAGTGGGCTTCAGCCCCTTTGAACTTCTTTTTGGACACCCTGTTAGGGGTCCACTCACACTTGTAAAGGAGGGTTGGGAACAACCTTTAAAAGCTCCTAAGCAGGATATTGTGGATTATGTACTTGGCCTCAGATCAAGGATGGCTGAGTACATGAAAAAGGCCAGTAAAAACCTTCAGGCCAGCCAAGAGCTACAGAAGCAATGGCATGATCAGAAGGCTGTTTTGGTTCAGTACCAACCAGGGCAGAAAGTGTGGGTCTTGGAGCCTGTGGCCCCAAGAGCACTCCAAGATAAATGGAGTGGACCCCACACAATTGTTGAAAAGAAGGGTGAAGTCACCTACTTGGTTGACTTAGGCACTGCCAGGAGTCCCCTTAGGGTGCTCCATGTCAACCGCCTGAAACCCTACTATGACAGGGCTGATCTCACCCTGCTCATGGCAACAGATGAGGGACAGGAAGAAGACAGTGATCCTCTACCTGATCTCTTCTCTTCCACAGAACAAGATGCTCTTGTGGAAGGTGTAGTTTTGGCTGATTGTCTTACTGCTGAGCAGAAAGATAATTGCATAAATCTCCTAGGACAATTTTCAGAACTCTTCTCCATTGTGCCAGGCACCACTTCTTGGTGTGAGCACACTATAGATACTGGAGACAGTTTACCTGTCAAAAGTAAGATCTATAGGCAGCCTGACCATGTCAGGGACTGCATAAAGCAAGAAGTTCAGAAGATGTTGGAACTAGGAGTGGTTGAGCACTCTGACAGTCCATGGGCTTCTCCTGTGGTACTGGTACCAAAACCCAATTCTAAAGATGGAAAGAAGGAAATGAGGTTTTGTGTAGACTATAGAGGTCTCAACTTGGTAACCAAAACTGATGCTCACCCTATACCCAGGGCAGATGAGCTAATAGATACACTGGCATCTGCCAAGTATCTAAGCACTTTTGATTTGACTGCAGGGTATTGGCAGATCAAAATGTCAGAAGATGCTAAACCTAAGACTGCATTTTCTACCATTGGAGGACATTACCAGTTTACTGTAATGCCTTTTGGTTTGAAAAATGCACCTGCCACTTTTCAGAGGTTGGTGAACACAGTCCTGCAAGGGCTGGAAGCTTTCAGTGCAGCATATTTGGATGATATAGCTGTCTTTAGCTCCAGCTGGGATGATCACCTGGTCCACCTATGGAAAGTTTTGGAGGCCCTGCAAAAGGCAGGCCTCACTATCAAGGCTTCAAAGTGCCAGATAGGGCAGGGTAAGGTGGTTTATCTGGGACACCTTGTTGGTGGGGAACAGATTGCACCACTTCAGGGGAAAATCCAAACTATTATTGATTGGGTTCCCCCTACCACTCAGACTCAGGTGAGAGCCTTCCTAGGCCTCACTGGGTATTACAGGAGGTTCATTAAGAACTATGGCTCCATTGCAGCCCCTCTTAATGACCTCACATCCAAGAAAATGCCTAAAAAGGTATTATGGACAGCAAACTGTCAGAAAGCTTTTGAGGAGCTGAAGCAGGCATGTGCTCTGCACCTGTCCTGAAAAGCCCTTGTTACTCTAAAAAATTCTATGTCCAAACTGATGCATCTGAATTAGGAGTAGGGGCAGTCCTATCACAACTTAATTCTGAGGGCCAGGATCAACCTGTTGCTTTTATTAGTAGAAGGTTGACCCCTAGAGAAAAGCGTTGGTCTGCCATTGAGAGGGAGGCCTTTGCTGTGGTCTGGGCTCTGAAGAAGTTGAGGCCATACCTGTTTGGCACTCACTTCATTGTTCAGACAGACCACAAACCTCTACTTTGGCTAAAACAAATGAAAGGTGAAAATCCTAAATTGTTGAGGTGGTCCATATCCCTACAGGGAATGGACTATACAGTGGAACATAGACCTGGGAGTAGCCACTCCAATGCAGATGGACTCTCCAGATATTTCCACTTAGACAATGAAGACTCATCAGGTAATGGCTAGTCTTATTGCCCTTCGTTTGGGGGGGGGTTGTGTAGGAAAGTACCATCTTGCCTGGCATGTTACCCCCATTTTTCACTGTATATATGTTGTTTTAGTTGTATGTGTCACTGGGACCCTGGTAACCCAGGGCCCCAGTGCTCATAAGTGTGCCTGAATGTGTTACCTGTGTAGTGACTAACTGTCTCACTGAGGCTCTGCTAATCAGAACCTCAGTGGTTATGCTCTCTCATTTCTTTCCAAATTGTCACTGACAGGCTAGTGACCATTTTTACCAATTTACATTGGCTTACTGGAACACCCTTATAATTCCCTAGTATATGGTACTGAGGTACCCAGGGTATTGGGGTTCCAGGAGATCCCTATGGGCTGCAGCATTTCTTTTGCCACCCATAGGGAGCTCTGACAATTCTTACACAGGCCTGCCACTGCAGCCTGAGTGAAATAACGTCCACGTTATTTCACAGCCATTTTACACTGCACTTAAGTAACTTATAAGTCACCTATATGTCTAACCTTTACCTGGTAAAGGTTAGGTGCAAAGTTACTTAGTGTGAGGGCACCCTGGCACTAGCCAAGGTGCCCCCACATTGTTCAGAGCCAATTCACTGAACTTTGTGAGTGCGGGGACACCATTACACGCGTGCACTACATATAGGTCACCACCTATATGTAGCTTCACCATGGTAACTCCGAATATGGCCATGTAACATGTCTATGATCATGGAATTGCCCCCTCTATGCCATCCTGGCATTATTGGTACAATTCCATGATCCCAGTGGTCTGTAGCACAGACCCTGGTACTGCCAGACTGCCCTTCCTGGGGTTTCTCTGCAGCTGCTGCTGCTGCCAACCCCTCAGACAGGCAGCTGCCCTCCTGGGGTCCAGCCAGGCCTGGCCCAGGATGGCAGAACAAAGAACTTCCTCTGAGAGAGGGTGTGACACCCTCTCCCTTTGGAAAATGGTGTGAAGGCAGGGGAGGAGTAGCCTCCCCCAGCCTCTGGAAATGCTTTGTTGGGCACAGATGTGCCCAATTCTGCATAAGCCAGTCTACACCGGTTCAGGGACCCCTTAGCCCCTGCTCTGGCGCGAAACTGGACAAAGGAAAGGGGAGTGACCACTCCCCTGACCTGCACCTCCCCTGGGAGGTGTCCAGAGCTCCTCCAGTGTGCTCCAGACCTCTGCCATCTTGGAAACAGAGGTGCTGCTGGCACACTGGACTGCTCTGAGTGGCCAGTGCCACCAGGTGACGTCAGAGACTCCTTGTGATAGGCTCCTTCAGGTGTTAGTAGCCTTTCCTCTCTCCTAGGTAGCCAAACCCTCTTTTCTGGCTATTTAGGGTCTCTGTCTCTGGGGAAACTTCAGATAACGAATGCATGAGCTCAGCCGAGTTCCTCTGCATCTCCCTCCTCACCTTCTGATAAGGAATCGACCGCTGACCGCGCTGGAAGCCTGCAAACCTGCAACATAGTAGCAAAGACGACTACTGCAACTCTGTAACGCTGATCCTGCCGCCTTCTCAACTGTTTTCCTGCTTGTGCATGCTGTGGGGGTAGTCTGCCTCCTCTCTGCACCAGAAGCTCCGAAGAAATCTCCCGTGGGTCGACGGAATCTTCCCCCTGCAACCGCAGGCACCAAAAAGCTGCATCTCCGGTCCCTTGGGTCTCCTCTCAGCACGACGAGCGAGGTCCCTCGAATTCAGCGACACCGTCCAAGTGACTCCCACAGTCCAGTGACTCTTCAGCCCAAGTTTGGTGGAGGTAAGTCCTTGCCTCACCTCGCTGGGCTGCATTGCTGGGAACCGCGACTTTGCAAGCTTCTCCGGCCCCTGTGCACTCCCGGCGGAAATCCTGTGTGCACAGCCAAGCCTGGGTCCACGGCACTCTAACCTGCATTGCACGACTTTCTAAGTTGGTCTCCGGCGACGTGGGACTCCTTTGTGCAACTTCGGCGAGCACCGTTTCACGCATCCTTGTAGTGCCTGTTTCTGGCACTTCTCCGGGTGCTACCTGCTTCAGTGAGGGCTCTCTGTCTTGCTCGACGTCCCCTCTCTCTGCAGGTCCAATTTGCGACCTCCTGGTCCCTCCTGGGCCCCAGCAGCGTCCAAAAACGCCAAACGCACGATTTGCGTGTAGCAAGGCTTGTTGGCATCCATTCGGCGGGAAAACACTTCTGCACGACTCTCCAAGGCGTGGGGGATCCATCCTCCAAAGGGGAAGTCTCTAGCCCTTGTCGTTCCTGCAGTATTCACAGTTCTTCAGCCTAGAAAGAGCTTCTTTGCACCAACCGCTGGCATTTCTTGGGCATCTGCCCATCTCCGAGCTGCTTGTGACTTTTGGACTTGGTCCCCTTGTTCCACAGGTACCCTCAGTCAGGAATCCATCGTTGTTGCATTGCTGATTTGTGTTTTTCTTGCATTTTCCCTCTAACACGACTATTTTGTCCTTAGGGGAACTTTGGTGCACTTTGCACTCACTTTTCAGGGTCTTGGGGAGGGTTATTTTTCTAACTCTCACTATTTTCTAATAGTCCCAGCGACCCTCTACAAGGTCACATAGGTTTGGGGTCCATTCGTGTTTCGCATTCCACTTCTGGAGTATATGGTTTGTGTTGCCCCTATCCCTATGTTTCCCCATTGCATCCTATTGTAACTATACATTGTTTGCACTGTTTTCTAAGACTATACTGCATATTTTTGCTATTGTGTATATATATCTTGTGTATATTTCCTATCCTCTCACTGAGGGTACACTCTAAGATACTTTGGCATATTGTCATAAAAATAAAGTACCTTTATTTTTAGTATAACTGTGTATTGTGTTTTCTTATGATATTGTGCATATGACACTAAGTGGTACTGTAGTAGCTTCACACGTCTCCTAGTTCAGCCTGAGCTGCTTTGCTAAGCTACCATTATCTATCAGCCTAAGCTGCTAGACACCCTATACACTAATAAGGGATAACTGGGCCTGGTGCAAGGTGCAAGTACCCCTTGGTACTCACTACAAGCCAGTCCAGCCTCCTACACTTTGCACTCCCCAGGATTGAACAGTGGGCAACCCACCCACTGTAGAGACTTGAGAGACTGTGGCTTTGCACTCCCCAGGATGGCACAGTGGGCAACCCACTCACTGTAGAGACTTGAGAGACTGTGGCTTTGCACTCCCCAGGATGGCACAGTGGGCAACCCACCCACTGTAGAGACTTGAGAGACTGTGGCTTTGCACTCCCCAGGATTGAACAGTGGGCAACCCACCCACTGTAGAGACTTGAGAGACTGTGGCTTTGCACTCCCCAGGATGGCACAGTGGGCAACCCACCCACTGTAGAGACTTGAGAGACTGTGGCTTTGCACTCCCCAGGATTGAACAGTGGGCAACCCACCCACTGTAGAGACTTGAGAGACTGTGGCTTTGCACTCCCCAGGATGGCACAGTGGGCAACCCACCCACTGTAGAGACTTGAGAGACTGTGGCTTTGCACTCCCCAGGATGGCACAGTGGGCAACCCACCCACTGTAGAGACTTGAGAGACTGTGGCTTTGCACTCCCCAGGATTGAACAGTGGGCAACCCACCCACTGTAGAGACTTGAGAGACTGTGGCTTTGCACTCCCTAGGATGGCACAGTGGGCAACCCACCCACTGTAGACACTTGAGAGACTGTGGCTTTGCACTCCCCAGGATTGAACAGTGGGCAACCCACCCACTGTAGAGACTTGAGAGACTGTGGCTTTGCACTCCCCAGGATGGCACAGTGGGCAACCTACCCACTGTAGAGACTTGAGAGACTGTGGCTTTGCACTCCCCAGGATACATCAATGGGCATGGAGCCCCGTCGTGGATCTGGCTTTGCATTCATCTGGCTGAGGTGCCCCCCCTTCCCTTCCCCCTGAGGTGCCTGTAGTGTTTCTATCTGATGCCCCGGCAGTGTTCTCTCCTAATTTGGTCAGGTATCTATTGTGGGCCTCGCCCATGCATTTTTGGACTGTTGGTGCATGGACATTGTTGTGTACATATCTGCAATACTTCTCGGATTGTATATGTAAATATGAGTGATTTTGGAATACATATATTTGTATATTTTTGTATGACATGTATAGTGGCACATTACAAAGTTTGCCCGAAATTCGCATTGTCTTTGCATTCTTCCGGGGGGATTGTGGGTTGTTACTGTTATGTTTGTGACTGCATTGGTGTGTATGTTGTAATATGCGAGGGTGGGGGTGTTTGGTGGGTGTTCCCCTAACTTTTGCCTCCCCCCTCCCCCGTGTCGTAGGTGCAGTACTCACCGGTATCTTCTGCGCCTACGTCGCTGTTGGTCGTGAAGGAGCAGAAAGACAAGGGCAGGTAGTATTTGCAGTTCCGGGTCCATGGAGTCATCGTTCCTCGTGGGATGTGTAGAAGGTGAGCGTTTTCCCATAGCAAAAGCTGTTTCCGCCGTGTTTTTATCCACGGTGAATCCGCCCCAGAAAAGGTGGCGGATTGGCCTGTTGTGATACTGTGGGCGGTACATTGTCTTCCGCCTGTCTGTTGGCGGTGACCGCCGCTCTGCTTGTCTGTACCGCTGTGGCGGGCGGTGTGTTAAAGTGGCTGTCTTTGTTGGCGGTTTCCGCCAGGGTCATAATTCCATTTTTTTGTCCGTCTGACTGTTTGCCGCATCTTTAACACCGTCCGCCAGGGTTGTAATGACCACCTATATCTAGTATCAGATTCCTTACCTCTGAATTTACCAGGCGTCAGGCTGGATGTAGAAACTTTTGCATGAGCAGTACCCTGAGTGGTGTCGAAGGCTCCGTTCAGTTCCATGCGTAATCATCGTCATAATTGGTGCCGGAAGTGACATTGCGAAGAACAATATAGGTGCCACCCAAGCACGCGGAAGTCGGTTACTTTTCACGACTTTCCACACCAGAAGCACAGAGTCATGAAGTAAAATGACTAATGTGACCCCAAACGAGGGCCTTGAAAAGGATTAACCCTAAACCTAGAAATCTGTCAGTAGAGTGGGGAGGCATGGGTGGGTCAAAGGAATCTGCAGCTAGACAAAGGCCCTCATTATGATCCTGATGGTCTTCTGACCACCAGGGCCACGGTGGTGGTTTCACCGCTAACAGTCTGGCAGTGAAGACCGCCACATTATGAGTGTGGTGGGTTGGCAGAGGCCAACCTGCCACATCCCCACTCCTGCCGCTAGAGCAGCTGGACCCGCCGGGTGCCACATACTAAGCATAATGGAACTGCAGCCAGCCCTAGGGTGACACTGGAGAGGTATTTCTGGCATAAACTCATACATGAGAGGTTACCTCCGCCCCTACTGAGCCAATGCCCAACTGAATCTATTCCTGGCAAAGACTCTCATGAGGAGGGTTGAACAGCTCTGTCACATGCTGAGCCACAGCCAAAATGCAACCACTCTATGTAAGTCTCTGGGAGCAATACCCTAAGCAAATAATTGAATTCTTCTACCCCTAGAAGGGACACTAGGAGATGCAACTCTGTCACATACTGAGCTCTGCTCCAACTATAGCCACTCTTATAGAAAGGATGATGGGAAAGGCAACTCTGCCACATACTGAGCTCTGCTCCAACAATAGCCATCTCTATAGAAAGGATGCTGGGAGAGGCAACTCTGCCACATACTGAGCTATGCTATGACTGCACCCTTCTCTATAGAAAGGACACTGAGAGAAGCAACTCTGCCACATACTCAGCTATATTCAAACTACAGCCACCCCTATAGTTTGGTCGCTGGGAGAGGCACCTCTGCCACATACTGAGCTCTGCTCCAACTATAGCCACCTCTATAGGAAGAAATCTAGAAGAGCCAGCTCTTCCATATACTGAGCTCTGCTCCATCGACAACTACCTCTCTAGAAAGGATGTTAGGAGGGGCAACTCTGCCACAAACTGAACTATGCTCCAACTATAGCCAATTTTATAGGAAGGATCCTGTAGGATGGTCGCTGGGACAGGTAACTCTGCCACATACTGAGCTATGCTCCAACTACAGCCACCCCTATAGGACGGATGCTGGGACAGGCATCTCTGTCACATTCTGAGCTATGCTCTGACGACAGCAACCTTTATAGGAATGACTATGTAAGAGGCAACTCTACCATCTACTGAGCTATACTGCAACTGCAGCAACCTCCGTAGGAAGGACTATGGAAGAGGCAAATCTGCAACATAATATGCCATGCTCCAACTATAGCCACCCCTTCTAGGAAAAACCACTACTTAATTTGAGCAGGAGGTTCCTGATGGAGCCACCATGACTAATTTTTGGGGTCGGCACTTGTTTTTCGACATCAAGAACAAGGCAGGAAAAAAATAAACAGATGGGAAAGGCAGAAGAGAAAGACAGCAAAAAGATCACAATAGTGGAAGGCAGGAACAGGCAAGAGTGAGAAAATAGGGCAAAAATCACAAAGGGGAAAGCAGGAACAGGCAAGCATGGGAAAACGGGGCAGGGAGTGTCTGGTAAAGATGCCTGAGGTAGATATAAGACTACCAAAGTTGGTAATTGGTGCGCTGATGTTTAATTGCACCCACCACAGGTTTCTGAGCAGAGCTTTGGGCATCGGCAAGCTTTCTTTTACAAATTAGGCACTGGGAAGAACAATGGGAGAGGCAACAGTGCCATATACTAAACCAAGGTCAAACTGCAGCTACCTCTAGGAAGGACTCTGGGAAAGGGGAGAGACAGTCCTGCCACTTACATATGTCCAATTGCAGCCTCCCCAGCAGGGCATAAGGCAGGAGGCCACGGCACCAAACTTCCTGGGCAAAATATTAAGGGAAGCCAAAGGGGTGCAAGAGGGATGGTGTGTCAGAAAACAAGGGAATGCTGTAAAAGTGTTTGGTAGGGAGGTGATTTGCGTTTTATCCGTATGGAAAGGAGGCGTATCTGAGACACCTAGGGCGTTTGTCTAGTGTTCTTTTTTATGCTGAACATCTGGTTTAACATTACCCCAGTTCCTACCTTTCCGTTCCCATGGCGGGCACATGACTTTCCTCAGAAAAGCTCACTAGTGTGAACTGCAGGATTGTGTACTTGTGTCTGATTTGTCGTAGCTGGTCTGATCACCATCTGCTCCACCCCCCACTACCACACAGCCTACGACGTGCAACTCGTGGGAAGAAGACATTTTTAGAACCTCCCATGCTCTGCTCCTTTTGTTGTTCGTCAACTGGAAATGTGGCCGGGTGTGGGGCTACACTCTTCAAACAAAAAGAATCATGTGTTGTGTAAAGGACTTACACAGTGTCATGAGGTTAATTAGAGCGGAAAGGCACCGGGCATGCAGCGCTAACAAACTCAGGCCCCTCAATGATAAAGCTGTCTGAAAGAGAAACTGGCTGGTATAGTGCATACTACACACTACATAAACTAGGAGGTGTGCATGTCAAAGAGAAGATGGCTGGCGCAGAACATACTACACAGTACACATACTAGGAGGTGTGCATGACAAAGAGATACTAGCTGGTGCAATATATAGTACATGTTACACATGTTAGAAGGTGTGCATTCCAACATGGAACTCCAAGAGTATGGAATATACAAAACATACTGGAAGACATGCACACCAAGTGGAACTCTTTTAAGACCTGGGTATGCCAATGTACAACCCTTTGGACACAGAACTCACTTGGAAAGCGTAGACATGCCCAAGTGAAACTATTTGGCCAGAGAATTACACATACCTGAAGACAAGTCCACACCAACGTGCAAATATCTAACTAAAGGTGGTATGACACAGATTAGAAGACGAGCACGCCAATGTGAAACAATCTAGTCACAGGACATGTTGCATATACAAGGCGACATGCATGTTACCAAGACACTATTGAGGCACAGTTCATAAAACACATTCTAGGAGATGAGTATGACAATGAAATACTATCTGGGCACAGTACAACTAGAAGAAACATGTTCATGTTAATGTGAAGCTATCTGGACACAGTTCATATTACACATACTAGAAAATGCATGCATACCAATGAGAAATGTTCTGTGCAACATACATACTTCACATCTGAGGACACATGAATGTATATGAGAAACTATCTGGACACATTACATACAGAGTTTACTTATGTGCATGCCAATGAAAAATATTTTGTCACAGGCATACCACACACATATGTTGCTTGTCAACGTGGTACTACCTGGGCAGACTACGCATGGAGCTCACCAGAAAAGATGTGTATGCCAATGTAGATCTACCTGGGCATAGCATACACAGTGCCTTGTGTGTGAATGTACAAATATTTGGACACAGCACATTCAGTGCCTTGTGTGTAAATGTAAACCTACCTGGGCACAGTACATACAACGCTCACTGAGAAAGCTGTGTGTGTCAATGTAAACTTTTCTAGGCACAGGACATACAGAGCTCACTATGGAAGATGTGCAAATGTAAAGTAGATCTGTTTCCATGTGCCCCCAGTCTTTATAGGATCCCATTTTAAATCTACCTTCAAATTTGACGTCTGCACCTGACCAGCCCAGTGTTGCTGATGGTGTAAGTTTGGGGTCATCCTGAACCCTGACCAGTGGACTTCCTAACCTCCAGAGACTGGAACTGTAAGTTGAGTACTTACTTCAAAACTGCACTAACACTCCCCCCAGCCCCTCCCAGGACTGTTCTGAAAATTACTGTCAATTTTTAAAAGTGAAAAGTGTTACTTGTCTGTAAATCATTTTCTTTGCCAATTTGAAACAAAGCGCTATTGCTACATATGTTCGATACATACTTGCAAATGTACTTACCTGCAACAAGATATTTGAGGCTCTAGAAATAAAGTAACAAATTCTATTTTTCCAATATAAACACATTGGCCTGGAGTGAGTGTCATTTATTGACTGTGTGTGTGCACAACAAATGCTCCGCACTACCCTCTGATAAGCCGAACCGCTCGACCACACTACCACAAAAAAGAGTATTAGTATTATTATTACTTTAGCCTCTGTTAAGCCTCTGCGGGACCTCTGGACTCTGTGCACACTATATCTCATTTTGATATAGTATATACAGAGCCAGCTTCCTACATCAGCTAAAAGATAGAAAAGAAGCATCAAAGATGGTCTGTGGGTGGAAATTGCAGCATGCATCAGCAAAGGGGCAGCAGAGAAATCTGAAAAGATATGGGAGGATGGATAAAAGGAGAAGTTACAAAATAGCAATTAATGCTTCAGAATGAAAAGATAGTAGAATAGACTCTAGGAAAAAGAATATAACAGTGGATTTCATATACAAATGTAAGTTGCTTGTGTGTAGTCGACTACTTCAAATTCAAACGTCCCTAAAACAATCTATATATTTCAAAATAAATAGAAGCAAAATGGTTAAAAACAATGTATTCCTGACAACGAAACATGGCAGTCGCTCCTTAAACGAGCTCCGACTGCCCTGTGGGGAGCACGTTTTAAATCAGAAGGAAATCATGCTGAGCTGAGCACAGAGCAAATGTGCTCATTGTGGGCCGGTGCCTGCCACCTGTTTCTGTCCCCAGAGTGGCAGATGAGCGGAGGACCCCCAGTCTGGCCCGTGCTCAGGGAATCACATCCTTGTGGTTGCTGATGGGGCACACGAGAAGAGTTGCTGCACCGGGGTTGAGTTGCAGCTCTCCCGCAGGCAGTGCATGTGGACTCACCCTGCCACTTTTTTGAAGCCCTTCACCGGAGGTGAGTGTGTGTGGGTGGCTGCTTGAGCGGGCTGCAGCCCAGGCGCTGCTGTTTGTCCAGAGACATCTGGCAACTGCAGCAGCTTGTGGAGGGCGTCACCAGTGCTCAGCAGTTGAGTCAGACCATGATGGCAACAGACCTACGCTGCCCTCACTGTGCCTGCCCTTCTCCCCCAATCACTTCCCCTTCAGCTCCGGCCCATGCAAAGCCACTCCCAGGGATCGGGGTTTGCATTGGGCCGCAGTTGACTCTTGGGACAGGAGACATGGCTGTAGGGGTGTGGGGCCCCGATCCATGATGCAGCAGACAGATAGGACCATGAAGGAAAGCACGTACAGGGCAGTCAGCACTGACTGGAGTGTTTTATCCTTCTGCTGTGTGCCTCCCTTGGCCCTCCTATCCCAGGACACTGATATTCTAATGCAGGTCTCCCTCTCCCCTGTTGACCTGGTCACTACTGGAGCCATATTGGGCCTTTCTCTTTGTGGGAAGGCACACAGGACTGGCAATCTCCCCCGCACTCCTGCAATATTCCACCCACTGGGCCATGAAATGACTGGGCCTGAGGTGCTGCAGAATATCCAGAGGCTATTTTCAGGCTGCATTGCGGAGGTCCTCAGTTTTAGGACTTGCCTTGGTGCTTAATGGCTGATTGACGCTGGCCTGCCTTCCATCAGGTGTTGATCCTGCTGGGTGACATGGGCAAACTGAGGGATCTTGGCCCCTCATTTCCCTCCCATCTACATACAGTGAACTCAGGGGCCATATTGGGCCGGTGGAGGTATATTACCTGGATGGAGCAGTGGGGAGATACCAGAAGGTGGTGGATAAGGTCATCACTCTGTGGAGCGCCTCCACTACAGCTCCTTTGCTGTCTGTGACCCTCACTGAGGCCAGGGTGCTGAATAAAGGCCTTGTTGGATCCTAGCTCATCCTCGAAGGGAAGCCCCTGAAACCTCCATCTGCTCCTGCCCCTTTGATGTGTGGAAGCTGGCCCTCCTAATTATGTGGAAGGACAAACCACCCTAGCCCTCTGTACAGGGCAGAATTGACATGTATACTAAGCCCACGTCTTTTGCTGAGCCCCCACCTCTCTCTTCTTATGCCCAGGTGGTGTCTCCCCCAACCCCAGATTACTCCCCTATCTTACAGGCAATCATGGACCTTTGAGCATATGTGGAGGGGAAGATTGTGGAACTTTGGTTTGATCTCTCCCTGATCCGCCAGAACCTGCTCAATATGGTAGATAAGGTGGCTGACCACGGACCCGGCTATCTATCACAGAGGGTTCCCTTCAGTCCTGCCAATCTGAGGTGATGACTTTGCGCCACACGGTGGCCCTGATGGAGGCGTGGATGCAGGGTACGAATGGGTGCTCTTGAAGAAACAATATTCATGTCGTAGGCTTTCTGGAGGGAGTGGAGAGCCCAAACATCACCATCTATATCACCACTTGGCCTTAGTCATGGATAGCCCCGGACGCAGTGTCCCATTGCTTCATTTTGAGCCATGTCCATAGGTCTCTGGTCGCCAAACCCTTGCCAAGGACCCCATCGAGGCCCATCATTGCCCACTTATTGAACTTCGCTGACTGAGACACCATCCTCCGGGTTTCCCACCTGTGTGACTCCTTACTCTGTGACTCCATCAGGGTTATGATGTTCCCTGATAACACTCTGCATGTCCAATACCAACGTTGCTCCTTTTAAGGTGTGAAACAAGAACTCCTGGCCTTGCAATACATGAACTCTTCCCAGTACGCTTCAAAGCACTGTTTGGGTGGAAATCTTAATTTTTCGATACCCAGGGGCGGCCTGAGAGTGATTGGAGGAGAGGCTTTGTATGGATCAGGGAGATGCCCTATCTAGCGTGGAGGTTCTCGCAAATCTGGGTACTCCTCTGGAGAAAAGAAGATTGCTGTCTCACCACCAGCAGCTGCGCTATAAGCGTGACTCCCTCGATTTAAGACAATGGTCACCTAGGTTTATCAGGATGGGGTTGGAACAGCCGGTTGTTCATCCCTGGTCCCAGAATCCGATTCAGACTCGGGCCCGCCCAGCTCTGTACAGTTGCCAGTCACTGTGTCTTGTTGATGCCTGTTGTCTTGTGCGCCACTTTCATTTGCACGGATGATGGTGATGACGATTGTTGAATAACAGTTGTTTTTTCTTCTAGGCTGCTACTAAGCCATCTTTCCTACCCACTTGCCTTATGTGTACGATGTTCTGTAATGCGTTAGTACAGTTTTTCTTTACAGTCGTGTTTGTTGGATGCGGGGTTGGCCAAATGGGTTTGTCTGAGGGCTACCTACTCACGCTCCCCAGTTTATGGGTGGGGATTTAGTTGGGTTCAGTTTTGTGTGACAGTCAGGGAGTGACTCTCTCTCCAGTGTGCCCTGTTGGCGGCCTCCTGACGTTCGTGCTTCGATTGGTACTTCTAGTTTTTGAAGAACAAGAGGGGTGGTGGAGGGACGGAGGGTCTAGTTTTCTGATCTATGTTTTGCCTTTGATTATGGGTTTTTCCCCTTTTCTCCTTTTCTCCTTTGCACCACTGCCGGCACACACCACTGCCACACTCCGCTGCCATGATCACTCCCCAGTCCCGATGTCGGGCTTACTCGCTATTCCCAAAGGTGGATGATCTATCTTTTGCAGTCCCCTCTGAGATCTGGACCATGTCTGAGAGATTTCCCTGATGCTGCGCCCACTGGAACTTCAGGTCCACTGCAGAGCCTACATATTCCATCTGTCATGTGTTACTATCAGGATGCAGGGGGCCATGAGGCCCAGCAGCCTCAGAGTCAGTCTCACTGAAACCCAAGACTGAGGCCGAAAGATCGGAATCATAGCCTGAATGTCTTGGACTCACTATTCGGGAGGATAAGCCCAAAACTTCACTGTGTCCAGAACAGCTCTGATGAAAGGGAGGGTCTGAGAGTCAGGTGTGACTTCGGCACATTTATAGTGAACCCCAGCGTGTGCAGGAGGTTTGCGGTAGTCTGAAGGTGGGAGAGGACTTTCTGGGGTGAGTCCGCCTTCAACAGCCAGTCGTCGTGGTAGGGGAAGACTGACACCCCTAACCTGCACAGAAGAGCTGCAACCACCATCATCACTTTTGTGAAAACCCAAGGGGAGCTGGTAAGGCCGAAGGGGAGCATGATAAACTGAAAGTGCTTGTGACGTACCACGAGTCGTAGGTAATGTCTGTGGGCAGGCAGGAGGGGATATGGAAATAAGCGTCCTGCAAGCCCAACGCTACCATCCGGTCTTCTGGGTCCAAGGCAGACAGAACCTGAGCCAGGGTGAGAATTTAGAATTTCTCCTTTTTGAGCAAGTAGTACAGGTCCCGAAGGTCTAGGTTAGGACATAAACCCTTGTCCTTTTTCGACACCAGAAAGTAGCGGGAATAACAATCACGACCTACTTCGGGCTCAGGGACCTTTTCTATAGCTCCCTTGGCCAAGAGAGCTGCAACTTCCTGTTGGAGAAGTGCCTAAATGATCCTCTGGAAGGTGACTGAAGGATGGTGGCATGGCTGGAGGAGCAGATTCTAAAGGGAGGGAGTAGCCCTTTCGAACGATCTGGAAAACCCACCTGTCCGTAGTGGTGTACTCCCAGTGGGGCAGGTGATGGCGAATCCTGCCGCCAACTGGGTGGGAGTGAGGGGACGGACTAGGAGGTTTTGGAGGCTGCAGTGGGGGCAGAAGTAGACTTGGCAGACCTATGGTTCCCTGTCCAACGCCCACGTGGGATTCCGCGTCCCTGGCCACGCAGAGGCTGAACAGCATGGGTGGCACGGTGGCTGGGTGGAGGACGCGACAGGGAGACCCTTCTGTGGCCACGAAAGGGGCAAAAAGTGAAATGTGAGGGGTGAAGGGCAGAGGAAGACCAAGGGACCGAGCCGTAGCCCAGGAATCCTTGAATCTCTCCAAGGCTGAGCCCGCTTTGTCTCCAAAGAGACGGGAGCCATCAAAGGGCATGTCCATGAGTGACTGTTGGACATCCCATGAAAAACCAGAAGTGCGCAACCAGGCATGGTGTCTCAAGGCCACCTTCATAGCAACCTATCTGTCTAGAGAGTCAGTCGTGTCCAGCCCACAACGGATTGTGAACTTTGCTGCATCTCTCCCATCATTCACAGCTTGGGAGACCATAACACGGGCCTCCTCCGGTATCTGCGGCAGAACTTGTGCAACTGTATCCCACAAAGAGTGGGTATAGTGGCCCAAAAGGCATGCGGTGTTCACAGACCACATCGCGAGACTAGAGGAAGAAAACAACTTCCAAACTTTTTGATTCTCTGTCCGGAGGTGCAGAAGGGAATTCCCCTGAAGAAGAGGAAGCCTGGACGACAAGACTCTAAGGCGTCGCATGTTGGGACAGGAATTTATGGTCTTTCGGAGCAGGCAGATGGCTGCGTGCAATAGTCCTATTCCCAGGAGCCCCTGTGTTGGGTTTGGACCAAGTACCTAAAAGGACATCAGTGAGGGCTTTATTGAATAGCACAAGGGGTTCTGAAATAGAAGCCCCAGGCTGAAGCACCTCCGTCAGGAGATTAGACCTGACCTCTACAGTAGGAAGCTCAAGGCCAAGGACCTCAGCTGCCCTACTGACCACCATACCATAAGTCGCTCCCTCCCCCCTAGCCACTGTAGGTGGAGACAGCATTCCAGCATCAGGAGAAGTATCAAAATCACTGGCGTCACCCAATTCCTGAGCCCAGTCCAAAGATGGGTCATCCTGGTATTCATAAGGGTATATAGGCCCCATCAAAGACAAAGGTGGCATCAGCCGATGCCGTTCCGACTCCGAGTTGTCGGGGTTAAGGATCGGGTTGACGTCAATAGTGGGCACTACCAACATCGGGAGTATCGACAATTGACCCGGCGCCGGGGAAGGTCTCAAGGGTGAGGCCGGTGAGGATCCGCAAGCGGATCCGGAGGTGAGCTTGGAGGCCGAAACAGCCGGCGGGGAACCCGAAGTCCCCTCAACCGAACACTTTGGGCCCAAAGGCGCCGAATCGGGGTCGGTCCACCCAAAGATGAGGCGCATGGCCTCATAAAATTCTTTAAGCTGGGCGGGGGTCACTCCGGGAAACAAAACTCTGTGAAGCGTGGAGCCGACCCAGATGCAGGCTCTGAGGACGGAGGCCTTGAGCGTCGACGCTCTTCCCGCATCACGTCAGCCGAGCGAAGGGGTGAAGTCGGAGAGCGATGGGATCTCTTCGACTTCTTCTTCTTACCTTGACCCGAGGATTCAGAAGAAGACGAGTGAGTATGGCTCCGCGAACGGTCTCGAGACCTTCCTCTCGATTGAGACCATGACTTATGGGGAGTCGAGTGCCGGGCCGCCATTAGCTTTAGGGACTGCTCCCTCAAAGCCTTTGGGTGCATGGCCCAGCACTCAGAGCACGACTTTGGGTCGTGGTCGCGCTCAAGACACCACAGACAAACCTGATGAGTATATGTCACCGACATCGTGCAGTGACAGTCCTCGGCGGCTTGATACCGGTCTTCGGGGACATCCTAGACACACCACATAGCTCACTCGAAAACTCGACAAAACGGTCAAAGTCGATCAAAAACAGACCAGGGTAGCTCTTCTCCAAATCAGCGCATAGCACGGAAAGAAAAGAACAGACGTCACTGCGCAAAGGCGGCATCTATATTCTACTCCCGACGTCATCACGGTGACTACGAAGCCAACGACGCCCGTGGAGTCGACCAACGCCACCTACCAATGTGCAAGTGTATTGCTTGAAGAAAAATCTCTGATCCAGTCTAACGCCAGGGGGAAATTCTAAGGTAAGGAATCTGCAACTAGAAGTCTCTATCACATGTAGAGAATAATGTATTTGCCTCTCAGTGAGCAAAACCGTAACCTGGCTGATAGGAACATCTGCCGTTGTAGACGCTAATAGTTTCCATTCATGTAACCTTTTCACTCAGACCATATATCTTACTTTTCTGAACATAGTCATATAGATAAAGTAGTCAAAAATCTAACATGGGCAAAATCCACAAAAGTGTACTGTTGTTTCCTCCTCTACATTTTCTGTCCTTTATCCTGCTATTTTACCAGCAGCAATCATCGAAATATTACTATTACTTCAAGTCTCTACATTGAAAAAACTGATACATTTGTTTTTTTTCTTGATTCTCCCTTTTGGTTTCTAACACAGGCTGGTTCACAAACAGCCATTTATTCCTGATCGTCCTGTGAACGAACATTCCTGCCACTACCATCGAAAAATGGACCAGCTGTCCAGAGCTATCTATTCTCTCTACACCATTACCCCCAGCTTATTTGCCTCACTTAAATGTACATGCATCTTTCCTGATAACAACTATTTCCCCTCAGCACTCACCTAATTGTGAATCGAGCTCTCCCTAGCAGCCAATTTCCATTCTCATGTCTCCTTGTGATTTCCTTTAGCATCCCGAAGTTCTTTTTAAGGGTGATGGTTTCCTATTGGTTAGGCAGCACATCTCATTCAACATCTGAGTAACCTATTCGTTGACTACATTGGAGGAACCCATACTATTATTATTACTATGTTAAAAAAATATGGCCCCACTCAACAATGGTGCGCTCAGTGTAGTTTTCGGGATCTTTTAACAGTCCCTCTTTGTCATATCAAAGTTGACTAACACAATATCTGCTGACGTTAGCCATTCCTCTCGTCGAAGTGCCTTTATTAGTGGCAGAAGATTATTATGGTATAATACATCGTTCACCCCTCAGAGACATATAGTGGAGCCAAAACCTAGACTGTTATCTGAAATGTATTGCTCTCTCCCAACTGCATTCATTTTCAATATGGAAAACATCCCAGGCCTATAATTCTCACAGTTTGGATTTCTTTTAATGTTGAATTCGTTTTGCCTATAATTAATTAAAATCTTCACAAATGTAACAATATCAGTAAAACCCCCCAGTAAAATGCACACAGTTCATTTTAAAATTTTAAAATGAGCCTGTCGCACTTCTGCTAGTTAAAGTTTTAAGATCCATGTATGTGTAATTTTTGTATCTAGACATTTTTGTGAGCGGGGCAAGACAATGCATTGGGAGCGCTCAGCCTTCAGTTAGTAAAAATATTAAACAACCATAATCTCGCAGCAATTACATTGTGAGCAGTAATAGTTCAGACAAGTAATTATGTCGCCTTGGTTGGTTTATTCCAAGTTTTAAAACAATTTGAAATTATTTCCGAAATCCAGTCAAAATCATTGTATCAGCTAAGTTAATGCCTCCTTGCAAGAGCATATAACATTCTGTAAGAAGATGAGTTTCACCAATGTACACCAAACAGATCCAAAGGCATAAAGGAATATTTTTTATTGCTGCAGAACCTACATTTTGGGATGGGGTTAACTATATATATCCATTAAAATATGATTTCCCGATAGGTGGGGTCAGGAAATCTCGGAGCACGATATTTCTCCTAGATGCCTAGCTCAGTGCTTCTTTCAAGCAGTGTTGAAAATGTGGTGTTTCATAGAATGGCATGATGGGTTTAAAGTTGTCAAGGACTTGCAAAGATTTTTAATCGGATATTCTTGATAACGCCATAATCTGCTTTTTCAATGTATATTTCAAGGCTGAATAAGAAAGACTGGTTGACCTTAAAGTGTCTAAATTAAGTTCTAAGTAATTACTCGCTGTGTCTATGTATTTGGCTCATTCATTATCTGGTATGTTAAAGATCTCTTGCAGTACTCTTTTTAACATCCCCCCTTTGGCACGGACTATCTGAGAAATTGCATCTTGCATACTAGATCTCGTTTTAGAAGGCCAAATTCCAATCAAATTTAGGGCCCATCAGTTGTACTGACTTAGTTGGAATATCCTTCTATATGTAATATATTGCAGCTCATCCAAGATGTAATCCATTTTGGACCAGAAGGCTTGTTGACCGCCCAAGACTGTTGGAAGCAATTTGGCCTTTATTACCATTCTAATAGCTTCTGCTGATGTACTATATAACTTCTGATTTAGTCGGCTTAGCAAAAATTTTAGATTACAGCCTTTTTCCCACTGTAGTTATGTGGACTAATGATTTACTTGTATCCACTAGCCAAACTACCAAATAGTTCTATGTTTGGAATAATTAATCTTAGTTACACCTCATTTTTCGACTGACTTTGATTTTCCCTTTAAATTTTCCAAAGTCCATTATTTTAGTTTTGCTTGCATTTGCCACCAATGTGTTGTTCGGATTGTATTTATGGAGCTTGTCCAAAGACCGCTCCGGCCCTATTTTCGTTTGATCCAATATGCCTAGACACTTCTGCATTTTGTAAAATCGGAATTGTATACGTACCTATTCTTTGGGGAAATGATGTTACCTTTACTGTTTTGGTCCCCAGATCAGCTGTGTACAAGTTAAACAGCAGTGGGGCCAGGAAGTAGCCTTGTTTGATGCCTGCATTTGTGAAGATCTTTTCAAATACCTTGTTTCTTTTACCCTGTTCAACTCGTACCCAAGTACGATTATTGCTTGAAGTAGTACATGGGGAACATCTCAGTCGGCAAGCTTCCTCCGTAGTATTTGTATGGCTACTCCGTCAAAGGCTGCAGAGTAGTCTACAAAACAAGCAAAGACTTCTGGATGGAAAGAGCAGTTTGACTGATGGGCCAGATACGAGAGTGTGACAATATTGTTCATGGTTGAAGCTTTTTATCTGAACCAAGTTCGATAGCAGGGTATTAAGTTTGCTTTTTCTGCCCATTCTTCTAACTCCTTCAGAAGAACTCCTGCATATGCTTTTTCCTCCACATCTAATAAGGCTATCAGTCTATAGTTTGCGGGGTTCTTGGCATTCCTCTTCTTATGTATTGGATGCAGTATAGCTCTGCACCAATATTGAAGAACCTGCTCGTACGTGAAATAGGTTTGATACAACAGTGTTAAATACCAGGACATAAAGTCTATAACTGCTCTAAATAGTGAGCCTGGAAAGCCATTTGGACATGCCGAGCCCTCTCCTTGCATTGTATCCATTAAGTGTTTAACTAGAGTCAGGTTAATGTGCTCCTCCATTCGTTTTACTGTCAAACCGCTTATTAGGCGTCTTTAAGATCCATCTTTTACGTATTGTATTTTTTTTTTTACATGTGCTACCCATTTTTTTGTAGTACGAAATCCCCTTATTATACTGTTGCTTTCTGTAGACTATTTTCATAGTACCAGAATTTGGGCTGGTTATTGCGCCCTAATAATGCATCTAGTTTGCAGCACTGCTCTGCATAATACTTTGCCTTAGCCTCCCAGAGAGATTTCAGATCGAATACCTTATCTCCACTAATCTGCATTGCACTTACTCTTTGAGTGATCTCTCTTATCTTTTGCTTGCTTTCCTTAGATCTGCTTTGCTTTTTTGTAGCAGGCGATTATACCAAGGTTTTGGTCTCATACATTCAATACTTAACTTTTTATTTACGTTTATGAACCCCAGTGAATTATGTACAGAGGTGATTAATTCTGGCCATCTCGTTATAGAGTACATTCCTATTTCGAATTTAAGAAGTAAATGTACCTCTATTATCTCCATTTGCCAGCATTTACACACCTCTTTGGCTATTGTTCACCATTTTAGCCTCTTGATCGATCCACTAGTCCCAGAACCATCTGAGGTGCCAACTGATGGAAAATTAGTTCCTTCTTCATATTTATTTTAGAGGCTGGCAATCAAGGCGCCATGGTCACATTCTTGTCTCTGGGAGTTGACCAATTGTATTCCACACTCACCGAGGGCTTTGTTTTCAAAATGTGTAATTTAATGTTGATCCACTCTGCGTGTACTGTAGCAGCTTGCGCTTATGTTATTCCCAGCATAGATGTGCTGATGGGAAATGCCTGAAGGATGGACTTGCAGCTTGTAAGTTTTTTTTTTGCATGAGCCTCCGTGACCTTGATTGGGTAAAGTTCGAGCCAGATTTTTTTCATGTTAAAGTCACCTGCTAGCAGAATCTCATAAATTGAAAAGCTGCAGAGAAATTACTCCAATGACCTGCAAAAGTTTCCTAGTATGTCTTCTTGAGACTTTTCATGCAAATTCAGGTAGACGTTAATAATGAGTATTGAGTTATTTAAATTGTCCCGATTACCTGGTTTAAAATTATAGCTTGAAATGTTAAATTGTGTTCCACAACTTTCATGCTTGTGTTTACGGCCGTGAAGACTTAAATAATAATCCTCCTGTTGCCCCCTTCCCTTTGATGGTTATGAAGAAACAACTATCCAGCTGAAAAACATAACCCATAAGGGAGACTATCAGGAGGATTATCGATTTATGTCTCCACTGCCATAAACGCAAGCATGGAAGTTGTGGAAGAAAACTCAGCATTTCAAGCTAAGGTTTCCAAAACACGTACTCGGGCCAATTTAAATGGGTAGTGATCCCGTGCTCGAATTTCTTGCACAACTATAATTTCCCCTGCTGCCTTAAAGAAGTCTACAGTCTCTTTGCTGAATGATTTCTTTCTGACCTGCCACATTCCATGACATTAGTGTAATTTGTGTGTCACATATTTTAAATTCCCTGTTGTTGTGTGGGCTGTTGCTAGGGTTAGTACAGGTTCTTTGAAGAAAGAAAGGGTGGGAGTCAGCCATTTCCAGTCTCCACCTCAAACCCCCACCACCACTTTTGGCTTCCTATGTTTTGGCTAAGACACAATTACTTTCGTTGTTACTTACAGTTGAGATGAATTAGTACTTGGGTGTTTTCAATTTACATTGCTTTTTAATTTGCATTTGGTGGGCAGATGGCACCTTTGAGGATGCTGTTTCTTCCTATGTTGCTATCACCTATACTTCATGGGGTGAGAAATACTAGTGGACATTTTTCTGTCTCCACAAACGTGATGCCAGTTCTCCTTTGGGAGAAAGTCTGTATTTATGTGAGAACCTGGTCTGTCTTCACTTCTGAATACCAGGATATGATTGTCAACTTTATCTCTGATGAGTTTTAATGGTGGCAAAGCATATTCTGGTAATGTCCTCCGATTTTGTGTTTTAATGAAGGTATGTTCTCAAACAATAGGATGTTAGAGCCGTTTAAGATAACTTGAATTGCTCTTAGAATATAAGTAGGGGTGAAAATGCGTTCATATTGCTGACTTTCTGACCCGTTTCTAGAACTATAACTGTGCATTGGCAACTCTTGCCCATGTGTCTTACTCTGTGATGTATTTAAATGTGGCTCCTTCTAGAACTGCTCCTGTGCACTGATAGCTCTTGCCCACATGCCTGGGCCAGTGATGTATTTAATTGTGGGCTTTGGTCCCGATTGCTTTTCTCATTCCATTGATGGTTGAATACATAACTCCTCCATTGCTGTCACATCACCACAAATTACCACTGGATGTTGGTTTATTTGAGAGTCTCCATTTTGTTGGTACTTATCTAAAGATTTTACAGGCTTTCTGTTGACTTCGGCAAAGGCCAGTTTAACTCTGTCTTATAGTCTGCATGCCTGGCTGAAATCTGACCCTTCCCTACACTTTTTACAGGCCTTCGATTTACCACATTGTTTGCAATGCGATGGCACCAAGCAAGGTATATTGTACAACTGATACTCACAATAAATCTGTCATTGACCCTGCAATATTCCCCAAGATGATAATCTGTACATCCAGGTATGATAACAGACAACCCAAGGCACCCAGGATGGAAGTGAGAGAACCAGCTATTGAGGAAATGAAAGGGAGGAAAGAGCCAATATTGTGGCAATGAACGAATGTATTTGTTAATGATATAGGTTCCTACTCATTTGCATTTACAATGGATTGTAATCTGAAGATGAGAATACCTCAGGCACTTACTCCACATCAGAATCAGTCACCAGGGTCTGTGTGTACGAGTAGAGCAAGGATGACAAGCTTTGCAGGATCTTGACAAGAACTAAGATGATGTTTCTCCCATGTGTTTTTTCCGTATTTCCAAAGAAAAGTGAAATGAGACACTGTCCAGGGGAACACTGAACTGTTATCAGCATCCATCTATTTTAAGATTCACCTCTAGTACAGTTACAGACTTGTGTTGTGTATGTTCTGATTATAATAGACGTTTCAGATCACGAGCAAAGTGGACAATTGCTCAAAGCCCCCACCTTCTAAGGGTTCCCTGGAAAAGTGAACTTGTTCTCTATCTCATGTCTGAGTATTTCTCTATCTCAGCCTTTAATGTGTAAGTGAATATTGTTCAATGTCACAGGCTGGAATTAGTAGAAAATGGGTAAAAAAATTCAAAGTTCTTCTAAACAGGGAATCCAAAATATATCTTGCGTGGGGCCTTCAAAATCCTTAGTATTAATCTGTCATGAAAGATGAAATTATTACAGACCGAGGGTCACATTTATTATTATTTGACTCAATGCAACTCCCCCAAGGAACTTGCTGTGCTGCACTGCAAGATAGGGAGAAAGAAGAAGTGCTCTATTTTTACAACGATATGGATAATTTCTGTTCTCTTCCTGTGCTGGTGCACTGTGTGCTGCCTAGTTCCAACACAGGTACCCTTGCACCATGCTGCAAGGGTGCCAGCATTATAATGAGTATTGTTTTTGTGCAGGAAGGAGTGCCTTACTGCACAAAAACAATCCTTAGAGGATTCTTCTTCTTTCTGTGTGTGATGGAAAGGCAACTTAGGGAAGAAATAAAGATATTTCCCTTTCTTACCTCTTTGTTGGATAGGTGCACTATTTTGGCAAGTCTTTGTAAATCTTTCATCAAAACACATGGATCGATGCATGGGACAGCCCATGTTACACCCATTTAATGCCTACCCCATGCAGAACAACACAAGTCAGTGCTATGTGGCTTAATAAATGCCAAAAATGATTTTGTGCCGGGCTGCACCACAAAAGTGATGCAACCACAATGCAAAATCATTGTAAACCTGGGCCCAAATGTTACCTTCTTTCACAAAACTAACAGCAAGGCACATTTAGCATCCCACCCTGCTCAAGAGCAAAATTGCCTTTGCAATGTGCACTTGCTGCACTTAGTGCCACTGACTCCATGTCAGCTACTAGCTCTGAAATACTTAGTGGGTGTGCAGGGTAGCAGAGAAGATCACCAGTCTTCTACCTGGCTCCACAGTTTTTCACAGTCCTCCAGCTGCCAGAGAGACACCATAATCTGCAAACGGTTCACCATCCCTCTGGACAATAATTTTTTATGCAACGTTAGTAATGGGCAGGTAGCCCTACAGAGAGGTCAATTAAAGTATGAAAGTATCAGACCTCAGAGCTCAAAGACATGCAACCATTGCATTATACTGCACCAGGGGTACCGATAAAATGGGCCCAGGTGGGTTTGTTTAGTAGCAGTGGCCTGCACGTTTGGTGTAGGAATACAGGACCATTTCCACAGCGTTCAGTGTACTATCCCTTGCAATGATTAGACAATAGAAAGGTGCTTGCAGTGCATTTATACAAGCATGCCTCTGCTACCTAGCTTTACCCATCCCAGAATGAAGAGTGCTATGTCTGACTAAGATATTCTATGGTGCTCATTTCGACTTCGGCGGTCTTTTTGTAAGGCTGACGAAGCAGCGGGCACCAAAAGTCTGCCCTATTACGACATTGTGCTGATTTCCACCCGACTTTGGGCAGAAATCCGACACCGTCGGCCTGGGCAAAGACATAATAGAGGCGTTTTCCACCGATATCACCGCCACGCCAACAGGACTCCGCCCACCGTGTTATGACCCGTAATACGGTGTGGTGGTTTCCTGCACGGTGGTGGAAAGCGCAGGGACCTATCCCCTCCTGGACAGCCACCTTGCCAAAGGAAGGTAAGTTGTTCATCGGAGGGGGGTGTTGTGTGAATGTGAGTGGTGTCTGCGTTTCTGTATGAATGCGGAGGGGAAGGGGGTGTCTGTCTGTGTGTATGCCGAGTGGGGGGGTGTTGTGTGTGTGTGTCTGTGAGTGCCTGTATGTTTGTGTGAATGCAGTGGGGGGAAGAGGATGTATGTCTGAGTGCGTGCATGCAAGTGAATGTGTATGTCTGAGTGCATGCATGCGATTGAATGTGTATGTCTGAGTGCTCACCTCCAGCCGGGCGGTCCTACCTCCCTGGCGATATGGGCACCATTTCGGCAGTTTGGCTTCAGCCAAACCACCAAAGTTGTAATATGGCGGTCTTTTCCGCCAACCCGGCGGCGGTGAGACTGCCACCACGAGTCTGGCGGTCCAAGGATCGCCAGACTCGAAATGAGGGCCTGTGTTCTTAAAAATTATTGGTTGTGCCTGTTTCAGAAAAGAAGCTCCACCTAGTTCTGATGTGATAAGCAGCCTGCTAGGAAACCAGAGCCTAAAGGACTGTTGGCCCAAAAAGATGACCCTTGAACACCCACCTACAATTAGGTCCCTGTGCTCTTCACCAACCGGCCAGAACAGGAATTTGGTCTTCCTTGAACTTGGTAACCAATGAACTTTATATGCGACTGCCAGAATTATGGGAAATGGAATTTAATAGTATAGGATGTTTTTGTTAATATGTGAAACTTCTGTTTCAATAATTAGAACCAATGCGCCCTATGAGTGACAAAGTTAATTAATGGAATGAAATCAGACGTAAGCAACAAAGAGAGAGGGCAGTTCAAAAGAGGTCCTGTACTTGCAATAGCCGTCATCTTTACTAGCTGCTGATTAGAATTGTCCCTGAGAAATTGTTATTTTCCCTGGAGAAATTAAATTACATTTAACCAGGCAGTCCACAGATGACACAATGAATTATATTTAGGCCAAATTAAGACAGTAATTCGATAGATTCTCTTCAAAGCGCTGATAGTCCAATTTAAAATCTAAAGTGGCTCAGTGAAGGGCTACAAAAATCATATACTTCCTCCAGAGAGTTTGCTATGAAAACAAATGTTGACCATGGTCTAGCTGTCAGTCTGGGAATATAAAACGTGTATAAAGAATAAAAGTTTACATAAAGTTTTCATGAAAGGCATCCAAGCAAGGGGTAACATTTTTAAGGTAGAAGGGTTGCATCAGCACACCCAGTTAATCATAGAAAACTGCTCAAAAAGACGTGCAACTGAATGCTTTCATTATTAATATAGCTCCCAAATACAGTCACAGAATACATAGTCCACATTCAATTAGGAAAAATGAAAAAGTAAAATAGAAGCATCTACCCTACTTTTGGCTTAGACCTACCTGTCGTCCATTATCAGATGTAGGGAGAAGAGGGCCTCCTTCCGAAAGTGGCAGAGATAAACTGTACGCTCTACAGCTTTTCAAAGTGGGTTCAGCAGTACAACAACTATTACATACAACTATGTTATATAAATATGATATAAATTATAATATATATTATATTATAAAGGAAATATACCAAAATCTAATAGATTTTCTATTGGTTTTCAAAGGTAATCTTAATGATAACCAGCTCACTCCTGCTACCAGGCGCAATGATCAGTCAGGTAGCCTGAATCCCCTCATGGGCAGCATTACAACATAATCAGCACGTGACACGTTTATTACATCATAGAGGAGTGAGTGTATATATATAAACGTCAGTCTACAGCCACAGGTTTCATTGACCTACAGTTCAAGGTTATATTTAGGAAGGTACATTTGGTCAATAGAGTTCTACGATTTAAAACAAGTTTGCATCAAGTGAAGGCAATTAATATTGTTTAATGTTCCCCTAAAAATCATATCTCCTATGCATATTATGCAGTTCTTAATTAGACAGTACATATTTGAGATTGCTCAGTAATCCCGGGGTACCATCAATAAGACACAATGATTTCAACATCTTTATTTCTTTATTTTGGGAGTTTTTCAGTGGAAAGTAGGCAAATTCGAGTGTTAAGGATACATGATATAGTGGTGTGATTTACTTTCAGTCACAGGAGATGCCAGTGGTCTTGATTGACTGAGGATTTCCCCACTCTTGTAGGGAAAGATTCACATGATACCCATAATTACAGAATGAAGAACATGTATGTTTTTATTTATTTATAAGATGCATTTATGAAGAACATATTTAGCTAAGGAGCAATAAAACACTATGGGGGTCATTCTGACCCCGGCGGTCTAAGACCGCCGGGGCCAGGGTCGCGGGAGCACCGCCGACAGGCCGGCGGTGCCCCGCAGGGCATTCTGACCGCGGCGGTTCGGCCGCGGTCAGAAGAGGCAAACCGGCGGTCTCCCGCCGGTTTACCGCTGCCCTTAGAATCCCCCATGGCGGCGCAGCTTGCTGCGCAGCCATGGGGGATTCTGACACCCCCTACCGCCATCCTGTTCCTGGCGGTTCACCTGCCAGGAACAGGATGGCGGTAGCGGGTGCCGCGGGGCCCCTGGGGGCCCCTGCCGTGCCCATGCCACTGGCATGGGCACGGCAGGGGCCCCCATAAGAGGGCCCCACAAAGTATTTCAGTGTCTGCCTAGCAGACACTGAAATACGCGACGGGTGCAACTGCACCCGTCGCACCTTCCCACTCCGCCGGCTCAATTCTGAGCCGGCATCCTAGTGGGAAGGTTGATTTGCCCTGGGCTGGCGGGCGGCCTTTTGGCGGCCGCCCGCCAGCCCAGGGCAAATCTCAGAATCACCGCCGCGGTCTTTCGACCGCGGTGCAGTGTTCTGACGGCGGAACCTTGGCGGACGGCCTCCGCCGTCCGCCAAGGTTAGAATCAGCCCCTCTGTAACACCAGAAATTTCAATATAACATCCTGAAACCTCAGATCACATTAACTCTTGGAAAATAATTAGGCTTTCAGTTTGACCCTCTGAATAGGTACGTTTGAATGTCTTTATGAAAGGAATAGGTTTTTGTTAGGCCAGAAAAGTTCTGGTGAGCATTTTCAGAGTCTAGAGGCTTCACAGAAGAAGACTTTTTCATATTTGGGATTTTAAGGAATATGCAAGATTTGCTTGTAGCACTTCATCTCTTGTGATGTTCAACATGTCTAATGTGAGATGTTAGTGGCTGATACATAACACTTAGGGATAGATTCTGTGTTCAAGGGAGGTCTACAGAATGGGATGGGATGTACTCTGGTTTCGTTGTTAATTTTTACCAGAAAAACTGCAGCATGGAGGGTAGCTATCAGGCGACCTAGGGCGTTCGAGGGGAGACCATTTAGCCTCACATTACCATTATTAAGCTGCAAGAGAACCAAAACCTGAACAACTGCTCTGAAGTCTGTTTGAGGAATGGAGAGCTTGGAGAAAGAGTTGGAAGATGGCTGATTTAGTAAATCTGGAGATGTGGGATGTCATTAGCACATATTTTGGTCTATGGTGTAAGCTAGTGATTTGGCAACAGGACCCAACAGGGCAGAAATGCCAAGATCTGAAAAGTTTTCATGTAATTTTTAAACTCCATATCGATTCTTTAGAGTACAGGAGGATGAGTCCATGTTCAGTTAGAATTAGTTGTAAAGAGAAAGAATTGATTGAATGTATCTGTTTTCTGTTAATTTCTTTTAAGGTTTTTAAAATCCAAAGGATTTGCTATTCTTTAGGTAATATTGGGTATCATTAGCTTTTGGTGTACGGCAGTTCCATTTTGCAGAAGCAGTGGCTCATGCAAGGCACCTGGCCCTGTGGATACTGAACCACATTTCATAAAGCTTACGCATCTCAATTGAGCCCTTGGTGAAAGTGTTCTATTCTTTTTTGGTTTCCGGAGTGGTTACTGATACCATGTTGGAATCCCCTATTCATTTCCTCCTAAAGCCAGGTAAACTCACCACACAATGCTCCTCCGATAGGCCCATAGCATTGCTAAATTGTGACATGAAACTGCTTCAATCCTCCTAGCCCACTTACACCACGTCTGTTCTTCCCTTATTGCACCGACCTAATCTGGATTCATCTGCAACCGGCAAGCAATCAATAATACACGATTGGTGGTGGCTCTTATGGAGCTGGCTGAACGGCAGATGCTACCAATGGATCTTTCTCTCAAAGCTGAGAAGGCGTTTGACAAAGTCAACTGGGGTTACCTCTATAGGGTTCTTGATAAGATCCACATAGGGCCCATGATGAAAGCTTTTATTCACCCCACTGTCCTGAAGCCTGCTGCCAAATACAAAATCAATGCCTCCTTTTCTCCAACGATCTGGCTTACACGAGGCACATGGCAGGGATACTCCTTGTCCCCCCTGGTTTTTGCACTCATGATGGAGTCTGTAGTGGCCAAAATTCAATCCAATCCTGCAGTACATGGCATGACTTTCAATAGCAGATAACATAAGTTGCTTCTTTTTGCCGATGACATCCTCTGTTTCATTACCAACACCACTAGTCCGGCCCTGATGAGGGAGTTGGACTCCTTCTTCCAAGCATCAGGTTACAAAATCAACTTTTTGAAATCTCAAGGCAAGGGAGTGGCTGACTCCCTGAATAGCCTCATGGACCCTGACCAGACAAGAGGTTTCCAGGGGGGAAACATAAGCCATTACCTACCTGCAGATTTAGGCTCCCACTCCGTACAAGAGACATATACATTAGAAATATCCCTCCTCTCCTCACTTCCTTCTTCAAGAACCTCTACCGCTGGGATGGGGAAGTCTCTTGGCTGGGCAGGCTTAACAGCCTTAAAATTAACTTTATACCCTGCCCTCTGTATGTCCCACAGTCCCTCCCCTCTGATCCTTCCTCAAGTGACTCCTGCAAATTCATGCTAAAATGCTTAACTGTGTGTGGGGAGACAAGTCCCTGAGAATAGCGAAAGCATCCCTGTGCAGACATGTAGCGGAGGGTGATCGGGGTTTCCCTGATGTCTTAACGTAGATTTTAGCTGTCCAGCTCTGCCCCTCCATTGTCTGGAACTATGAGCCTGATGGCAAACCCTGAGTTCAGGTGGAGCAAACTTTCTCTCCCTCCACTCTGGTGGAGCTTTTATTGCTTCCAATGCTGGCTTGGACTGGGGCTCCCCAACTACTGCCTTTGACATCTACACTGTTAGCTTATTGTAGGGAGGTGTGACTGCATTAGACATTCCTGACTTATCCCTTCTAATTTACACACTTGACACACAACCCTGACTTTCCCCAGGCATGGTCAATCCTGGCTCCTGTAGTTGGGTACAGGGTCGATCTCCTGCTCTACAAGGCTTTTATGATGACGGCAGCATACAATCACAGGGAGAATTGGTCACTAAATTTGCATTCATTAGACAAGACATCTTTAGGTTGAGTCAGGCACTTCACTGGGCAGGTAGATTCTCAGCACGATTGGCCTTTCAGAGTGACGACGCACCTATTGATTCCATCTATCTCAATAACATCTACAGTAGAGCATATCATGGTTGTACCAATACCTTCGACACTTGGTCCCCCCAAAAAAAACCTGCCTATGTAATGCAGTGTGAGAGGGAATTAGATAGCGAGATATCCAATGACACTTGTGGAGCTATAGGGCAGAGAGCTGCTAACTCCATGATATATATTAATTACAAAGAGAACGCTTATAAAACACTAACTCATTAGTAATGGTCAAGGTTCTGATTTGTGCTGGAAGGGGTGTGGCAAACGAGGCTCATTTCTGCATACTTGGTGGTCCTGCCCACTGATTCTGGGTAGATATCCAGTGTACAGAATAGGCCATTATAAATGTCTTGTTACTGTGTGATCCACTCGTGATCTTCCTAGATTACCCGGGGGCAGATAGATTACTCACCTTAAGGACTACACAGGGCCATCTGTTTTTGCACTTGTTATTAGCAGCATGACTGTGGTGGTCATTACAAGTCTGGCGGTCCTGGGATGGAGGATGGAGTCACCACAATCCGACCGCCGGCACTGCGAGGTTGCCGCCAGTCGACAGTTTGGTGGTCTCCGCTCTCACAATCCACCAGGGCAGCACAGCAATCAGACCTGCCCTAGGGATTACGAGTCACCTTTCCGCCAGCGTTTGTGTGGCGGTCAGACTGCCATGCAAAGGCTGGCGGAAAGGGAGTATTGGTTGACCCATGGGGCCTTTGCTCTGCCCATGCTGCCTATGACCTGAGAATGGGCAGTGCAGGGGCCCCCATGGACAGCCCCATCGCACTTTCCACTGCCCGAAATATGGGCACCCAGCGCACAGCCACATTGCTGCCAACTCAATTATGATCCGTAGTCAATGTTAAGGCCCTGTTCCCTGCTGGGCCAGCGGGCGGAAAGGCTGTTTCCGCCCACTGGCACAGCGGGGAACTCTTAATAGGGCCAGCGGGTGGAAGACTGACGTGGTGGTCTTCCGTGTGAATGAGTTTGGCGGGCGGCCTCTGCCACCCTCCAAACTCATAATGAGGGCCTGTGTGTGGCCCAGATGTGCAAACAGCTACTACCCTCTTCTTGAACATGTGGTGGGACAAGGTTTTGTCTCCCTATGCAATGGAAAAACTAAAAGCCATTATATGTGATCAAATTCAATATTGTATAGTGCCCTTTCACTACTTACATACAGTGACTACATCTGTGGGAGGGCTTCACATGACAATGTCCAGAACTCTTAGTGCATCCAACATTCACATCATGTCTTCATCTGACCCCAAAGGGGGCTCACCAGGAACTTGTACTTCTATCTTCAAGACTATGACTTATTGAGGTAATCTGAAAGAGATTTCCTATGTATTAATTGAGCAAGGTTGTATTTCGTCTGTACTCATTGCCTTAGGAGTGGGTGTGCACGCTGCATCTCTCAGTTTATATATTTCACAATGCTTCATTTGAGAAATGTACTGTGTCAAGTTCTTTTCTTAAAAATGCAAAAATAAAATTGTTGAAAAAAGAATATCAACAAACTGTAGGACCGCTGTTTGGAGGCTGCACTTTGGATGTAAACCAGATTGAAACAAGATTAGTAGGGCATTATTTAATGCAACCCTATAACAAAAGCTAAGGTGATTGTGATCCATGCACACCTGATCTCTTCTTCTTATACAGTACAGTTTGATGTTCATATTTACACATCCATACAGTCCATTTTGTTAATTGGGTTCTCAGACCTCCAGTGCGCCTCTTAACCAAAAGATTTCTAATTCAGGAAATTTAAAGTTTCAATGAACATCTAATATAATCAACTGCACACCAATTTTAGTTTCCCATTTATTCTCCTTAGTAACTCCATACAACTTTGTTCTTTATTGTTGTGCAAATTACATAGGATCCAGAATGTTGTTATAATACCCAGGAGAGTAAGGGTGGGAGTTTGTTGTCTTATCCATTCCATAGATTTCTGTGAATGATGGCTAAAACTCGTTTAGTTTTGTGGAGTCAATATTTGTGAAGGCGACAGTAGCCATCAGGAACTTAGGGCCAGATGTACATAGCTTTTTCGTGCTTGCAAATGACCCGATTCACATAATTGGGCCCTTTGCAACCACAAAAAGCCTTTTTTATGTACGAAACCTATTTTGCAAATCAGTAAGCTTTTACTGAAATTTAAAATAGGGATTGTGAATTGGTATTAATAAGGGGCGTGTTAAGGGCTTCCCTTCCTAACAACGACTCGCAGTGGAATGTAACAATGTTTTGTGACTGAAATGCGGTCACAAAACATTTGCAGTTTCCCATTCCCACTGCCTACTCTGAAAAAAAAGAAAAAAAATACCTTTTCAGGTTTCTTTTAGAAATGCATCCTGCTTTCCTTTAAGAAAAACGTACTGCATTTCTAAAAAAAATGCTTTATTTTAAAAGCAATCACAGACATTGTCAGCTGACCCCAGCAGGCCACCATCCCTGTGATTTTTTTTGGCATTCCCAGTGGGTTGCAAATTGTGACCCACCTCATGAATACAGATGAGATAGGTCCATTTGCAACCCACTGAGAATCACTAAATGGGTCTGAGACACATTAGTAAATCATTGTTTGCGATTTACTAATTGTGAATCGCAAAGATTCGCAATTAGGAAATCCCAAACACAAAGCTTCATACATCTGGCCCTAAGTTGTAACAAGTTTGTAAGAAGGCAGAGGGACCTAGGCTTCAGTCACAAATAAAATACCTAGTTACTTACCTTCGGTAATGCATTATGTGGTAGAGACTATGGGCCTGATTACAACTTTGGAGGAGGTGTTAATCCGTCCCAAATGTGACGGATATACCACCAGCCGTATTACGAGTTCCATAGGATATAACCTTAACCCTAGAAATCTGTCCGCAGAGTGGGGAGACATGGGTGGGTCTAAGGAATCTGCAGCTAGACATAGGCCCTCATTATGACCTGGATGGTCTTCTGACTGCCAGGGCCACGGTGGCGGTTGAAGACCACCACATTATGAGTGTGGTGGGTTGGCAGAGGCCAACCTGCCACATCCCCACTCCTACCACCAGAGCAGTTGGACCCACCTGGCCGGAGATGAGCATCCCTGACCTGACGGTCCACAGAAGTCCACTGGCAGTATTTCGAGCCGGCTTTCCACCAGGGTTTCAGCAGCTGTAGCACCGCCACAAAAAACCCTAGCGGAAAGGCTACCGGTGACAAGAAATTTCTTCCCTGTCACTGGCAGATGACTCCCCCATCCCTCCCCAGCAAGCACAAGACCCCCCGTCCAGGTACAGCACCCCCCTCCAGGAACAGCACCCCCCTCCCCGCATACATGCACACGCACATAGACACCTACATGCACCCCACACACACTCATTCACCAACACTGACATACAAGCATTCACTCACATGCATCCATACATGCAATCACTACAACACTCATACACGCAATCATTTCAACATTCATACCCACATTCACTTCAGCATTCATACACGCATACACTTACAAACATTCATACAAGCACTCACTTCAACATTCATACACTTATAAATTCACACGCATTCATACATGCACTCACTTCAACATTCATGCACTCATACACTCACAAGCATTCATACACGCACTCACTTCAACATTCATACATGTGTACACTCACAAGCGTTCATACACGCACTCACTTCAACATTCATACACGCATTCAACCATGCATACACACATACATTCACACACCGTTACACAGACTCATGCACATACCCACATAATCACCCACACACACACGCATACACACATACATGCACATACGGAAACAACACCCACTCACACAAGCACACACAATACCCCCCACCCTCCTACCCCACTCCCTGTTGGATGCCTGACTTACCTTGTCCGGCGAGGAGGTCATCCGGCAGGGAACGGGTGCTTTCACCGTTGGCAGTGCCTCGCCATCAGGACACCGCCAGGCCGTATTACAGCTTGTAATAAAGCTGGTGGAGTCCTTTTGGTGGGGCGGGCTGGTGGTGTAGCCCAAAATGTGGCAGAAATCCAGCAGTACTCGTAATATGGTGGACGGAAGACCACCAGCACTGGCAGTCTCCTGGCGCCCGCAGCTTTGGCGGTCTTTGAAAACGGCGGCCAAAGTCATAATGAGGGCCATAGTATTTACCAGATAATGCATTATTAAAGGTAAGAAACTTGTTCATCTGATAGAGACCTCTAGCTGCATATTCCTTAGCTTTGAATAGATACCTAAGCCATAGCCTTCTGTCTGCAAATGCATTTTCTAAACCAGAACGTCCTGTAGGACTAAACAGGTGGAATGCCTATCCCTACAGACCTGACTGTCCAAGCAGTAATCGTTTGGCAAACATGTGCAGTGACGCCCGCATTGCTGTCTGGCAGATCTCCAGGACTGAGACTCCACAAGCTGAAGCCATGGCCATAGAGTTTCCTCTGGTGGAATGGAGCCTCAAGCCCTCAGGGATGTTTTTTAACCAGGGAATAGCATATCTTGACACAGAGAATGACACAGCACAAAATGGTTAATTTCTGTACTGCCTGACCTTTTTTTAGCTCCTACATAGCCCACGGGGAGTTGGTCGTCCACCTGGAATTTTTTTGTGCAGTCAAGGTACAACAACAATATTCTTTTTGGGTCCAGCTGGTGATGTCACTCCTCTTCTTTAGAGGGATGGGGAGGAGCATTAGAGGTAGACAGGGTGAAATATTGTCCAAAATGGAATGGGGTCACCACTTTTGGGAGAAAAGAGGCCAGGGTGCGAAGAACCACTTTCTCAGAGGACACATTAAGTTAGGGAAGCTTGGATGATTAAGCCTGAAGCTCACTCACCCTCTGGGCAGATGCTATTGTCACTAGAAAGGCTGCCTTGAGGGTAAGTAGCCAGAGGGGACAACTGTACAGTGACTCGAAGGGAGCACACAGGAGGTATGTGAGATCTAGGTTTAGATACTACTGAGGCATTATAAAGGGGGCAGGAGGAAACATATGTACAAGCCCTTTGATAAAACTATTTACAGTAGGGGGGTTAAATAAAGAGGGGTGGTCAGGCAGCCAAAAGGCGGTGGACACAGCAGAGAGATAGCCCTTAGGAGCGACCAGAGCAGATCCCTGCGGTGCAAGGGTCAGAAAGTATTTTAGACATTTTTTCCATGCAAAGTTGGACCTGGCCCTTTTTACAGGCTCATCTCCAAACATTTTGCCTCCTTCCTCCTATTTTTTCAGACTTCTTTTATTGGCTTTAGCACTCTGGGCACTTTACCACCGCTAATCAGTGCCTAAGTACATATGTTCCCTGTGTAAATTGTGATTCTGATTGGTTTTCCATGATTGGCACATTTGATTTACTGGTAAGTCACTAGCAAAGTGCACCATGTGTGCCCAGGTCCTGTAAATTAAATGCTACTAGTGGGCCTGCAGCACTAATTGTGCCATCCACATAAGTAGCCCTGTAACCATGTCTCAGACCTGCCACTGCAGGGTCTGTGTGTGCATGTGTGCAGTTATCTACTGCCAGTTCGACCCGGCAAGTATATCCACTTAAAAGGCCTACATCTTCCCTTTTACCACATGTCCTGATAGTGAAATACTGCCAAATTAGTTTTTCACTATTACAAGCCCTATGTCTCCCATAGGATAATATGTGGATTACCTTTAAAAACAAGTGTAATTTCCCATTGGGAGCAGTTAGAGATACAGAGTTGGAGGTCCATGAACTCACAATTTAAAAAAACATCTTTTGGAAAAGTTGTTTTTTAAATTGTCGATTTGAAAATGCTACTTTTGGAAAATTGGCATTTTCTTGCTAAACCATTCTGTGCCTCTGCCTGGCTGCTGGATACACATCTGGGTTGGACTGACAGTTGGGCTGTTTCTGAACTCACTCTAGATGGGATGTGTCCTGCATAACCTGATGAGTCTTCCTGGGCTAGAGTGGGAGGGAGGAGGTGAAACCTGCACTTGAAAGGGCTGTGCCTGCCCTCTCACAATACCATCTCTAACCCTCTAGGGTGTGTCTGGGGTAGGGCAAGGAAGTGACAGGGTCTTGTGCACTACAAAGACTTTCCTTTGAAGTATACCTACTTCAAAGGAAGAAATGAGTGTTAGTATTGGACTGCTGATCCTACCACTTCAGAACACTTCTGGATCAAGAGTAACCTCTCCAGGGAGCTGGGTGCTTGAGAAGAACTTACCACTCCGTCTGTTGCTTTTCTGTGCTGGCCTGCTGCTGCTACTTCTGCCCTGGGAGGGAAAAGGCTAGACTTTGCTGTGCATCCTACTTGTGAAGATTCTCCAAGGGCTTGGACCTAGCTTTCCTCCTGTTAAGCAGTCAAAGGGACATCAAAGACTACAACCTCCAGCACGTGGCCTCTCTTGCTGAGACTCCCTGACTTGGCAAGTGGTGCGACATCCTGTCCCTGGGCCCTTGGGCCCCTGGAAGGAGAAGATGGCAGAACCAGAGTGAAAATCCATGCACTGTAGCCAAGCTGCAGAAAAATCAATGCAGTGCCTGCACCGCAGCTGAAATATCAACATAGAGCCAATGAAATTGATGCATCGCCAGCTCATCGCTGCCACGCATCATCCCTGGGCATCAAAATCTTCAACATCACTGCATGGAACCGAGGCTGCTTGTCTGGAAATTGATGCATCACTTACCTGGCAGAGAAAGAATCGACTCATGGCCTCACTTGCAAGTAAGGATTCAATGCATCACTTGCTTTTCCGATGCACGCTTGCCTGTACAGCTTTATTTTTTATGCATAGCAGGTACTTTGTGCTAAAACAACTCATCCAATGATTTCTATGGATTAAGACCCTTTTTTACTTGAACAATTCATATCTTTATATATGTAGGATTTTTGTACTTTTGGTGTTGTTTGATTTAGATAAATATTGGATATTTTTCTAAACTAATGTGGTGTCCTTTTGTGTTTTTTTCACTGTGTTACTGTGTGTGTTTGTACAAGTTCTTTAAACAGTGCTTCTGAGATAAGCCTGACTGCTTGTGCCAAGCTACCAAGGGGGTGGGGGTGAGCAGGGGTTATCAGAGCTGTGTATCTCCCTTACCTTGACTAGAGTGAAGGTATCTACTTGGACAGGGTGTACTCTGACTGCCATCTAGAGACACCATTTCTAACAGGCAGACATATACCATTTTAGTGGAGGAACCCCTGTTACAGACTTCAGGAGGAAGGTCAAAAGCTATAAACTGCTGCTGCTCAATCTCCATGCAAGGAGCTGGAGAGGTGACAAGTTCCGGTGCTGAACCCTCTCCTGCTGTTGCAACAGAAGACCTTCCCAAAGAGGCAACCTGATCAGAGGATCATAGTCATTCTCAGAAGCTCAGGATACCAGACTCTCCATGCCCAGTCTGAAGCCACAATGTTTGCTTCAGACTGGACATGATCTTTTTGAGAACTCTGGGCAGAAGTGGTATGGGCAGAAAGGTGTACAGAAGGCATGAGTTTCGTTCAAGACGAAAAGCGTTGCAGAGTGATTGCCACCTTGGAAACTCCAACACACAATACTGCAGACATTGCATTCTCTTCGGAGGAGAACAAATCTAACCAAGGCTCTCCCCACTGCTTAAAGAGTCCTTGCACCACCTCTAAACAGAGACACTACTTGTGATCTGCTAGGCATCGACAGCTGAGTTCGTCTGTCCTGGTGTTCAGGTCTGTCCTGCTGCCAGGTTTAGAACCTCCAGGGTTTTGCACTGCTATTCCAGATATGTCCAGAGATGCAGGGACTCTTGACAAAGGGAGTGTCTGAGTCAGGTGTGACTTTGTCATGTTTATAGTCAACCCCAGCAAATGCAGGAGGTCTGCCACAGTCTGAAGATGGGAGACGACAGCCTGAAGTGAGCCCACCTTCAACAGCCAGTCATCGAGGTAGCTGAAGACTGAAACCCCTGAGCTGCGCAGATGAGCTGCGACCACTGCCATCACCTGGATGAACACCAGAGGAGCGCTATTAAAGCCAGAGGAAAGTACAGTGAACTGAAAGTGCTCTAGGTCTACCGTGAACCACAGGTAATGCCTGTGGGCAGGCAGGATGGGGAGGTGAAAATACGCATCCTGCAAGTCCAATACTACCAACCAGTCTCCTTGGTCTAGGGCAGACAAGACCTGAGCAAAAGTGAGCATCTTGAACTTCTCCTTTTTGAGGAAGAGATTTCCGATTTGGAGGTCTAGAATGGGGCAAACACTTGTTCTTTTTTAGAATCAGAAAGTAGCAGAAATAACAACCACTGCCTTCTTCTGATATCGGAACCCTCTCAATAGCTCCCTTGGCCAAGAGAGCTCTAACTTGCTCTTGGAACATAGACAGATGATTCTCCACCAGCCGTTCTTGTATTAGCGGTATAGGATTAGAGAAAGACTGGAAAAGGAGGGAGTAGCCCCTCAGAATGATCTGCAAGACCCATTTGTCTGATGTAATGGACTGCCGGCGGAGGAGATGATGTTGGATTATCCCTCCAACTGGGCACCCGTGGTCTTGCAGAACCATACTAGACAGGCCTAGAGGCTGCAGCTTCCAGGAGGTAGGTGGCAGGTGACTTCTAGCTACCATATCCATGGGGTTGGAATACACTCCATCCATGTCCTCACACTGGTTGGTGAGCCTGCACAGGACGTGGCTAGCAAAGGGCTGGCACAGTGGCCCGCCCCTTCTGTAGCAGCAAAAAGGGCAAAAGGCAGATGGGAGCAAGGTGTCACTGAGAGGCCCAAGAACTTGGGTATAGCCCATGAGTCCTTGAAAGGCTCCAATGCCGAGTTTGCCTTCTCTCCAAAGAGACGAGTCCTGTTGAAGGGCATGTCCAAGAGGTTAGCCTAGACTTCCCCTGAAAAGCCATATGTTCTGAGCAAGGCGTGGCGCCTCAAAGCCAAAAGCCTTCTACCATGGTTCAATTCCCTTTTTTTATTATCTCATCTCATGTACCTTAAGTTAACAAAATATGTTATCAATCCCCATATGCTGTTAGCACACCGAGCATGCTCAGCTTCCTAGTAATGAGTTTCAAATCACTCCATCAGAGTCAAGTACAACTCAACTCGCATAACTTTCATTCTGTTCAGCACCTCAAAACATTCACCCCCATATGGTAACTTACTTATGCTTACTACCCCTCCTAGGGTATTGGTCATCAACCAGGACACTCCTGCCATATTGGTACTGGGTTTTTCTGTCAATATGGCTCCAAGAGTAACCCACCTCCTAGCAGTCAGCCTCAAGGTCTAAGCTCCAGGTGTTTGTTGGCCTTCCTCTTTTCCTGTTCTCTTGAGGGTTCCAGTTCAGGCCTTGCTTGGTGGTGTCTGATACAGGTTTGTGGAGGGTGTGCAAAATCTTGCCCTAGCTTCTTTTTAGGATTTCTTCATGAGCAGATTTGGATCTGTCCCCTTTAAAGGGCCATTCCCCAAACTTTTTGCCTTTCTCCTCCTATTTTTTCGGACACTTTTTGCTGATGTTATGACTCTGGTCACTTTATCCCTGCTGATCAGTACTAAAGTGCATGTGCTCTTCCTTCCAAACTTGGTATGATTGGCACATTTAATTTACCTGTAAGCCCCTTCTACAGTGGTAACCCTACACCCAGGGCCTGTAAATTAAATGCTACTAGTGGGCCCACAGTGCATCTTGCGCCAGCCACAGAAGTAGCCTTTCAAACCTGTCTCAGACCTGCTAATGCTGGGCCTATGTGCACAGTTTACTGCCAAATGGAGCTGGCATTTAAATTTACTTGACCGGCCTGTAACTACCCTCTTACTACTTGTAAGTCACCCCTAAGGCAGGCCTTAGCTATCCCGATGGGCAAGGTGCTATGTATGTAAGAGGCAGGACATGTGCCTAGTTGTGTGACCTGTCATGGGAGTGACAAACAGCCTATTTGGTTTCTCACTGCTGTGAGTGCTGCCTTTTCAGAGGATTGCATTGGAAATGGCCTACCTTATGTCGAGGGGGCATTGTCTTATCTATGAGGGGTAGTGTAGGCATGTTTGGTATGGTTACACTGACAGTGAGAAATGCCATTATAGAAATGCCACTTCTAGAAAGTGAGCATTTCTCTGTGCTTATGACTCTGGTGTTTTGCAGCTTGACTCCAATCCAAATCTGGGGCAGAAGGACAGCTGGCTTTGTGCGTACTTTTCAGACAGCTTGAACATAGGGAGGGTGGAGGTGTCACAGAGGTGCATCTACATATTGAATGGTCTTCCTAGGGTGATAGAAGGAGAGGCGGGGCATGCCTGTGCCTTAGCCTCACAAAAAGGGCTTGTTTACCCCCCCACTGATATCTGGAGCCTGTGCTAGAGGAGAAAAGGGACACTATTAGAACCAGTTAGGACTGGTTGGAACCCCCCCCCCTTTGTGTCAGTTGTACAAAATGAGTATAAGTACAGGGGGTTTTCCCCCACATTTTCAGACACTAATGGACTACTGAGAGGGACACAGGATGCTGCTGGAGGGACTCGCCAGGAACTGCCTTTGACCTGCTGGGTCACTAGAAGGAACTGCCACTGCCTGCAAACTTTTGTGTTGGCCTGCTTGCTTGTCCTCTGCAGCCCTGTGCCCCATCCTGCTGTCTCTAGGGGTGGATGGTGTGCCCCCTCTCCCTTGCAGCCCTTCCTGCCATTCAGCGCTAAAGCACTGCATCTAACTACCCTCATGGTGCAGGAAGAGCACCTTTTTTTCTCTAAGTGTGAGGAGAGTGCTCTGCGGTTGAAGCGCTGACAGAGTGCTTGATTAACAGCCTTAGCAACTCTGAATCTAGTGTGAGATTACTCGAGCATGGGGATACCGATGGACGGAGTGAATGCGCTCCGTTTGGTGCACCTTGGGTGAGGAGCACTTCAAAGAGCACCCCCAGGGCACAGGAGAGCATTCAGTGGTGCCACTTGGGCACAGGGGGGAGCTGCAGGCTGGAGCGTTACCGCCACGGCTCCGGGAGCAGCAGGCTCGTGCACCAGACCAGGTGCCGGCGCACCAGATCAGGTGCCGGCGCATTGTCCTGCCGATAAGTGGCTGCGTGGTGGAGAGAAAACCTCATTCAAGGTCCCTCACTCCTGTCAGGCCCCCTCCCTGGTGTTGCGACTCACAGGTGGGAGGGAAGCTTCCTCTAAGGCTGCCCATTCTCGCCGGGCCCCAGTGGTGGTATATGTAACTCGCAGGAGGGAGGCCTCACCGGAGGCCACCTCCCTGTTCCCACCGAGCCCCCTCTTAGTTTCTGGGGCTCGTGTCTTGGAGGGTAACCCCAGCAGAGGTCCCCATTCCCTCTGGGCTCCCGGGTGGAAACGAGGCCCTCAAGCGGGTCGGAAGCTTCATCAGAGGTCCCCCACTCTTGCCGGCCCCCCCACTTACTTGTTTCTAGTGGCATATAAGCAGGCTGGGGTGGCGACCTTCGATGGAGGCCCTGGTCCTACCAAGGATTAACCTACCATGCCGCAGGGGCAAGGAACGGAGCGAAGGAGCTCCTAGGTTGAGACACGAACGTCCCCGTTTTGACCAGCGTTCTCTTGTTTTGCACCTGGGTGGGTAGCAGATCACACTCGCCGGTTTTGGTGAGTCTTATGACCTATGACCCATGAGAATGTTCCTTTGATGGGCATTTATGATGATATGTGTTTTACCATGATATGGGCAGTCATGGTGTCGTTTGACCTTTCTGGTGATGTGTTTTCATGACGAACATCTCTACTGATAGTGTTTTGGCAATGATGATCTTATGTTTTTTATGACATGTGCATTCTTTTAGTAATGTTTACCTAACTAGTGCTTATGTTGTAGGATAACCAGTAACCTATATGTTGTATGTGACTACTGCTGGCTTTTGCAGGGTAATAGTACTGTGTAATCTTCTGACAACTGCTTGGGTAGCAGGATTTATTGATGTTGTGTTTAGTCTAACGATTATGCAGAACAATACAGTTTATTTTTACATAACTTGGTGTTGTGCTTCTTTTGTGGTGGGGATAATGTGTCACGTGTGTTGTGCAATCGCTTTACACATTTCCTCTGGGAGAGACCTGACTGCTCGTGCCAAGCTACCAAGGGGTTGAGCAGGTGTTATCTTGGCTGTGTAACTCGCTCACCCTGACTAGAGTGGGTGGGTTCTGCTTGGCTTAGGTTCATACCCTAGCCAACCAGAAACCCCTAACAAGCAGGGAGTTGGAAATCCTGCTTCCATAGGTTATTGTTGCTAATGATTTTAGGCCATTGAATTTGGGGAATTTACCCCATACAGGTTGTGATGATGTTCTGGAATTTGTTGGTGGTGGTCACTGCTGCCCTCCAACTTTCTGCTCCTTCCAGATGGACACATTTTATTTTGATGTTTAAAAGCCTGATCTTGCTTTACAGCATTAGGTCCCTTGAGTTCCAGATCTTCCATAGCAGAAAGAAGGCACATTCTTGGCATACTGCCATTATAGTCCCTAATTTTAAAAAGGAGACTTAGTCGCCAAGCTGTTATCGGCCAATCTCCCTGTTGTATTTGGCGGTTAAGGTTCAAGGGAGAGTTGTGCTGGACCACCTTCTGACATGGGCAGAGAGTCAAACACGCTGTGTGGGGTGCTGTATTGATTTTAGAGGGGCTGGGTAAGGTACAGCAATGCCTGTACCTGTACTTGCTAGTTAGCAAATATACCATCAAGGGGGCAGGACTCCATCAGCCTAGCCTTCGTGGTCCTGTCCTGCACCTTCAACAGCATAGTAAGATCTAAACTATGGTCCAAATTGGCTGATTTGGGGTGGACGCAGGACTTTTCGATTTTCTACCAGCCCTGCACTGTAATCTCTTGGCATCTGCAAGATTGTCCCTGCTTTAACTTGGGAAATCCGGTGCACCAGGGCTGTGGCTTGGACCCCATCTTATTTTTATAATACAATAATCATCTCGGCACAGTCCTCTCCGCTAGCACCGTAGATGTCCCTATGGTCTGAAGGAAAAGTGTCCTGGCATTACTGTATGCAGACAATGTCGTACTACTTGGGAGAACTTACAATGGCCTAAATATCCTGGTCCAGGAATTCGTTAGCTTCATGGGCTCCTTGGGTCTTGCCACCAACTGTTCTAAAACCTTTACTATGGTTTGTGGCTCCAAGCCCCATAAGATGTGGAGTGTCTATCTTCAGGGCCATCCTGTTGCCTCCACCCCAGATTTCTTGTATCTAGGGGTAGTTTTTGCCACTAGGAGGAATTGGGGTCCCTGTAAACTAACAACCTGTCGGAGATTTGCTAGTGCCTCCAGTTACTTCTATAGACTAACTTTGCACATTGAGAAAAAACCTTTGGCCCCATTGTTAGAGGTATTTAAGAGCGAATGCCTCCCCATTCTTACCTAAGGGGTTGGAATATGGTGATACTCGAACATGATCTCACTAGAGGGTGAAAAGAATAGGGTCCTGCGGTGCCTACTGGGAGTCCCTTGGCCTGCTCTACGTTTACAGCACATCAAGATCTTGGGGTTGAGTATGTGGTGAACAGCATCAAATTGGCCCCTCTTGCCTTTTGGTGTGCAATATGAATCAACCTGCATGCTGATTTTAGTAAGACAGTTATTTTTTTTAAATATTTTTATTTGATTTTGCAAGACACAGCTCAGAAGGCACAAACAATTGCCTGATACAAACAAATACAGAGAGTGGAAGGACATCAGTACATCAGATATTTCCGTACACTAGAATAAAAGCAATATACCAGAAAACATAAATATGTTAACAAGTGGGCTGGCATTTTATTCCAAATCACCTAAATCAGGGGTTATGGGAGGAAAATACATCGTTAGCATCTTCTTGTGCATCAAGTCTATAATAACTGATCCCACTCTCCCGTACTTTATGAAATTTGCACGGGTATCCCCGGGTCTTATACATCACCCTTTCTTCTGTCATATACATATCAATTCCTGTTTAGGGGTCCGTCATTGTTTAGCTAGGTCCCTCTTTGCCACTATCAGGCCCAAATTACATAGTAATGGTTTCATTCGTGGGAGGTCTAAGTCATTAGGTATGCCTTGGAGTGTATTTTTGGGGTCGTCAAACAGGGTCGTCCCTAATACTTTGCCCAACTGCAGGAATACTTTCTGCCAAAAGGAGTGTATGACCAGGCAAGTCCATAATGTATGGGGAAAGTCCCCCCACGCTACATTCAGGTATTCTGATGAGGGTTCGCTGTCTATTTTGTGGAGGCAAATTCGTCATGATAAGTGCGATGCAGTATTTAAAGTTGAATAAGCCTCAATCTAGACTTTATCAGTAATCTTGTGGGAACATTAACGCAGCTTCCCAGTCTACATTTTCTAGTTCGCTCAGTGTCTCTCAGTCTCAAGAGATTGTCAGGAGTATTATTATGAATAGTTTTATATATGACAGAAATTGCTTTCCTCTTTATCTCTTCCATCAGGAGTCTATCTTGTAGGGGTGCATAGTCTGGTGGCATTGTGGGAACATCTTCCGCTTTCCAGGCATGGGCTAGTTGTAAATATTTGTAATATGGTGTAGCGTTAAACTGGTATTCCCTCTGGAGGGACGAAAAGGGCTTCAGGGCACCTTCCTCAAGCATGACCTCTATTTCGGATATGCCAATCCGATCCCAGGCTTCAAACCCGTGCTGCTTTCCAGTTTCCTTAAGATATCGTCCCAGGCACAGTGGGGTCTGTCAGGTGACTTTGTGCCTCATCCCAGATATTTAGTTGTCCTGCACCATGCTTTCAAAGTTGTTTAGGTGGCCGGCAAGAGGCCTCTCATTCCCTTCCTGCATAGAAATAGTGGTGATTGGGATGTGTTTGGAATTGTGTCATCTGTAATGCATAGGTAGGATGGTCACCCTCTATGTTTCCTAAATTCATTGATGGGTATCAGATGGGAACCCCAGTAGTAGACACTGATGTCCGGAACGGCTACTCCTTCATTAAATGGATTATGCTGTAGTGTTCAGAGAGCTATTCTGGGGTGTGCTTTATTCTATATTAATTTCCTCACTTCATCATCAATTTTGATGAAGACCTCTTCAGGGATTTTGTAATAGGTGTTTTGCAAAGCAAATAAAATATGTGCGAGGGTTATCATTTTTAACATTGCAGCCAGGCCTAATATCGTTAGGGAGGTGCCCTCCATTGCTCCACATCTACCTGGAATTCTTATTGTAGCCTCCTCACATTATGATCCAGACACGTCTCTTGCACAGTTGTGGCATAGATTCCTAAATATTGGAATTCATCCTGGCTTATTTGTAATCTCCACAAGGGATCCATTAGATTCAGTCGATCCCACAGGGGGAAAAGAACAGATTTAGGGCCTGATTACAACTTTGGAGGAGGTGTTAATCTGTCCCAAAAGTGACGGATATACCACCAGCCGTATTACGAGTTCCATAGGATATAATGGACTCGTAATACGGCTGGTGGTACATCTGTCACTTTACCGTCACTCTTGGGACGGATTAACACCTCCTCCAAAGTTGTAATCAGGCCCTTAGTCCAATTTATTGTATATCACAAATGTGTGTATAGTCCTCAAAGACCTGAAGGACTGTGGGAAGCGATTCCTTCGCTCAGATAAAGGAGGATATCATCTGCGTATAGGGGGATCTTTTCTTCGGAAATCGGAGATACGCTCAATAGGGGGGTTATCCTTGACTGTCTCTCACGTGATAGAGGCATGAAAATCCCTTGGCTTCAGTACATTAAGAGTGAGATGGCTTACTTAGGGAGCCCGTAACTCTACTCTAATTGCACTGCCATGTCTAAATCCAACCTTATCTAGGTTAAGAAGTCATTTAAATTTATAGAACATCAGCATAGAGAGAAAATTTAGGGGGTCATTGCAACATTGGCTGTAAAAGCCACTTACCGCCGTGCAGAAGACCGCCAATACACCGCCGCGGCCGCAGATATCCGCCACAGCTATTATGACCCACATCTCAGAATCCGTCGAAATTCAGACACCCACACAAGTCCGCCACACCAAAGGTCAGTGATAAACTGGCGAAAACAAAACCTCCACCGTCACGCCAACAGAAACACGCCCATGCTATCACGACCCACGAATCCACGCGGCGGTCTTTCAACCGCGGTATTCCATTGGCGTACACACCGCCACGCTCAAAATACACACACATCTCCAAAACACCGCCACATTGGACAATTCCAAATACACACACCTGACACACATACAAACACCACTCCCACACACCCAATACAATATAAAACACACACCCACATCACCCACAAACCCCTACGACCAAAAATTATTGACGAAGGCCAGAGAGAGAGCACAGAATAGACAACCCCATCAAACAGAGGCACACAACACCATCACCTACACAACATCCACGCACAAAACACCACTACACATCAGCACACTCATCACCACACACACCACCCCACACATCACCTACATCACCCCATGGCACGGCAAAGACACCCCAGGTTCTCCGAGGAGGAGCTCAGGGTCATGGTGGAGGAAATTGTACGGGTAGAGCAACAGCTATTTGGATCACAGGTGCAGCACACCTCCATAGCTAGGAAGATGGAGCTATGGCGAAGAATAGTTGACAGGGTCAACACAGTGGGACAGCACCCAAGAAATCGGGAGGACATCAGGAAGAGGTGGAACGACCTACGGGGAAGGTGCGTTCCGTGGTCTCCAGGCACAACATCGCGGTACAGCAGTCTGGCGGCGGACCCCCACAACTAACAACATGGGAGGAGCAGGTCTTGACCATTATGCATCCTGAGGGCCTCAGAGGAGTCGGTGGAGGAATGGACACTGGTAAGTCAAATCTTAACTATCATATCCCCCACCCTACCTGCATGCTATCACACAGCCCCGCCCTCACCCCCTCCCCTATCACTCCAACTCCTCACTAATGTACTAATAACACAAACCACCCATCCCAACACCAAGCCCTGCATGACACCACAAAGCATGGACATCCCTCAATAAAGCATGCCCACTGCACATACCCATAACCCCCCAACCATCATCACACAAGCCCCCACACAGGAATGCTAGCACTGGGGTACACGCTCATCCACCCATTGCACACATGACACACACAGATGCAATAATCATGCTTTTACACCCCTGCAGGACCACTACCCAACGTCACCAGACAGGAGGGTCCAGACATCTCTACCCCACCCACAGAAGAGGCCCACAGTGGTGACAGCAGCTCTGGCCAACTGGATCCGGATAACCAGCCCGGACCATCGTGGGCCTCGGGACAGTCGGTTCCCCTCGCACAGGCCCAGCCCAACACAGACCTTCCACCCTCTGGTAACACCAGCACAGCACCCATCCAGCAGGCCCATACCTCCGTCCCCAGGACACGTCAATCAGCTGTGTGTCCACCATTACAGGGAACCCAGGATAACCCACCACCCCAACAACAACAGGGACCTGGGGACAGTGGTAGAGGGCACACGGTCCAGGGGACGGAGGCAAAGGAACACAGGGGAACTGGGAGGGCTGCCGTGCGACAGGGGGCGGACAGGCCAAGGGAACCCACTCTCCACGAGGCCCTCTCCTCCATCATGGGAGCATACGACCACTCCCAGGAGACGATGGCTACGGTCCTGGCCAAGTTTCAGGAGACCCAGCGCCTGCAGGAGGAACAGTATTTGGGCTTCAGGGAAGAACTCAGAACCATCAGCTCTGCCCTGGGCACCATCGTAGGGGTGCTGAAGGACATACAGAACACCATGAGGGACACCGTGGCACTCCAAGGGCCCCCTGACACTAGCATGGGCGATGAACTGCACACCACCTCCGCCAGCACTAGTGGACAGGACGCCCCGCCACAGGACCACCACACCAGTACCCACCCCCTGCAGATGGAGAACCACCCCGCAAGCGGTCCCTGAGATCCAGGAACAGGACAGAGCACGATGGCAAGACCCCCGCCAAGAAATAAGACCACCCTGATTGTCATCCCACTGTCCCACTTAGTAACCCTGTCCATATTGGAGCTGCCCCAGCTCCACTTCCTATGCCCATATGGGCAGTACACCTGTGAGACTTATAGACTGGACTCCGCCATTTACAGTCCTCCACCATCACCCCTCACCATTTTACCACTCCTCCAATAGTTAGCACTTCAATAAACACCCTAGAAGCACAAAACAATCTGGAGTCAGTCTGTGATTTAGAAAATGTGTATTAGCCATGATAGTGTCAAAGTCCGTTCTCAATAGTAATGTCAACAAACCTATGTCACACACCACAAGTCCATGAAGGATGCAAGCAGATGACACACGTTGGTAACCACACCTGTGAAACCGTAATGGACATGTACAACTCAGTTACCATATACTGGTTGAAATTGACAGACAGGATCGAAGTAGAAGTGTGAAAGTACTTGTAGTAGTCAAGAAAGTGTTCTCACCTGTGTGTCACTGGAAATATTGCTGTATGACTGAGTCCCTGTTGTCAATGTCTTCTTCCTCTGCTTCCTCCTCATCACTGTCCACACGCCCCACTTTGCCACAACACAGTCATCTGGACCATCCTTCTGCAGAAAAGGCACCTGGCGTCGCAAAGCAAGATTGTGAAGCATACAGCAGGCGATGATGATCTGGCACACTTTCCTTGGTGAGTAGAATAGGGAACCACCTGTCATATGGAGGCACCTGAACCTTGCCTTCGGAGGCCGAAGGTGCGTTCGATCACCCTCCTAGTCTGCCCATGGGCCTCATTGTAGCGTTCCTCTGCCCTGGCCCTGGGATTCGTCACTGGGGTCAATAGCCATGACAGGTTGGGGTAACCAGAGTCCCCTAATAGCCACACACGGTGCCTCTGGAGTTGACCCATCACATAAGGGATGCTGCTATTCCGCAGGATGTAGGCGTCATGCACAGAGCCAGGGACCATAGCATTTACCTGGGAGATGTACTGGTCTGCCCAACATACCATCTGTACATTCATCGAGTGATAACTCTTCCGGTTCCTGTACACCTGTTCACTCCTGTGGGGGGGGACCAGAGCTACATGGGTCCCATCAATGGCACCTATGATGTTGGGGATATGTCCAAGGGCATAGAAGTCACCTTTAACAGTAGCCAAATCCTCCACCTGAGGGAAAACGATGTAGCTCCTCATGTGTTTCAGCAGGGCAGACAACACTCTGGACAACACGTTGGAAAAAATGGGCTGGGACATCCCTGATGCCATGGCCACTGTTGTTTGAAATGACCCACTTGCAAGGAAATGGAGCACTGATAGCACCTGCACTTGAGGGGGGATTCCTGTGGGATGGCGGATTGCTGACATCAGGACTGGCTGCAACTGGGTACACAGTTCCTGGATTGTGGCACGGTCAAACCTGTAGGTGATGATTAAATGTTGCGCCTCCATTGTCAACAGGTCCACCAGCGGTCGGTACACCGGAGGATTCCGCCATCTCCTCACATGTCCCAGCTGACGGTGCCTAGGAAGGACGACAGTGACCACAGAGTCAAGCTACTCAGAGGTATGTACCCACAGCTACACAGAACACGAAACATAATCCAATAAGTTGTCTGTAAGTGTGTTGAGTCCAGGCCTAGCTATGTGTGACGCAGTTGAAAATGAAGCCATGTGGGCCCCTGAAATGGCGGCTGCCTGACCTCTAAACTGGGACAATTGGATGTGAGGTAACTGCGCTGGCGTTGTACACCGTCGCGGTAGGCGGTCAAAGACCGCAGCGCAATGCTGCATTGGTTAACATTGGACCCTATGGGTCCCAGGAGCCAATGACGAAGTGCGTCGGCGGTGATGATACACACCGCCGCGGACGTCACCGCTGCGGACGTAACCGCCATTTTCTATCTGTTGAATCACTCGAAACCTGATCTTCGACAGGAGAGGACCTATACTGCAAGTGCTGCTGTGACCTCGGTCTGGAAGAGTCAATGGCACGTGCATCTGGGGAAAGGGCCCCTGCCTTCACTGCACAGGAGTTGGATAAGCTCCCCCAGTACACGCTACTCTACGGTCCTCCAGACCAACAGGTGAGTACATAGGGTGCAAGTTGTATGGGCTATGCCTGGGTGGAGAGGGCTGGTTGTAAAAAGGAAAGGGGGCACAGTTCTGCGAGCATGAAGGACTGTGAATGCATGTGTCACATGGCAAGGGCAGGGATGTGGGCCACTCACTTCGACGGTGCAGTTGGTAATGACTTCTCTTCTTCCCCTGTACATGTCATGTAGGTCAGCGCCCACCAGAAGAAGGATATTTGGCGTGCCATTGCCAAGGACGTCCGGACCCTGGGGGTCCACCACAGACGGAGCACCCACTGCCATAAAAGATGGGAGTACATTTGCTGCTGGTGCAAGAAGACGGTGGAGGCTCAGCTGGGGATGGCCTCCCAACGTGGGAGGGCGTGCCCGTCGCACCATGACCCCCCTGATGTTCCGGATCCTGGCGATGGCCTACCCTGAGTCAGATGGGCGCTTGAGGGCATCACAGCAGACACAAGGTGGTGAGTCAAAGGTCATTCTACTGACTTTGCGCACAGTGGAGGGGTCTGGGTGGGGGAGGAGGGCTGTGGGTTTCCCTGGGCCAGGGCGAGTTCCGTAGGCTAGGCCCCTCTGTAATGCAGGCCATGTGCCACTCCACCCCACCTCTGTAGAGTTTTGGATTTTTGTGCATCAGCATCATCAGGCAGAGGTACAGTGGCACCGGAGCACGAGGGGGCTGCATCCCACATGGACATGGAGGGCCACACCACGGACTCTGAATACACCAGTGGGACGGAGGGCGAGGGGAGCTTCACAGCGGTCACCGGATCAGCAACCAGCGACACAGACTCGTCCTCCGATGGGAGCTCCCTTGTGGTGGCGGCAACATCTGTGCCCCCCACTTCTACAGGTACAGCCACCACCCCCCCTACCAGCACCGCCCTCCCAGAAGCCCCTCAGTGCGTGCCCCATGCCCGCTCATTCAGGAGGGTGGGCATCACTTTTGCCCCAGGCACCTCAGCCCCTGCCCCTGTCACCTCTGCTGCCCTCAGTGAGGAGGCCATTGACCTCCTCAGGTCACTCACTGTTGGGCAGTCTACCATTATGAATGCCATCCAGGGTGTAGAAAGGGAGTTACAACACACTAATGCATTCCTGGAGGGCATTCGTTCTGGTCAGGCTGCCCATCATCAAACCCTGCAATCTCTGGCCTCAGCACTGATGGCAGCCATTGTCCCTGTGTCTAGCCTCCCCTGTCCAACTTCCTCCACCCAGACCCAATCCCCTGCACCTCTGCCTATCCCAAGCACACCATCAGACGAGCCTGCACACACCTCAACACACAAGGGAAGCTCAGGCAAACATAGGCACCACACATCCCACAGGCACTCACACAAGCATCACCCACATACAGACACAGCAACATCCACTGCCTCCACTGTGTCCCCCTCCTCGTCGTCTCCCTCCACCCTCCCAGTCTCATCTACACTCACCTGCATGCACTACCACTACAGCCACTAGGACTCGCACCAGAACACCCACCACCACACCCCGCTCACCTGCACTCACCACCCCCACTACCATTTACACATCCCCTGTGTCCTCTCTCAGTGTGTCTGTGATGCCCCCTCCCAAAGTACACAAACGCGGGCACACACACATCCAACATCCATCCACCTCACGACAGACTCCAGAACATGCACCTGCACCCAAATCATCAAAGTTACACCTCCTACAACCACCTCCTCTTCCTCTACTCCCAGACCCCCTCGAGCTACCCGTCCCAGTGTTTGTCAGAAACTTTTCCTGAGCAATGTTGACCTCTTTCCCACCACCCCCCCTCCAATTCATAGGTCCCGGAAGAAAGTGCCAAAGTCCGGGAAGAGCAGCACGGTGGAGAAGGCCGCCATCATCCCGCTGCCCAGGAGGCCACTGGCAGCCCAATCGTCACTGGCCAGGATGCCACCGCCAGAGTCAGTGCTCAGGAGGGCCCGGCAGCCACAGCCCCGCTGGGCAATGAGGGACCGCCATGGCAAAGACCGCTGCACAGGTCAGAGACAGCAAAGTCAAGCACCGCTGAACAGGGCAAAGACTGCCATGGCAAGCACCGCTGAACAGGGCAAAGACCGCCATGGCAAGCACCGCTGAACAGGACAAGCACCGCTGAACAGGGCAAAGACCGCCATGGCAAGCATCGCTGAACAGGGCAAGCACCGCCAAGTCAAGCACCGGTAGCCCATGTGCGGCAGGGGCAGTGAGGGAACTGGGACCGTCACGGGGAGAGTGATGCACTCTGGGCACCAGTCCCCCTCCAGAACCAGTGGAGAACAGCATCCACTACCTCAGTCCTTAACAGGATGAAGCACTCTGGGCAACAGTCCCCCTCCAGAACCATTGGACAACAACATCCACTACCTCAGTCCTTAACAGGATGAAGCACTCTGGGCACCAGTCCCCCTCCAGAACCAGTGGAGACTGTCATCCACTTGAGAGACTGTGGCTTTGCACTCCCCAGGATGGTACAGTGGGCAAACCACCCACTGAAAAGACTTGTGAGACTGTGGCTTTGCACTCCCCAGGATGGTACAGTGGGCAAACCACCCAATGAAAAGACTTGTGAGACTGCGGCTTTGCACTCCCCAGGATGGTACAGTGGGCAAACCACCCACTGAAAAGACTTGTGAGACTGTGGCTTTGCACTCCCCAGGATGGTACAGTGGGCAAACCACCCACTGAAAAGACTTGTGAGACTGCGTGGTGCTGTCATCCGGCTGAGGTTCCCCCCCTTCCCTTCCCCCTGAGGTGCCTGTTGTATTTCGATCTGATGCCCCAGCAGTGTTCTCTCCGTTTCTGGTCAGGTATCTGATGTGGGCCTCGCCCATGCATTTTGGGCCCAGTGGTCCACGGACATTGAATGGTGCATACCTGCACTACTAATCGTGATGTATATTTTGTAGAATGTGTATATATATCTGTATATATTTCCTTACTGTATTTTGATATATTACAATGGTTGAACTCATTTCCTTTTGTCTTTGCATTCTTCCGGGGGGGTTGGGGGTTGTTACTGTGTTGTTTGGATATGCATTGGTGTGTGTGTTGTAGTGGGTGAGGGTCGGGTTCGGGGTGGGGGTGTTGCGTGTGTGTGTCCCTGACTTTTGCCTCCCCTATGTCGTAGGTGCAGTACTCACTGTTGTCTTTTGCGCCGGCGTTGCTGATGATCGTAGAGGAGCAGGAAGACTGTCGCAGGGAGTATTTGGAGTACCGGCTCCATGGTGCCCTCCTTCCTCGTGGAGTGTGTTGAGGTGAGCGTTTTCCCATTGAAATGGCTGTTTCTGCCGTGTTTTTATCCACGGTGAATCCACCCCGGAAAAGGTGGCGGATTGGTAGGTTGTGATACTGTGGGCGGTACTTTGTCTCCCGCCTGTCTGTTGGGAGTGACCGCCGCGCTGCTTGTCTCTACCGTCGTGGCGGTCGGAGTGTTAAAGTGGCTGTCTTTGTTGGCGGTTTCCGCCACGGTCATAATTCCCTTTTTTTTCTGCCGGCCTGTTTGCGGTCTTACCGCCGCTTTACCACCGTCCGCCAGGGTTGAAATGACCCCCTTAGATTTTAAAGTCTACTGTGAGGGATTATGAGAAGCTTCAGACTCCCCTTGTAATGGAGCCTTATTTAGCCTAGATTTACAGCACTGGGGGCTGAGTTCTTCTAACCAGATTTAGACTTGGTTTTGTTAGGTGGCAGTTGGGTTTCTCCACTGGCCAATTGGACTCAAGTAAAGTTCTAATCTGTCCACGTGACGAGTACTCCTTGCAGAGCCTGCTTCATTTTACTCTTTTTGTAATTTTTACATTACTTATACTAAGAAGTTATGAATTCCCACTTTAAGAAAGAGTGGGCGGAGTCGCTATTGCAAAGCATTGACTTATTTGCAACAGCTAAAGTCTCCCTCTCTTTGTACTATCATCCGTTCTTTTTTAAAATACGTTATTACAATAAGGAAATCCATGCTATTTTAACCATTATTTCTAGTTGACCAGGGTCCATTTACTAGATGTTTATTTTAGGCCTAGACGTTAGATGAGCCTCCCTACATTTCAGGCATTTTTTACTGTTAGAGGTTGCCCACTCTGTCTATTTTATCCTAATGTTTTTTCTTTATAAATGCATCATCCATTTTCTGATGAATGTTATCTATTTTTGTATTATGTAGTTCGCAAGCATGTAATGTGATCTATTGCTGTGTTGTGCTTTTATGGTTACTTTTGTAGTTGAAATAAAGTTTCTGATGATGATGAATGTCGGCAGCATTTGCTTTGCCAGTTGTTGCCGTAACATTGGCATCCTTGTCACCCTGCTTGTCTATTTCACTGCAAAAGAAGATGAAAGTCTCAACGTCTTCCAGTGCATTGCCTTTAAGAGTAACTGCAGTTGTGTTGGGTGTGTTAGCCTTCAGGATCTTGGTTTTCCCCCTTGTGGATGCTGAGGCCAAGTTGTGCTGATGTGGCTGCCACATTGTCTGTTTTTTCTTGTATCTGCAGGGCCAGGTCACCTGCAAATCCCAGGCCGTTAAGCTGCATCCAGTAAATCCACTGGATCCCATTTCTTCTCCTTGCTATATATGTCTTCGTGATCTAGTCTTTGGCACCAGGAAGTGAAAAGGTGAGAGCAAACAACCCCAGTGGACTCCTGTCCTCCCATGGAAGGCTTCCATGAGTTGTCCTCCAAGGACTATCTTCCAGGTCATTTGCTTGTAAAAGTTCTTTATGATTCTTATGAGTTTCACTTGCACACAGTAGAAGGGGGGAGTTTCCAAAGCATCTTTCCTTCCCATGCTTTTGAACGTCTTCATTTCAGATAGTCGATAAAGTCGACATAAGGGAGCTCAATGATGATGTGCAGTCTGGTCTGTGCAGAATCCATGTTTGTGGAAGCCAGCTGGCTGGTCTCGTAACTACGTGTTGACTTGTTCCTTCATTCTGTTCCAGATGACTCTATTGAACATTTTGCCTGGAAGTGATAGAAGAGTTATTCCTCTGTGGTTTGTGCAGTTACTTAGGTCACCCTTCCTGGAGATCTTGATGAGATATTCCTCCTTCCAGTCTGATGACACCTTTTCCTCTACCCAGATCCTTCCAAATGCCGGGTATAGCATGTCTACTGATGTTTCAATATCTGCCTTCAGTGCCTCTGCAGGAATGTTGGCAGGTCCTGCTGCTTTCACATTTCTCAGATGTTTGATGGCTTGCCTTTTTAGAACCTTGGTTAATCTGTGGCAGTCGATTGACACGCTGCTGTAAGCTAGCTGTATATCTGTTGGAGACTGCAGCGTGGGCTGATTCAGCAGTTCTTCAAAGGTCTCCACCCATCTTCGTTGTTGACCTTTGTTACCCATGAATGTCTACCTACCATTGTCTTTAACAGATCTTTCTGGCTTTGTTCTGCATGAGCCAGTAACCTGAATTCCAGGCATTCCGATGGGGCAATGACAATTTCCCAATCCAAGTGAGGACTGACCTGACGGTGATGAAGAGTACATTGCCCTCTTGCAAGACCTCAAGGGGAATGAGTTTTTGGGGAGAGAAAAAAAAATACCAGCTTCTGCTTCGTGAACTGCAGAATCGGACTGCTGGACTGCTGGACCCTGTGTTTCATTTTGCGCCTCAGGACTTTTGAATTCTCAAAAAACTGGGTTCTTATTTTTTTACAATTCTGGGCTGCAAAAGAATGACTTCATTAATACATTGAACTTGCATTAACTATTGCACATTTCATAATGTCAGTTATTGTTGACACATTGTGCATATGTTTCTATAAGGCTAAACAAGTCTCTTTCTCTTTTTACAATACTTTCAGAGTCTCTGAAGCAATGTCCAAACTCAAAAACAATCAACTTGACTAAAGGGCTTCTTTGTGTTCTGGGGTAATCTGTTGCCAATAATAGTTCTGATAAACTTGCTCTATTTCCAATCTTCTAATTCTCAGGGGAGCGCTTGTTACAGGAAATACGTCTTTCCTTAATGTCTGTTTAGCAGTATCTTGGATTCCCACCTGTGGTTGGCCGGGTAAAAGGACGACACAGCGCTCTGGATTTCTTTACTACTGTGTTTTATTGACGATTATAATGTAGTGCTGAATAGGTCTTTCTTTGTGTTTCTTGTATTGTTTCCTGGTTAGCTTCTGTTGCTTTTCCCTGGTCCTTCACCTCTTCTATGTTCTTTTCTTCTCTTTAAGGGCTCGTCCGGGAAGCGCATGCGTGCAAAAAGAACAAGAGAAGAACCGGTAAGTGGGTTGTTCCTTGTCTGTCTCTTTCCTTCTCTACCTCTTCTTTTCCTTTTTTCCTCTGTCTTCCGTATGTCTTTCTCTTTTTCTCTCTTCCTGTTCTCTATTCCGTTTGTTACTGGGTGTTCTGTTTCTATCTCTCTTTTGTCTCTTCCTTTACTAATATTCTGTGTCTCTTCTCTTCTGCTATACTGAGTTTTCCTTCCTTCGCGTAGACTTTACTGTCCTCTTATGGCCCCTTCTGTCTTTCAGGTATTCTTTCCTCATATGGCTCCTTCTCCTCCCTCTGCTGTTCTTCTAGTCCTTTTGTTGCTGATGCCCTTACTCTCGGTGTTACACTACTGTGGGACCTTGGACTGCAGTGCCTCCATATCTTGACACCTTCTTTTATCTGGGTCTCTCCTAGAATTTATTGTATTGCCTCTCTTGTTTATTGTACCCACCACCCACTCCCTCTTACTTATTAATCCTTCCACTCCCGTCCTCCCACCACCCTGGTTCCCCTCGTTTCTTATATAGACACGCACCTGGTCTTGCCACGCTTCTCCAGAAGCGTGGCGGGGCTTCTTGCTCTGCCTCCCGGGGCCACCGCAGACTTCATTCCTCCGTCGGTCGTATCTTCCTCTTTTCCGATGAAATACGTCTGTACTCCCACGACGCCGCTCTCCTCCTTCTCCTTGTTCCGCACCTCTCGTCCCTGGGACGCCGCCTTTTCTTCACCTTCCAGTCCTGCTTCACTGCTTCCTGGACGCAGGGTCACGGCCAGCCGGGGCGTTCGATTGGTTCCTGCACCATGATGTTCCTGGGCACCCGGGACAGCAGCAGCACAAGTAGGTGTTGTGTGCGGGCTAACTCCGATCGCCCCGTCACACCACCCAAACGATAAATCATGCTAGTTCTTTTTGTTCTAAATTATTTAAAAGACAGAGTTCTGTTTTGTTTCATTTAAGCGATTAATTTTTCTTTACCTTGAAATTAAGTTACTTGCTTGAAATTTTCAGAAGAACCCTGAAACTGGGTTTTTTCACCTTTCTTATTTTTTCTCTTTTACAGGAAATACAGGATCGTCAGCAGAAGATGGAAGAGGAGAGCAAGAACTCCGCAGGAAGCCAACTGGAGGTTGAGGATTGCCAGAACTCGATTGGAAGCTGGTCGGAGAATGAGGAACCCTGGAACTCGACTGAAGGCAGGCTGGGGAACAAGGAACTTGACTTGCACTGGAACTCGACTGGAGGTAGGCTGGAGGACAAAGAATTTGACTGGAAACAGGTGAGCAGAGCAATAGTTACGAAGCCAAGCAAGGCCTCAGACTCACAATCATTCTTAAATAATCAAATGTGCACATATGCCTTTTGACAGTTCATTGCTTGTTGAGGAAATGAGCAATTATCCTCGCAATTGTGGCACTTGTTCAATAAAGATCACATTGTGAAGAGCACATGATTTGGCAGTTACAGATGGAGCAGGTGGAAAAGCAATCGGTTGCTCGTTAAGGAAATGAGCAATTATTCTCCTGATTGCCACATGTTCAATACAGATCACATTATGAGGCGCACGTTTTGGCAGTTGCAGTTGGAGCAGGTGGAATACAATGTGTATAATCAACAAGCATTGGTTATTGTACATGAGACATTTAACAAGCATTTAACAAGCATTGATTATTGCAAACTTCATATTGAAGGACTTAATGAATATACTCAACTAAGTCTGAATGTGTAAACTGTCACACCAGACGAGGGGCATGAACCAAAGTTGCGGATTCCCAAGAACGGTCAGAAGGATAATATCTTTTCCAGTCTATCAGATGATGCAATTTACCACGGATTATTTTAGCATCTAAAATCCACCATACCTCATATTTCTGATGCCTATTGACAATGACTGGAGATGGTGGTGAGTCAGGTCAGATGCTTGAGTGGAAGGGTTTTAACAGAGATACATGAAATACTGGGTGCATCGTATAATCAGGAGGTAGTTGTAGCTTCATCGTAACTGGTCCAAAGATTTGTGTGATCTTGAATGGTTCTAGATAACTTGGTTGCAGTTTTCAAGGACCTGGTAGGGTAATGCTGCGAGTAGAGGCCACACTAAATATCCAATTTGATATGTGGGATCAGGGCATCTGTGTTTGTCATCTTGTAATTTCATTTGGGTCTTGATCCTGGCCACATTGAAGGAGAATCAGAGGCTGCAGGTAGCACCCCACCAGGAGTCCATGGAGCAATGGAAACAGCTCAATGCTTCTATGGCCTCCATTGCAGGGGTGCTACAGCGCCAGACCAACATCCAGCCTGAGTCCTCCACCCTCCTGCAGGCCCCTTCCCCTAGCTCGGACACTGCCCCGCCATCTACATCTGCAGCGGCTAGTGGACTGGTGGCACTGCCACGACACCAGCATCCCTTCCCATGCAGCCCAGTGAAACACCAGCCAAGCCTACTGCCAGTTAGTGACTCTGCCCTGAACTGTCTCCCTTGTGTGCCACTGAGCTACCTTGTGGATATGCCACTGCCATTTCACCATCTTCCAATGGCCCCATGGACCCCTCCCCTATGCTAGCTGTGGAAATGTACCGGAGTATATTGTTCAGCATGTGCCCACTCCCTTCCACTGTTCCATCACTCATGTATGTATTATCTTCAAATAAATACACTTGCACACACAAAATATCTGTCCTTATTTAATATAAGCAATCAAATGTTAATGTGTATGTATTAGCCTGTTTCCATCAAAATGCCCTTTTATTGCAGGAGGGGGTCTAACAAACTGTAGTGTTTGAAGTATGTCACACTGTACATTCCATTGCTGTAATGCACATCTGGTTTTGCATTCATAAAGTTGCTACATCACAGGTAAGGGACACAACAGCAGCATCTGTCTGCAAGGTAAATGTTCCAAATCAGTACTTCACTGTCCAAACACAATACTTCACAATTTCCATTTCTGATGTACAGACACACGCAATTCACCAATTACAACATAGGGGAGAATGCACAAGTATAACTTAGGTCATCAATAATATTATCAATATGTGGCCTAGCACAGTTTCTATCCTACAGTGATAGATTGGCACCTGAAAAGTGCTTTCTGCACCCATCACCAGAGTGTAGACACATGGCAACATGCAAGAAGAATAGTGTGCCCCTGCCCAAACAACACTGATGTCTCATAATGAAGCATGCAGACCTACTCCAGACAAGTACACTGTCTGAGGGATGTTGATTCTAACCACTATCAAAGCTGCAAACAGTTAACTATGAGGTTTCCTTAGTAACATTACACCCACTACAAAACAGGAATGTGCCCCACGGGTGGTTCCGCAAAAACACTTTAGTGAAACATACCCAAGGACAAACAGCACTGTGTTGGGACTTAGTCCATAAGTCACCCTGAAACAATGCAGTAAACCCATTTCCATAATAGTAAATTTACCTGACACTCACTGGAAGTATAGCAGGATTAGCTGGGTTATGGAGTTGTCTTTCCCCTCTTCTTCTTAATCCTCTCATCCATCCTCTGAGGTTGTAGGGGTGGATGGACAGCATCCTCCACTTCCAGAAGTGGGATAGCTTTCCTCACAGCCAAGTTTTGCAACATGCAGCAGGCCACCACTATCTGACACACCTTGTCAGAGCCATAGCACCGGGATCCTCTAGAGAGATGCAGGCAACACAATCTTGCCTTCAGGAGTCCTATGGTCCACTCAATCACCCTCCTGGTGTGACCATGTGCCTCATTATAATGGATTTCTACATCTGTCATGGCATTTCTCACAGGTGTCAGTAGCCACTGCATGTTTGGGTAGCCAGACTCCCCTGGAAAAGTAGGTGACAGAGAGTTAAAACACACACTTTCTACTTGCATACAGTCTGCCTGTCAGGTATGTTACTAATACAGTTTCATACACACTCACCTATGAGCCAAGCTCTGCCCCCCTGTAGTTGTCCCATCATGTGTGGCATGTTGCTGTCTCTCAGGACAAAGGAATCATGGACTGATCCTGTGAACCTTGCATTGTCATGAGAAATGTACTGATCAGCAGGACACACCAATTGGACAATAATAGAGTGAAAGTTTTTACGATTTCTGAACACCTGTTCATTTACTCTTGGGGGTATGAGGGCTATGAGGGTACCATCAATGGCACCTATCACATGGAGGATATTTGCAAATGCATAGAATCCTGATTTGATGGTGGTGAGATCAGCCTTTTGGGGAAACTGGATATAACTTTGCAGGTGTTGCATGAATTAATTCAAAAATTAGACAGGTTGTGGCTGAACATTGGTTGAGATACACCGGCTGCCATGCCCACTGTCACTTGGAATGAGCCTGTGGCCAAGGAATGTAGCACAGATAGTATCTGCAAAGTTGTAGGTATGGCATGGGGATTCCTTGAGATGGCATCAGATCAGGCTCCATTTGTGCACAGAGTTCCCGGATTGTGGCTCGATTCAGGCGGTAATTGATAATGATGTGACGTTCCTCCATGGTGGCCAGATCTACCAGGGGTCTGTAAACAGATGGGGCCCTCCCTTGCCACATGGGTCTGCACCTATGGGGGAGGAAGAGAGACACATTGAGTTGGGACATACACTTCCATAACAAGGTTCCTCTATTTATGGTGTACATGTGACACAATTGTCCATCACACAGACACAAAGAATGTGGTAATCCTGTCAGGGCAATGTGTGGTGAGGTGTGTATATTTCATTGCATCACAGTATAGGCACATTTCCAGCCATGATTCTATGAGGAGGACCAGTAATTATAACAGTATTCGATGAGGGGGAGAGGGAATGGAGCAAGGGACTAGGACCCCAGTCAGACTATGTAGGAGTGGTGGATGCAAAATGGCAGCCCCCTGCCCTACGGGTAGTGTAGTGTAGGAAGTGACCTAATTCCCCTGGTGTTAGTCGTCATGGTGGTAGGCGGTGTTCACCACTGTGCACCTGATCATTGGATAACATTATTGTCAATGGGGAAGCAGGGCCAATCATGATCACCACCGGTGGTGACAGTGCTCACTGCTGCGGTATATACTGCCATTTTGCCATGCCCTTGCCACTTGACTCCCGCACCTCGAGTAGGGAAGAACTCCACTGCTTGTGCTGCTGTGTCCTGACTCTGGTCCTTGAGATGGCACGTGCTACAGGTGAATGGGCCCTGGCCTTCATTACGGAGGAGCTGGAGAAGCAGGTGGATGGTGTTCTACCCCTGTATGCAAAGCTGTATGGGTGACCAGAGGACCAGGTGAGTTGCTATTTTCCTCCTTGAATGTGTGTGAATGTGGTGGATGCTTGAACGTGTTTTTGTTAGCTATGTGAATTCTTCCCCGTAGTGTGTCTGGCAGTTTTTGGCTTGGCTATTGTCCATATGTATGTCTCCATGGGCTATTCCAGGTTGAACTGGCATGGCATTTGTGTAGGGGCACCCACACTGACATCTGTTTCTTTACTCCGTGTGTCCCATGCAGGTCAGCGCCCATCAGAAGAAAGGATTGTGGCAAGCCATCGCCTAGGAAGTGCAGGCCCTGGGGGTCTACAGCAGGTGGGGAACTCACTGCAGGAAGCGGTGGAGGACCTGAGGCACTGGTCCCAGAAGACCGGATTGGCCTAGCTGGGGACGGCCTCCCAACAAGGGAGGGGTGCCCATCAGACTCTGACCCCCCAATGTCCCCCATTCTAGCGGTTGTCTATCCGGATTTCGATGGGAGCTTGAAGGCAGCACAGCAGCCACAGGGGTTGAGTACCAACACTGTTGTTATGCTACTATGATGAGTGTAGTTAGGTGCTATGGGGTGCATGCATTGTGGTGCCAGGCCCATAGACAGGTGTGTCCCTGCAGTCCTGTCCCCCTCTACGTCCGTGGGATAGTGTCCTTAGATAGATATGGCTGGGAATGCAGGTCTGTGAGGGGTCCCCTGTTTGGGCTATTGGTTGTAATGTAGCCTCATGGATTTGCAGATTTGTTGTCTTGGCATCGTCTCTCATTGTTTCGCATTGCAAAGTGTAGCAGAGTAGAGGGCCGGGATGGTAATGTAGTGTACTGTGGGATCATGCCTACCAGTCAAGGGCACATCCATATCATATACTGTGTCTGCTGAGGGTTTGTGCCTGAGATGGGTGGGAGCTTTTGTGTCCCAAAATGTATATTATTTCTGGAATTGACATACTTCTTTCTTGTTTTGTCCCTTCCCTGTGGTCTTGTGTCCTTGTGCGCTTTAGCATCATCTGGTGAGGGAGTTGAGGCACTGGCGAGTGAGGATGCTGCAGCCCACAGGACCCAGGAGGCAGTGTCCACCGACGCAGAGGGGACCAGTGGGTTGGAGGGTAAGGGGAGTCCGACGGGGAGGCAACTACTACTGGACGTAGTGACTCCAACACCTCCTTCGATGGCAGCTCCCTGGTGGTGGCGGACCCTACTAGACCCACCAATTCTTTGCCATCTTCCGCCACCCCCATACTATCACTGCCCTCCCAGTAGCTTCCCACCAATTTGCCCTGCCCGCTCACCCAGGAGGGTGAGCATCTCCTTTGCCTTATGCACCTCTTCTCCGGCCCCAGTCAGCCCTGCTGCCCTCACTGAGGAGGATATTGACCGCCTGAGAAACATCTCTGTAGATCAGACAACCATTGTGAATGCCATCCAGGGGCTGGCAATTGAGATGCAGCAGTATAATGCTTACCCGGAAGGCATTCACGGTGCCATGTCTGGGATACAGAGATCTTTGACGGCAGACAGGTCTCACCGTCCCCCCTCCCACCACCTCTACCCCTTCCAGCACCCCACTCCCTTCACCCATCCCAAGCACACATACAGACAGCCATGCACCCAAATCAACACAAGAAGCACAAAGAGACACACAAGCATCACACGTCCCACCACATGCAGGCACACACCCAACATACCAAAGCAGACACACCAACATTCACCTCCCCCACTGTGTTGCCCTCCCCCTCCTCCCTGTCTGTCACCTCACCATGCACACAACAGCTGACATCCAGTCATGTGCCTCAGACACCACACCTGCACTCACCACGACTACATTCAGACACTTGCAACACACTCACCAGACCTGCAGACACCCACATTACATCCATATACACTGGCAGCCTGTCTTCTCCCACTGTGTCCACCCCCCTCCTCCCAAAACACACAGCCATTCACACTCATCCACTCCACACACATCCACCAAACATAAGCATACTGAACAGGCACCTGCATCCACGTCCAGCACACCTACACCTCTACCACCACTCCCTCAACCTCCACTCCCAAACCTGTCTCCAAAACCCCTCCAACTGCACCTAAAAAGCTTTTCCTATCCCATGTTGACCTGTTTGAACCCACTGACCCACCCCATTTTGTCCCTAAACGTTCCCCTTGACAACCTCAGGTCCACTCCTTCCTCTTTAAAGTCCTCCCCAGTCCAACCTTCCCATTCCCATGCCCGTTCTCCAGGGAGGAAGAATGCCTGTCTTGCCCATGGTCCCTCTGCCACCCCCACGGTCCAGGCCATCCCTCTTCCTTTCAAGGGCAAGCACAAACCCTCTCCACCTCCAAAACAGAAGCCCAAGACCACCCCTTCCAAACCTGAGTCCTCACCCCGCCACCTCCTGCCCCTGATCTCTGAGGTGCCTGACTGCACCATTGATGCCTCTTCTCAGTGGAGGATTTTTTTCATCGTAGGAGTCAAGTGTGGGCTATATTTGCCCTTCCGGGTTTTCAATTTGGACTGGCATATGGCCTTGTTTGGACATTAGTAATTAATTCTTTAAAATACATTTTAGTACCCAGCAGACATGTTGGTGCAATATTGACCCGTTGTGCAGCATTTCACTGTGGGGGTGTGGTGTGCACAGGTGTGTGCATTGGTGCAGGTATTTGTTGGCTTGTGTCTGGTAAGTTTTGTTAGGGTATGTTTGGTTTGGGGTGCTGGGAGGGGTTGGGTGTGTGTTGCGGTGTGGGTGGGGTGGGTGGATGTGTAATTGTGCCCTTTCCTCCCGTGTATGCTAGGCTGCGGTATTTACCATTGCCGTCTTTGTCGGCAGTAACGGTCCTGGAGATATTTGGCAAGGAGGAGCACTGGGATTATTTCCAACTCTCGCTCCCAGTCAGCATCAGCGTGTTCTGTGTGCCTCCGGTGAGTGCTTGCCTTTATATGGGTCATTTCCACCAAGCTTTGCGTGGCGGTGGTTCCCACCCCGGAACTGATGGCAGTGTGATGTTTCATTATATGGTGGGTGGGTGGGGCCTTTCTGCCCGGCTGAAGATGGCCTCCACCGTCCTTGACAGCGCTACCACAATGGTGATGAATAGCTGGGCTGCTGGCTGCTTCTCATGTGCTTCATTACATGGCGGTCAGGACAGCCAGCCTGTTGGTGGTAGTTACCGTGACCGCCGGCAGGGCGGTCTTTCCCGCCAGGTTCAAAATGATCACCTAAGTACTTGATGTTGCAATTCCTGCGTTGGAATGTACAAGTTCTCTGCATGTAAGCAATAGTCCTGTTTGATAGTATTATATGGTTTTCTGAGCCACTGTTCAGGGTAGAGGTCATGCGATGCCGTCTTGACGTAGTTCATGAAGGTATCTATTGTGGTTAGCGCTACCACTTTGTTTGCAGAGATTATACTGGGAGGGTTACAAGAACTAGCATCCTCTGGGTGCTGTGTGCCCTATATGTGATATCTGACTGAAGTTGTTTGGTCCCTGATCTGTATGTAATAATAAAATCAAAATCACTGAAGAAGTGAAGCCAAGCCATTTATCTAGGGTTCAAAGCCTTAACTGAACTAAATCATTGCAAAGTTTTATGGTTGGTGTAGATGGTGACATTGTGCTTTGCTCCCAGAAAATGATGTTGCCACTCAGTAAATGCTGTGTTAGTAGCTAATAGTTCTCTTTCAGCAATGGTATAATTTGGTTAAGCTGGAAGGAATTTTCTAGAATAAAAGGCTACAGAATGGAAATGCCCTGTTTCTGAATCTTTTTGCGATAACTTTCCTCTCAGAGAGAATTGAGAAGCATCAGTTTCAACATAAAATGGCTGCTCAGGATCTGAGCATAAAATGGGAGCAAGGGCAAAGCTTCTTTTGAGAGTTGTGAAAACCTGTTCCGCTACTCGAGACCAGATAAATGGTTGTACCTTCTTTAATAAGGTGGTTATAGGGACGACTATTTATGAGAATTATGGGATGAAGTGCCTATAAAAATTGGTGAAAGCAAGAATCTTTTGGACATCCTTAACAGATGCAGGGGTTGACCATGACAGAATTGTTTCTACCTTTTTAGGGTCCATGGTAATGCCATTGGATGATAAGAAATATCCAAGGAAATCTACTGAGTCAGTGTTAAAGGTACATTTTTCCAATTTGGCATACAGGGATTGTTCACATAGAGGTTGCAGGATGGCCCTAAGGTGCTGAGCATGTTCTGCTCATTTTTAGATAATATCAAGATGCCATCTACATCGACAACAGTGCAGACATCTAGGAACTCACGTAATACATCATTGATAAAGTATTGGAATGCTGCTGGGGCGTTGCAAAGCCCAATGGACATCACAGTGTATTAGAACAAACCAAACTTTGACTGAAAGGCGGTCTTCCCTTCGTCTCCTTCCTTGACATGAATTAGGTGATTTGCACCGAGCATGTCTAGCTTGGTATAAATGGTGGACCCCCGGACTTGGTCCAAGAGGACCGGTATCAGAGGCAAGGGGTAACAATTTTTGATGGTTGCTTTAATAACCATTCTGTAATCAATACAAGCCCGCAAATCCTTGGATTTTTTTGCCACAAAAAAAGAGTCGACAAAATGGGAGAATTAGAATGTCTCAAGGACCCCAAATCCAACAACGCATCCAAATACTTGTGCAGATATTGATTCTCAGGTTCTGTTAATGCATATATTCTACTGCAAGGAAGCAGTTCTCTATGGAACTAGGTCTATCCGACCATCATAAATGCTATGGGATGGCAACTGAGATGCTGTGACTATGTCAAAGTCATCTTGGATATCCCAATAGTCTTCTGGTAGAATAGTGAGAGAAGGGTCATTGGTTGCAAAACAATGTAGCGGCGTCACAGGACAGTGGACTTCTTGATAGCATGTGGTCATGCAAAAGGGGGAGTCCAAGGGGACTGTTCAAGAAACCCAATCAATTTTATGATTATGGCACTCCAGCCAGGGAATACTAAAAATAACACCAAAGGTGGGGGTATCAATCAATCCAAAGGTTGTATCTTCTGTATGACCGTTGTTACATACTATGGTTAAACGATTATTGTGAAACTGAATAAGGCCAGAGGACATGGCTGAGCCATCAACCGCCCTACATGACTCAGGTACTACCTTGGTAACACTTAATACTCCCAGCTTGGCCGCTAGGGCCAAATCAAGGAAGTTACCTGTAGCACTTGAGTCTATGAGCACTGACAGACTTTGCCTATTCTGAGGGGATAGAATGAGGGTTACACGAACAGTCAGGTGTCTAGGTACACGGTTTCGGACATTAGTCAATTATTGGGAGATCTGGTAAAGGGACTCTCTCGGAGAAGAAATCTCAATTCTCTCTGAGAGCATTAGTTATCCTGCTGCAGTTCGGGAACACTCAAATCAAAAACAACTTTTTTCTTTTTAGGTTTAACTGTGCAGTCTTGTGCGAGGCGACTGGATTTACCACAATATAGTCACAGATTGGCTTTACATTGCCGTCCCCTCTCTTCGATAGATAAAGGACCTCTAACTCCCCCAATTTGCATGGGTTCTGGCTCCTGTGCTTTTTTTTTTCAAATTGCTCTTTATCTGTTTTAAAAAAATCATCCCTGAGGCCTCTGTAAAAAAGTGAGGTATGTTTTTCTTCAGGTGATCTAGTCTCAGTAATTAACCAGATGAAAGTAGTAATGTAAGTGAGGAGGTCCGTGGACCCTTGTTATAAATTTTATAATTTGTTATCACAAGACTGGATAAATAAATGTTCCGCAACCAATTGCATTAGGGCTGCATTAAAGGTGGCAAAATTATATAGAATGGGATCATTGTTTTCAATAAGTGGAATAGAACAATTGGTAGCAAAACCACCAACGTAGGAAACTACAAAACCTACCTGAGCAGCATCAGATGTAAACATTTGAGATTTTCGCAAAAAATGCAATTGCCATTGGCTCATAAAAGCAGCAAAGCTAGAACTATCCCCAGTGAATTTTCAGGGTTGGCCAACGGCACAGATGTCAGAGTGGTCACTGTTACATGTAAATTCTCGTCAGAGGGATTAGCAGGAGAGGAAGTGGAGAGCTGAGTACCACATTTTGGGGGATTAATAGTGGGCCTTGGACCTGAGGGATCCCTCCATTGTGTGAAGGAAGTTGAACGTGTTAGGGTCTCCCTGAGCTCTTGATTCTCAGTTCAGAATTTCAGGACATTGTTCCGGTAAATCTTGTACTAGAACTGCCAACTCCTCAGTAGGGGTTAAATGATCTTGATCAGTTACAGACTTGTGATCCATGATGACTTCGTTCCAAGGGAACTTTAATGTTGGGGCTTGGCTTTCTGGTGTGTGCGAGCCACTCAGCTGAATTCCAGGCATTCCGGTGGGGGGATGACAGTTCTCCAATCCCAGTGAGGACTAACGTGACAGTGATGAGGAGTTCATTGCCCTCTCACAAGTCCTCAAGGGTAATATGGTTTTAGGAAGAGAAAAGAGAAAATACCAGCTTCTGCATTGTAGACTGCAAAATCAGGCTGCTGGACCCTGGACTGAGTGTTGTGTCGGGCGTCAGGACTTCTGATTTCTCAAAATACTGGGCTCTTGGATTTTTAGGATTCTGGGCTGCAAAACAATTATGTGAACTTGCATAAACTATTATACATTGCATAATGTCAGTGATTGTTGACACATTGTGCATACTTTTCTATAAGGCTGAGCAAGTCTCTTCCTGTTAGGAAATCATCTGGTTCTCCAGCTCCCCCTCTCCAGGTCTTGGGGATTCTTCAAAGTTGGCGACGCCCGCACAATCAGCAAACTTCGTTATGGAGAGTTTCTTGGAAGCGGAGGGCTCTTAAAATGGCGGCCGCTGAGAGTCAGGGTTGCAACTCTAGTGTTGCGACTGGAGGAGCTCTTGTGGACAGCTGAGTGATGTGAAGTGCGCGTGCAGCCTCTGAAGCAGCGCACTTCACTGAGGAGATTTTGAGAGACAGAAGCCTTACTGGAGAAGTTGTGAATTTGTTTTCCTGAGTCAATTGTTGCAGTCACGCAAGTATTCTGAGAGAGAGAGAGAGAATGAATTCTTAAGAGTTCCGCTTTCAAGCCATAAAAACCTTTGCTTCCTAGAACATTTGTTTTAGTCATGAGAAAATGGTAAAGAGCAAGAAGAACAGTATTTTCAAGAACATTTGTTTTCTGTCATATTAAAATAGTGAAGAGCAGTTATTCCTAGAGCATTTGTTTAGTTCTGAGAAAACAGTACAGAGCAGGAAGAACAGTTATTTCAAGAACACTCGTTTTCTGTCATATGCAAAAGGTGAAGAGCAGTAATTCTTAGAACATATGTTTTAGCATGAGAAAACTGTAAAGAACAGGAAGAGCAGTATTTTCAAGAACATTCATTTTAGTCATGAGGAAACTGTGAAGAGCAGGAAGAGCAGTTATTTCAAGAACATTCGTTTTCTGTCATGTGAAAATTGTGAAGAACAGGTTTTCTCATACAATACTCATTTTCATTCAAGTCCAGTGTGCTGAAGAGGAAAAGAATATGGAAAAAGAAGTTGTATAATCTCATACCAAAAAACTCCACAAGTTAAATTTCATTGCAATTTTTACCATTAATTGCAAACACAAAAGAGAAGCTAACGCCTCTCTACACTGGGGTAGGTCCCACTAAATGTTACCTTTTATAAGGAAAAGATTAATCCTAGTTAAAAGGAATAGAGAAGGTAGGACTTAGTGAGAGAGAGAGTATTAATGTTTTGCTTTTTCTTACAGCTTGAATAACATAACCACTGAATCCTCAAAAACAACAGGTGATAACAAGCGTTGAGTAGAGCATGCGTCCATCTCTTCTTTTATCCCCAACCCCTTTCCCCTCTAAGAGTTTTTTTAGTCTCCAGATAAGAATATAGTTGGGGACTGAGAACTTTAGAGAGGCATTGGGTTCAATGCGTCATTGTGCTCATGTGAAGATTTGCAATAGATACCGCTCGTGACACTTCCTCTTTTTACAATACTTTCAGAGTCTCGGAAGCAATGTCCAAATTCAAAAACAATCAACTTGACTAAAGGGCTTCTTTGTGTTCTGGCAAAATCTCTTGCCAATAATAGTTCTGATAAACTTGCTCTATTTACAATCTCCAAATTCTCATGGGACTGCTTGTCACAGGAAATACTTCTTTCCGAAATGTCTGTTTAGTGGTATCTTGGATTCCCAACCAAATGATAAATCATGCTAATTTTTATTGTCATAAATTATTTAAAAGACAGAGCTCTGTTTTGCTTCATTGAAGCAATTAATCTTTCTTTACCTTGAAATGAAGTTACTTGCTTGAACATTTCAAAAGAACCCAAACTGGGTGTTCTCACCTTTCTAATTTTCTCTCTTTTACAGGAAATATAGGATTGTCAGCAGAAGACAGAAGAGGAGAGCCGGGACTCCGCAGGAAGTCAATCGGAGGGCGAAGATCACTGGAACTCGACTATATGTTGTCTGGAGGATGAGGAATGCTGGAACTCGACTAGGAGCTGGTCGGAGAATGAGGAATACTGGAACTCGACTGGAGGCAGGCTAGGGAACAAGGAACTTGACTTGCACTGGACTCATCTGGAGGTAGGCTAGAGGACAAGGAGCTCAACTTGACTGGAAACAGGTGAGCAGAGCAATAGATAAGAAGCCAAGCAAGGCCTCAGACTCACAAGCATTCTCAAATAATAAAATGTGCACATGTTCCTTTTGGCAGTTGATTGCTTGTTAAGGAAATTAGCAATTATCCTTCTGATTGTGGCACATGTTCAATACAAGCAATAGCATCTTACTGTAATCACGTTCTTGGATGCGCTAATGTAACCACAACAGGCTTGCTGTGTATGCCTGAGAGTTTCCTTATTACCTCATAGAGTCCTTTCAAGTTTCCATGTCTTCTTGGGCTTATGTGGCAAGACCATCAATGAGTCTTCCCTTGTCTGTTCTTAAGCTTCTCTTTGCTTCCTTGTTGGTTTTGGTGTATTCACCTTTGCTCTTGTTTGGCTGGTATTGACTGTACATTTTGTTTCCTTTCCTGCTAAGGTTTTGCAGAGATTCTCTTAGGAGATCCATTCACTATGCTTTCTTGGCACCAGGACCTTCTGGCAGGCACTGTTTCTTCTATCTTCTCCCACTTACTTTCTACTATGGCTTTGTTGTCCTCTAGTTCTTGCAGGTCTTGAAACTTGTTACTGAGCGTGACTGAGTACTCACAATGTTTCTGTGCATCTTTAAGGAAGGTGGTGTTATATCGCTGGCATTGCTTCAGTCGATTCCATCTATGCCTTCTTCAGGATTAGCTTTAGCCTGCTTATGACAAGGTGATAGTCAGACACCATGTCCACTCCTCTCATTACCCTCACATCTTGCAGGGACTTAGGGAAGTTCTTGCCAATGCAGACATTGTCAATCTGATTCTCTTTTAAATAGTTTGGTGACATCAATGTTGCCTTGTGTATTCTCTTGTGTGGGAATACACTACCACCTATCCCAGAATGTTCAGGGCACAGAGATCTGTGAGCCTTTCACCATTCTTGTTCATGTTGACAAAGCCATGGTTGTCAATTACTTCTTCGTACCCTTTGTTTTTGCTTCCATTCTTGGCACTGGATAACATTCATGTTGATCCTCTTCTTTTGTGCAGAAGGTCCCTGTGATGATTCTGGGACTGTGGGTTTCCCATTCAATCAGAGCTCTTTTGGCTGCTGGCTTTGGCATCAGTGCTATATCCTGAGTGTGTGGGACGTTTTCTTCCTCATGTCCACAATACAGCAGCATTACTCCAGGAGCCAGTCTTTTCTGTCCAGACTGTGTCCATCTGTTTTTTCTTATGCCAGGCAAGGTTGTATCTTTTGATCTCCCCTACCACTTGGGGTGTCTTGTCTGTCTCGTACATGGGCCTCATGTTCCATCTCCAGATGGTGATGGTCTTGGTCAAAAGCAGGCAGATAGGCTTTGCGTCTTCCAGGGATCTCTGACTTTCACCACAAGGCGTCATAGCTCTCCCTAAAGGAGGTTCCTCTCTCCCCAAGGCTGGGATGTCTTTTGGTTGATGTTTCTGTAGCTATGATTTTTTTGCATGGTAGGGTAGCTAGCCTCAAGCATAACTATCCTTTTACAACTGGGCTTGGGGCCAGCCATGGTGGAGTTTTATTATGGTGAGAAATCATGCTATCAAAGTGGCTGTACATTAGCAATATATCTTGTTAGCTAAAACCGGCTGTCTTCTCTACAGGTATTCGTCCAGGATTTGAACAGCTAGGTGCTAATAATTAGGGGGCAAGCTGCCCCTCGAATTGAGAATTGCTTGGAGTGTTAACATTTGACTACAGATAATAAATGATGGAGGATGACTTGTTCTTCCCTAGCATGCAGTTCACATATGGATGTCAGCAGTGAGCGTTTGAGTGGTGGAGCATATTGACAGCTATTTATGAAAATTGATTTGGTTTTGTTTCCACTTGTTTGCTGTGACATTGTCTACACTGTGTCTAAACTAAGGGGAACAACTCAGAGAAGCAGAATCTATTCTTTCCAATTAGGGGGGTCATTACGACCCTGGCGGCCGGCGGAACACTGGCGCTAACACCACCAACAGGCTGGCGGTGTTCCGCCAGTGTATTATGACTGTGGTGCATTAGCCACGGTCATACCGCCAGCTGGCTGTAAGGTGGACTTGGGGTGCATTTGGCATGGGCAGTGCAGGGGCCCCCAGGCACAGCCCCATCATGCATTTCACTGCCCGAATTTCCCGCTGCACATCAACATTGCTGCCGGCTCTATTATGAGCCGGCTTCAATGTTGATGTGACTTTTCCGCTGGACCAGTGGAAATGTCAAAATAGGGTGCCACCAATACCGCCAGCACTGGCGATATTGTGGGACCCGTGGCTTTGGTGGTCTTTTTTCAAGACCGCCGAAGACGTAATGAGGGCCTATGTGTTTTACATTCAACAGTTAACAAGAAAACACGGTGCCTTTTAATCTAGATCTCTGGTTTGTTTTCATGGTGAATCTGCTTTTATCATGTTTAAATCAGTAGACAAAAGTTATGAAAGCCAGTCTCTCTCACTTAAAAACAAACTTGACAATAGGAGCTTTCACAGAATCTTGACTTGGGCGTGGCCCGTGTGCAGTGAAAGCTGCCGGCACACTTGCAGATCAGTCAGACCTGTATCAACGTACCCCTCGGCTGTCAGGGGAAGGAACTGGTCTGGGGCACAGGGACATGCTGCATGCACACCACTCCAGGATAGTTGCTGCACACAACTGTTGACCACAGACCCTCACAGCCTGGACAGCTTACTTGGTTTCCCTGGCAAACACTTGAACAATACAACAGCAGTGAAGAGTATCGGCTCCAACCTACTGGGCCTAATTTGTAGGTCTCGGCTAGCCAGCGCATTTGCTGTCTGTTATGGACTATTGTAATCTTACAGTAGGCTTGGATCCTGCCAGTTGCTTGCCATTTGTTGGCTTGTGTGGCTCTCTTCTTTACAGCCTTGTAATTCATCACTGCAGGCCTAGCATCATTTCAGTTTCTCTCTGTGGAGCAGGGACCAAGCACTGTTTGATTAAACTTAATCAGTGTCCATCTGCTGCTCCCGATGTGATTGAGGTACTTCTTTTTAACTTCTCGGGCAATGCAAACAGAAGGTGTGTGACTGGCAAAAAGGTGCCCAGCAGGACAAGCAAAATTGCAAAGTTTTATTTTCTATACTTAACTTGTTTATTTTATTTTGCCAAGTCTTTTCTCAATTTGAACTCATGTTTTGTTTTTGCTTGCTGGCACTGTTCTCAAATGATGATGATTATCTTGTTCTAAATGCTGCAAAGCAACATTGTTTCTTTCTTATGTGTAATTTCCAAGATTATGCTTTAACACTTTGCAGTACACCACAATCCACCCCACTCCATTCCATTCCACGCCAATCCACCCCACCTAACCCCAGACCAATCCACCCCACTCAATCAAATCCACTCCTTACCAATCCAATCAACCCCACTCCAATCGAAACCACTCAGCCCAATCCAATCCACTCTAATCCTCCTGATTCAATCCAATCCACCCCAGACCAATCCAATCCAGTCACCCCAAACCACTCTAATCTACCACCCTCCAATCCTCCCAGCCACCTCACTCAAATCTGCCCCCTCTGTCCCACTCAAATCTGCGCCCTCCAATCTAAAACAACCTGCCCCTTTCCAATCCCAAACAATCTGCCCCTCTCCAATCTAAAACAAGCTGCCCCACTCCAGACTACCCCAATCTAAAACAATTTGCCCGCTCCAATGCAAAACAATCGACCCCACTCCAGTCCAAAACACTGTGCTCCACTCCAATCCATAACAACCTTCCCCACTCCAGTCTGCCTCATTCCAATCCAAAACAATCTGGCCCAGTCCAATACAAAACAATCTGCCCCCTTCCAATCCAAAATATTCTGCCTCACTCCAATTCAAAACAATCTGCTCCACTCCAATTAAAAGCAATGTGCCTTACTCCAATCTGCCCAATGCCAATCCATAACAATCTGCCTACTCTAATCTAAAACAATCTGCCCAACTCCAAACTAAAATAATCTAACCTACTCCAATCTGTCCCACTCCAGTATAAAACAATCTGCCACACTCCAATCCAAAACAATCTGCTGCAATCTGCCCCAGGCCAATCTAAAAAAATCTGCTTTACTCCAAACCAAAACAATATGCCCCACTCCAATCCTAGACAGCATAGGCCACTCAAACCTACCCCATTCCAATCCAAAACAATCTCTTCTACAGCAATCCAAACACTATCTCCCCTCTCCAATCTGCCTCACTCTTATCTGTCCCACTCAATCCAAAATAACCTGGCCAGCACCAATCCAAAAACAACCTGCCTAACACCAATAAAAACAATCTGCATCACTCCAATCCACAACAATCTGTCCTACGCCAATCTAAAACAATCTGCTCCACCCTACTCTAAAACAATACACCTCACTCCAGTCTGCCCCACGGCAATCCAGAAGAATCTTCCCTATTCCAGTCTGCCCCTATCCAATCCAAAACAATCTGCAACACCCCAATACAAATGAATCTGCCCTCACCAATCTGCCCCACATAATCCAAAACAATCTGTTTCACTCAAGTCCAAAAAAAAACACCCCACTCCAGTTCAAAACAATCTGCCCCACTCCAATCTTCCTAACTCCAATTCAAAACAATCTACCTACTTCAATCTGCCCCACTCCAATATGTCCTATGCCAATCCAAAAAAATCTGCCCAACTGTAATCCAAAACAATCTGCTCCAGTCGGCCCACTTCAATACAAAACTTTCCGCCCGATCCAATCTGAACCACTCCCATCCAAAAGACTGCCCAACTCCAATCTGCATCACTCTAATCAGACCCATTCAAATCCAAAATAATCTGCCCCACTTCAATCAGCTCCACACCAGTCAGCCCCACTCCAATCCACCTCACCCTAATCCAATCCTCCCACCCAATCCACTTCACTCCAATCCATTCCACTACAATCTACCCCTTTCCAGTCAAAAACAATCTGCCTCACTTCAATCAGTCAAACTCCAATGCAAAACAATCTCCTCTACTCCATTCTGCCCAACTCCAATCTGAAAGAATCTCCCCACTCCATTCTGCCCCACTCAATCGGCCCCATTCCAGTCAGCCCACTCCAATCCACAACACATTCGCCCAACTCCAATCCACTTCACTCAAATCTGGCCCTTTTCAATCCCAAACAAAATGCCCCACTCAAATCTGCTTTACCTTAATCTACCCCACTCCAATTTGCCCCATTCCAATCCAAAATAATCTGCCTACTCCAATCCAAGAAGATCTCCCCCACTCCAAACCAATCCGTCCCTCTAAAAAAAAAAAAAAACTGCCTCACTCATCCAAACAATATGCCCCACTCGAATCCCAAAAAAATCTGCCTCACTCCAATCCACAAACAATCGAGCCCACTACAATAAAAACACAATCTGCCCTATTCCAATCTAACCCACTTCAATCCAAAACAATATATCCCACCCCAATCTGCCCCAGTGCAGTCCAGAACAATCTGCCCCACTCCAGTCTGCCCAACTCCAAACCCAATCTGCCCCATTTCAATCTGCCCACTCCAGTCCAAAACAATCTGCCCAACCCAATCCAAACTACTCTGTCCCACTCCAGTCTGCCCCAATCCAAATCCAAAACAATCTGCCCTGCTCCAATCTGCCACTCTCTAATTCAAAACAATCGATCCACTCCAATCTGCCCCACTCCAAGCTGTCCCACTCCAATCTAAAACTATCTGGCCCACTCCAGTCCAAAACAAACTACCCCACTCCATTCGGATCCAGTCAACCTGCCCCACTTCAATCTAAAACAATCTGTCCGCTTCAATCCAAAAGAATCTGCCCCACTCCAATCTAACATACTCCACCCCAATCCATACCAACCTGCCCCACTCCAATCTAAAAAAATCTGTCCCACTCCAATCCAAAACAATCTGCCCCATTCCAGTCTAAAACATTCTGCTTCACTCCAATCCAAAACATTCTGCCTCACTCCAATCTAAAACAATCTGCCCCACTCCTACTTAAAATAATCTTTCCTACTCTAATAAAAACAATCTTCACCACTCCTATTCAAAACAATCTGCCCCTTTCCAATCCAGAACAATGTGCCTCACTCCAATCTGCCCCATGCCAATCCATAACAATCTGCCCACTCTAATCTAAAACAATCTGCCCAACTCCAAACTAAAATAATCTACCCTACTTCAATCTGTCCCACTCCAGTACAAAACAATCTGCCCCACTCCAATCCAAAACAATCTGCTGCAATCTGCCCCTGGCCAATCTAAAAAAATCTGCTTCACTCCAAACCAAAACAATATGCCCCACTCCAATCCAAGACAATCTAGGCCACTCAAATCTACCCCCTTCCAATCCAAAACAATCTCTCCTACTGTAATCCAAACACTATCTGCTCTCTCCAATCTGCCTCACTCTTATCTGTCCCACTCTAATCCAAAACAATCTGCCCAACACCAATCCAAAACAACCTGCCCCACACCAATGAAAACAATCTGCAGCACTCCAATCCACAACAATCTGCCCCACGCCAGTCCAAAACAATCTGCCTCACTCCACTCTAAAACAATACACCTCACTCCAGTCTGCCCCATGGCAATCCAGAAGAATCTCCTCCACTCCAGTCTGCCCCTATCCAATACAAAACAATCTGCAACACCCCAGTACAAAACAATCTGCCCTCACCAATCTGCCCCACATAATCCAAAACAATCTGTGTCACTTTAGTCCAAAATAATCTGCCAAGTTCCAATTAAAAACAATCTGCCTATTCCAATCTTCCCCACTCCAATATATCCTATTCCAATTAAAAACAGTCTGCCCAACTACAATCCAAAACAATCTGCTCCACTCCAGTCGGCCCACTCCAATACAAAACAATCTGCCCGATCCAATCTGCCCCACTCCCATCCAAAACAGTCTGCCCAGCTCCAATCCGCACCACTCTAATCTGACCCACTTGAATCCAAAATAATCAACCCCACTTCAATCTGCCACCACTTCAGTCAGCCCCACTCTAATCCACCTCACCCTAATCTGATTGCCCCAACCAATCCACTTCACCCCAATCCATTCCCCTACAATCTACCCCATTCCAGTCCAAACCAATCTGCCTTACTTCAATCCGTCAAACTCCAATGCAAAACAATCTGCCCTACTCCATTTTGCCCCACTCCAATCTGAAACAATCTGCCCACTCCATTCTGCCCCACTCCAATCTGTCCCATTCCAATCCAAAACAATCTACATCACTCCAGTCTGCCCCACTTCAATCCAAAACAATCTGCCCCATTCCAGTCAGCCCACTCCAATCCTAAACAATTTACCCCACTACAATCCGTCACACTCCAATTCAAAACAAATTTGCCCAACTCCAATCCACTTAACTCCAATCTGGCCCCTTTGAATCCTAAACAATCTGCCCCACTCCAATCTGTCCCACTCCAATGTGCCCTACCTCAATCTACCCACTCCAATCCGCCCCATTCCAATCCAACATAATCAGCCTACTCCAATCCAAAACGATCTGCCCCACTCCAAACCAATCCATCCCTCTAAAAACAAAACTGGCCCACTAATCCACAAAATATGCCTCAACACAATCCCCCAAAAATCTGCCTCACTCCAATCCACAATCAAGCCCACTCCAATAAAAAAACAATCTTCCCTATTCCAATCTAACTAACTTCAATCCAAAACAATCTGCCTTACTCCAGTCTGCCCCACTCCAAAATAAAATAATCTTTCCCACTCCAATCCACCTCACTCCAGTCCAAAACAATCTGCCTCATTCCAGTGTGCCCCACTCCATTTACTCCATTTCAATCCAAAACAATATATCCCACCCCAATCTACCCCAGTGTAATCCAGAACAACCTGCCCCACTCCAGTCTGCCCCACTCCAATCCCAAACAATCTGCCCCATTTCAATCTGCCCACTCCAGTCCAAACAAATCTGCCCAACCCAATCCAAATTACTCTGCCCCACTCCAGTCTGCCCCAATCCAAATTCAAAACAATCTGCCCTGCTCCAATCTGCCACGGTCCAATTCAAAACAATCTATCCACTCCAATCTGCCCCACTCCAGTCTGCCCCACTCCAATCTAAAACTATCTGGCCGACTCCAATCCAAAACAATCTACCCCACTCCATTTGGACCCAGTCAACCTGCCCCACTCCAACCTGCCCCACTTCAATCTAAAACAATCTGTCCGCTTCAATCCAAAAGAATCTGCCCCACTCCAATCCAAAACAATACGCTCCACTCCAATCCATACCAACCTGCCCTGCTCCAATCCAAAACAATCTGCCCAATTCTAATCCAAAAAAATCTGCCCCACTCCAATCCAGAACAATCAGCTCCAATCTGCCCCAGGACAATCGAAAAAAATCTGCGTCACTCCAAACCAAAACAAAACAATATGCCCCACTCAAATCAAAAAATCTGCCCCACTTCAATCCCCAAAAATCGGCCTCACTCCAATCCACATACAATTAAACCCACTCCAATAAAATACAATCTGCCCTCTTCTAATCTGACCCACTTCAATCCAAAACAATCTGATTTACTCCAATCTGCCTACTCCAATCCAAAACAATCTGCCCCACTCAATCCAAAACAATATGCCCCACTCCAGTCTGCTCACTCCAATCCAAAACATCTGCATGCTACAATCTGCAACGGTCCAATCCAAAATAATCTGTCCACTCTAATCTGCCCCACTCCAATCTGTCCTGCTTCAATCTAAAACTATCTACCCCACTCCAATCCAAAACAATCTACCCCACTCCGTTCGGACAAAGTCAAACCTGCCCCACTCCAATCTAAAACCATCTGCCCGCTCCAATCCAAAACTATGTGCCCACTCCAATCCATACCAATTTGCCCCACTCCAATCTGCCTCACTCCAATCTAAAATAATTTGTCCCACTCCAATCCAAAACAATTTGCCCAGCTCAAATCCAAAATAATCTGCCCCACTCCAAACCAATCCACCCCTCCAAACATATCTGCCCCACTCATTCAAAAAATCTGCCACAGTCCAATCCCAAAAATGTGCCTCACTCCAATCCAAAAACAATCTAGTCGACTCCAATAAAAACAATCTGACCCACCTTAGTCCAAAACAATCTGCATCAGGCTAATCTGCTCACTGCAATAAAAAACAAAAATCTTCCCCACTCCAAAATACCCCACTCCAGTTCAAAACAATCTGCCCCATTCCAGTCTGCCCTACTCCCATACCAAAATATCTGCCCCACTCCAATCTGCCTACTCCAATCCAAAACAATCTGCCTACTCAATCCAAAACAATTTGCCCCACTCCAAACCAAAACAATCTGCTCCACTCAAATCTGCCACAGTGCAATCCAAAACAATCTGCCCAGTCCAATCTGCCCACTTCAACCCGTCCCACTCCAATCTAAAACCATCTGCCCCACTCCAATCCAAAACATCTACCCCCACTCCAGTCACCCCCACTCCAATCTGCCCCACTCAAACCTGCCCCACTCCAATCTAAAACAATCTGCCTGCTCCAATTCTAGAAAATCTGCCCTACTCCAATCCAAAACAATATGCTCCACTCCAATCCATAACGATATGCTCCACTCCAATTCATAACAATATGCTCCACTCCAATCCATAACAACCTGCCCACTCCAATCTGCCTCACTCCAATCTAAAAGAATCTGTCCCACTCTAATCCAAAACAATCGGCCCAGCTCCAATCCAAAACAATCTGCCCAATTCTAATTCCAAAAAATCTGCCCGACTCCAATCCAAAACAATCGGCTCCAATCTGCCCCACGACAATAAAAAAAAATCTGCTTCACTCCATACCAAAACAATATGCACCACTCAAATAAAAAAAATATGTCCCACTCAAATTTGTCCCATTCCAATCCAAAGCAATCTGCCCTACTCCATTCCAAACAGTACCTGCCCGTCTCCAATCTGCCCCACTCTTATCTGTCCCACTCTAATAGAAAACAGTCTGCCCCACACCAATAAAACAAATCTGCAGCACCCCAACCAAAACAATCTGCCCACTCCAATCCCCAAAAATCTTCCCCACTCCAATCCAAAGCAATCTGCCCCATTCCAGTGTGCCCACTCCAGTTATTCAACTCCAATGCAGAACATTATATCCAAGCCCAAACTGCCCCACTGCAATCCAGAGTAATCTGCCCCACTCCAGTCTGCCCCACTCCAATCCCAAACAATCTACCCCACTCCAATTTGCCAACTCCAATCCAAAACAATCTGCCCCACTCCAGTCTGACCCACTCCATTCCAAAACTATCTGCCCCGCTCCAGTCTGCCACAGCCCAGTAAAAAACAATGTGTCTCACTCCAATCTAAAACCATCTGACCCAGTCCAATGCAAAACAATCTACCCCACTCCATTTGGCCCCACTCCAATCTGCCCCACGCCAGTCCACAATAATCTGCCTAATTCCAATCTGCTCCACTCCAATCTGACTCACTCCAATCCACCCCACTCCAATCCACCCCATTTCAATCTGCCCCACTCTAATCCAATCCACCTCAACCCAATCCAATCCACTCCATTGAACCCTGATCCACTTCACTCGCATCCATTCCTCACAATCTACCACGCTCCAATCCAAAACGATCTGCCCAATTCCAATCCAAAACAATCTGCCCCACTCCAAAACAGCCCACCCCACTCCAAAAAACCTACACCACTTCAATCCAAAAAATCTGCCCCACTTCAATCCCAAAAAATCTGCCCCACTTCAAACCAAAAAATCTGCACCATTCCAATCCCAAAAATTCTACCTCACTCCAATACAAAACAATCTGCCCCATTCCAGTTTGCCCCTCTCCAATCCCAAAAAAATTGCTTCACTCGAATCTGTCCCACTGAATCCAAAAAAGCCTGCCTCACTCCAGTCAGGCTCATTTAAATCCAAATAAAACGGTCTCATTCCACACTGCCCCACTGCAATCTACCCCACATCAATCCAAAATAATCTACCCCAATTTATTTTGCCCCACTGCACTTCAGGACAATCTGGCTCTCTCCAGTTGGCCGAACTCCAATCCCAAACAATCTGCCCCACTCCAATCCAAATTCATTTACACCTCTGCAGTCGGCCCCACTTCAGTCCAAAGCAATATGCTCATATCCAATCTGCCCCACTTCAATCCAAAATCATCTGCCCTACGCCATTCCAAAACAATCAGCTCCATTCCAATCTGCCCCACTCCTATCCGCTCCATTTCAATCTGCCACACTCCAATCCAGAAAAATCTGTCCACTCCAATCTTCCCCACTCTAATCTGTCCCATTCTAATACAAAACAATCTGCCCCACTCCAAGCTGCTGCACTCCAATCCAAAACAATCTGCCCCACTGCAGTCGGCCCACTTCAATCCAAACTATCCACTCCACTACAATCTGCCACACTCAATCCAAACCAACCCGACCAACTCCAATCTGTTCCACTACAGTCTGATCCCTTCAAATCCAAAACAGTCTGCCCCACTCCAATCTGACCTACTTCAATATGCCCCACTCCAATCTAACTCACTCCAGTCCACCCCACATTAATCCAATCCACCGCACCCCAATCCAATTTGCCCACTCCACCCAATCCACTCAAATCCATTCCACTACAATCTACCCTTTTTCAATCCAAAACAATCTTCCCCACTCCAATCCAAAACAATGCACCGCACTCCAAATAAATCTGTTTCAGTCCAGTCCAAAAATCTGCCCCCCTACAATCCCAATTTTTTTTTACCCACTCCAATATAAAAAATTTGCCTCACTCCAATCTGCCCCACTGCAATCCAAAACAATCTGCCCCATTCCTATCCAAAACAATCTGGCCTGTTCCAGTCTGCCCCACACCAATCTACACACCTCTAAAACAAAAAAATCTTCCCCACTCCAATCTGCCCCATTGCAATCCGGAACAATATGGCCTACTCAAGTCTGCCTCACTCCAATCCCAAACAATCTGCCACAGTCCAGTCTGCCCACTCCAATCCGGAACAATGGTCACCACTCCAATCTGCCGCACTCCAATCCAAAACATTCTGGCCCACTTCAATCTGCCCCACTCCAATCCAAAATAATCTATCGACTCCCATCTGCCCCACTCCAATCTTTCCCACTCCAATCCAAAATAATCAGCCCCACTTCACCTGCCCCACTCCAATCTGCCCCACAGTAATCCGATCAACCATACCGCAATCCAATTCGCCCACTCCTCCCGATCCACTCCAATCCATTCCACTACAATGTATTTCATTCCAATCCAAAACAATCTGCCCCACTCCAATCCAAAACAATCTGCCCCATTCCAATCTGACCCACCCCAATCAAAAACAATCAGCCTCACTCCAATCTATCCCACTGCAATCCAAAAAAATCTACCCCACTCCAATCCAAAACAATCAGCCCCATTCCAATCTAACCCCAATCCAAAACAATCTTCCCCACCCCAATCTGCCTCACTGCAATCCGGAACAATTTGCCCCCTTCCAGTCTGCCTCACTCCAATCCCAAACAATCTGCTCCACTCCAATCTACCTACTCCAATCCAAATCAATCTGCCCCACTGAAATCTGTCCAACTCTAATCCAAAACATTCCGACCCACTCCAGTCCAAAACAATCTGCTCACTCACATCTGCCCTACTCCAATGTGTCCCACCCCAATCTAAAACAATCTGCCCCACTCCAGTCTCTCCTACTCCAATCTGTCCCAAATCAACCTGCCCCACTGAAATCTGTTCAACTCCAATCCAAAACATTCCGATCCGCTCCATTCCAAAACAATCTGCTCACTCCCATCTGCCCTACTCCAATGTGACCCACCCCAATCCAAACAAGCTGCCCCACTCTAATCCATCCCACACCTACCCGCCAAAATCCATTCTGCCCCACTCCAATCCAAAAGAATCTGCCCAACTCCAATCCGCTCCACTCAGACCCACTAAAATCCAAAGCAATCTTCCCCACTCCATCCCGCCCCCCTCCAATCCAATCCACCTCAATTCACCTCAATCCAATCCACCCCAAACCATTCAAGTCCAACCTATTCCAATACAGTCTCCCACACTCCAATAAAACAATCTGCCACACTCCAATCCAAAACAATCTGTCCCTCTCCAAAACGATCTGCCCCACGCCAATCCCAAAAATCTGCCACAATCTGATCCAAAAAATCTGCTCCACTCCAACACAAAACAATTTTTCCCACTGCAGTCTGTCCTACTCCAATCTGCCCCACTCTAATCCAATCCACCTCAACTCACCCCAAGCCAATCCACCCCAAACCATTTCACTCCAATCCATTCCACTATAGTCTGCCACACTCCAATCCAAAACAATCTGTCCTTCTCCAAAACGATCTGCCCCACTCCAAAAATCTTCCCCACTCCAATCCCTAAAATCTTCCCCAATCTGGTCCAAAAAATATGCCCCACTCCAGCACAAAAAAATCTATCCCACTCTCATCCAGAGCAATTTGCACTATTCCAATCTGCCCCTTTCCATTTCAAAACAATCTGCTCCACTCCAGTCTTCCCCACTCCAATCCAATACAATCTGCCCTACTCCAATCTGCCCCATTCCAATCCAAAACAATCTGTTCCAGTCCAGTCTGTCCCACTAGAATCTACCCCACTCCAATCCAAAACAATCTGCCCACTCCTATATGCCCCACTGTAATCCAGATCAATCTGCCCCACTCCAATCCCAAACAATCTACCCCACTCTAATCTGCCCACTCCAAACCACAACAATCTGCACTGCTCCAGTCAAAAACAACCTTCCCCACTCCAATCTGCCGATACAATTGGCCCCACTCCAATCCAATCCACCTCACTCCAGTCCAATCCACCCATCTAAATCCCAATTCACCCAATTCTAATCAAACCCACTCCAGTCCAATCCAAACCACTGCAGTCCACCCACTTCATTCCAATCCACCCAATTCGAATCCAACCCACCTCACCTCATTCCATTCCAACGAAACCCACTCCACTCCAATTCAACCCACCCACTCAAATCTGTTTTACCCCATCCCAATCCAATCCACCTCACTCCCATCCAGGCTACTTCAACCCAATCTACCCACTCCAATCCACCACCCCACCCACTCCATTCCAATCAACCCCACATCAAATTACTTTAATCCAACCCACTCCTATCCAATCACCCCACACCAATCCAATTCACCCCACTCCAATCCATTTCTCCCACTCCAATCCACCCCACTACACCAGTCCAATCCACAATCCATCATCACTCAAATCCAGTCCACCGCTCCAATCCAATCCACCCTGCCCCACTCCAATCCACACACTCCATTCAACTCCAATCCACCCATCAGACCAATTCATCCCATCGCAATCCAATCCACCGCACTCCAATCCAATCTACCCCAATCTAATCCACCTCATCTAACCCACCCCACCCCATTCCAATCCAATCCAATAAGATCCATTCCAAACCAATCTTTCCCACTGCTATCCACCCCACCCCATTTCAATCCACCCACTCCAATCCAATCTACCCCATCCAGTCCTCCCCACTCCAATCCACCATTCCACTCCAACCCCAAAATAATCTGCCCACTCCCATCTGCCCTACTCCAATCTGTCCACCCGTCTAAAACAAATTGCCCCACTCCAATCCAAAACAATCGACTCACCTCCAGTCTGTCCTACTCCAATCTGTCCCACTCCAGTCCAAACAAACCGCCCCAAACTAACCCATCCCACACCTACCCACCCCAATCCATTCTCCCTCACTCCAATCCAAAAGAATCTGCCCAATTCCAATCCGCTCCACTTGGACCCACTAAAATCCAAAACAATCTGCCCCACTCCAACCCGCCCCACTCCAATCCACCTCAACTCACCCCAATCAAGTCCACCCCACACCATTCCACTCCAATCCATTCCACTACAGTCTGCCACACTCCAATCCAAAACAATCTGCCACCCTCCAATCCAAAACAATCTGCCCCTCTCCAAAACAATCTGCCCCGCTCCAAAAATCTTCCCCACTCCAATCCCCAAAATCTGCCCACTCCAATCCCAAAAATATGCCCCACTCCAACACAAAAAAATCGATCCCACTCTAATCCAAAGCAATTTGCACCATTCCAATCTGCCCCTCTCCAATTCAAAACAATCTGCTCCACTCCAGTCTTCCCCACTCCAATCCAATACAATCTGCCCTACTCCAATCTGCCCCATCCCAATCCAATATAATCTGTTCCACTCCAGTCTGTCCCACTGGAATCTACCCCAATCCAAAACAATCTACCCACTCCTATTTGCCCCACTGCAATCCAGAACAATCTGCCCCACTCCAGTCCCAAACAATCTACCCCACTCTAATCTGCCCACTCCAAACTGCAACAATCTGCCCTGCTCCAATCCAAACCAAACTTCCCAATGCCAATCAGCCCAATCCAATCTGCCCCACCCCAATCCAATCCATCTCACTGTAGTACAATCCGACCCCACTAAATCCCAATTCACCCAATTCCAATCCAACCCACTCCAATCCAAACTACTCTAATTGTAGGAAAGTACCATCTTGCCTGGCATGTTACCCCCATATTTCACTGTATATATGTTGATTTAGTTGTATGTGTCACTGGGACCCTGCTAGCCAGGGCCCCAGTGCTCATAAGTGTGCCCTGCATGTGTTACCTGTGTGATGACTAACTGTCTCACTGAGGCTCTGCTAACCAGAACCTCAGTGGTTATGCTCTCTCTTTGCTTTCCAAATTGTCACTAACAGGCTAGTGAGCAATTTCACCAATTCACATTGGCATACTTGAGTACCCTTATAATACCCTAGTATATGGTACTAAGGTACCCAGGGTATTGGGGTTCCAGGAGATACCTATGGGCTGCAGCATTTCTTTTGCTACCCATAGGGAGCTCTGACAATTCCTACACAGGCCTGCCACTGCAGCCTGAGTGAAATAACGTCCACGTTATTTCACAGCCATTTACCACTGCACTTAAGTAACTTATAAGTCACCTATATGTCTAACCTTTACCTGGTAAACGTTGGGTGCTAAGTTACTTAGTGTGTGGGCACCCTGGCACTAGCCAAGGTGCCCCCACATTGTTCAGGGCAAATTCCCCGGACTTTGTGAGTGCGGGGACACCCTTACACGCGTGCACTATACATAGGTCACTACCTATGTATAGCGTCACAATGGTAACTCCGAACATGGCCATGTAACATGTCTAAGATCATGGAATTGTCACCCCAATGCCATTCTGGCATTGGGGAGACAATTCCATAATCCCCCGAGTACTGCCAAACTACCTTTCCCGGGGTTTCACTGCAGCTGCTGCTGATGCCAACCCCTCAGACAGGTTTCTGCCCTCCTGGGGTCCAGCCAGGCTTGGTCCAGGAAGGCAGAACAAAGGACTTCCTCAGAGAGAGGGTGTTACACCCTCTCCCTTTGGAAAAAGGTGTTAGGGCTGGGGAGGTGTAGCCTCCCCCAGCCTCTGGAAATGCTTTGATGGGCACAGATGATGCCCATCTCTGCATAAGCCAGTCTACACCGGTTCAGGGATCCCCCAGCCCTGCTCTGGCGCGAAACTGGACAAAGGAAAGGGGAGTGACCACTCCCCTGACCTGCACCTCCCCTGGGAGGTGCCCAGAGCTCCTCCAGTGTGCTCCAGACCTCTACCATCTTGGAAACAGAGGTGCTGCTGGCACACTGGACTGCTCTGAGTAGCCAGTGCCAGCAGGTGACGTCAGAGACTCCTTCTGATAGGCTCTTACCTGTGTTGCTAGCCTATCCTCCTTCCTAGATAGCCAAACCTCCTTTTCTGCCTATTTAGGGTCTCTGCTTTGGGGAATTCTTTAGATAACGAATGCAAGAGCTCATCAGAGTTCCTCTGCATCTCTCTCTTCACCTTCTGCCAAGGAATCGACCGCTGACTGCTCTGGATGCCTGCAAAACCGCAACAAAGTAGCAAAGACGACTACTGCAACCTTGTATCGCTCATCCGGCCGCCTTCTCGACTGTTTTCCTGGTGGTGCATGCTATGGGGGTAGTCTGCCTCCTCTCTGCATTAGAAGCTCCGAAGAAATCTCTTGTGGGTCGACGGAATCTTCCCCCTGAAACCGCAGGCACCAAAAGACTGCATTACCGGTCCTCTTGGTCCCCTCTCAGCACGACGACCGTGGTCCCTGAAACTCAGCAACTCTGTCCAAGTGACTCCCACAGTCCAGTGACTCTTCAGTCCAAGTTTGGTGGAGGTAAGTCCTTGCCTCCCCACGCTAGACTGCATTGCTGGGTACCGCGTGATTTGCAGCTGCTCCAGCTCCTGTGCACTCTTCCAGGATTTCCTTTGGGCACAGCCATGCCTGGGTCCCCGACAATCTAACCTGCAGTGCGCGACCTCCTGAGTTGTCCTCCGACGTTGTGGGACCTTCTTTTGTGACTTCGGGTGAGCTCCGGTTCACTCTTCTTTGTAGTGCCTGTTCCGGCACTTCTGTGGGTGCTGCTTGCTTCTGAGAGGGCTCTTTATCCTGCTGGACGCCCCTTCTGTCTCCTCACACAATTGGCGACATCCTGGTCCCTCCTGGCCCACAGCAGCATCCAAAAACCCTAACTGCAACCCTTGCAGCTAGCAAGGCTTGTTTGCGGTCTTTCTGCGTGGGAACACCTCTGCAAGTTTCTTCACAATGTGGGACATCCATCCTCCAAAGGAGAAGTTACTAGTCCTCTTCGTTCTTGCAGAATCCACAGCTTCTACCATCCAGTGGCAGCTTCTTTGCATCCACAGCTGGCATTTCCTGGGCATCTTCCCACTCCCGACTTGATCGTGACTCTTGGAGTTGGTCCCCTTGTTCCACAGGTACTCTCGTCTGGAAATCCATTGTTGTTGCATTGCTGATGTTGGTCTTCCTTGCAGAATTCCCCTATCACGACTTCTGTGCTCTCTGGGGAACTTAGGTGCACTTTACACCTACTTTTTAGGGTCTTGGGGTGGGCTATTTTTCTAACCCTCACTGTTTTCTTACAGTCCCAGCAACCCTCTACAAGCTCACATAGGTTTGGGGTCCATTTGTGGTTCGCATTCCACTTCTAGAGTATATGGTTTGTGTTGCCCCTAAACCTATGTGCTCTCATTGCAATCTATTGTGACTGTACATTGCTTGCATTGCTTTCTATTGCTATTACTGCATAATTGTGGTATATGGTATTGTGTACATATATCTTGTGTATATTTGCTATCCTCATACTGAGGGTACTCACTGAGCTACTTTTGGCATATTTTCATAAAAATAAAGTACCTTTATTTTTAGTATATCTGTGTATTGTGTTTTCTTATGATATTGTGCATATGACACCAGTGGTATAGTAGGAGCTTTACACGTCTCCTAGTTCAGCCTAAGCTGCTCTGCTAAGCTACCCTTTTCTATCAGCCTAAACTGCTAGACACCTCTTCTACACTAATAAGGGATAACTGGACCTGGTGCAGAGTGTAAGTACCCCTTGGTACCGCTACAAACCAGGCCAGCCTCCTACACTAATCCACCCACTTCATTCCCATCCACCCCATTCTAACCCAACCCATCTCACCCCATTCCATTCCAATCCAACCAACTCCACTCTAATCCAACACACCCACTCAAATCTGTTCCACCCCAATTCCAATCCAATCCACCTCACTCCCATCCAGGCCACTGCAGCACAATCCACCCACTCAAATCCACCACCTCACCCCACCCCATGTCAATCCACCTCACATCAAATTTCCTTAATCCAACCCAGTCCTGTCCAGTCCACCTTACACCAATCCAATTCATCCCACTCCAATCCACCTCTCCCAAAAATATCCACCCAACACCAATCCAGTCCACCCTAATCTAATACACCTCATCCAAACCCCCACCCCATTCCAATCCAATCCATCCCAAACTAATCTATCCCACCGCTGTCCACCCTACCCCATTTCAATCCACCCCACTCCAATCCAACCCCCCCTTCCAGTCCTCCCCACTCCAATCCACCCACTCCAACCCCAAAACAATTTGCCCTACTCCAATGTGTCCCACTCCAATCTAAAACAATCTGCCACACTCCAATCCAAAACAATCCACCCCACTCCAGTTTGTCCTACTCCAATCTATCCCACTACAGTCCAATCAAACCACCCACTCTAATTCATCTGACACCTACCCACCCCAATCCATTCTGCCCCACTCTAATCCAAAAGAATCTGCCCAACTCCAATCCGCTCCACTCGGACCCACTAAAATCCAAAACAATCTGCCCCACTCAATCCAGTCCACCTCAACTCACCTCAATCCAATCCACTCCAAACCATTACACTACAGTCTGCCACACTCCAATCCAAAACAATCTGTCCCTCTCCAAAATGATCTGCCCCACTCCTAAAATCTGCCCCACTCCAACCCCAAAATTCTGCCACAATCTAATTCTAAAAATCTGTCCCACTCCAACGCAAAACAATCTACCCCACTCCAGTCTGTCCTACTCAAATCCGCCCCCTCTAATCCAATCCACCTCAACTCACCCCAATCCAATCCACCCCAAACCTTTCCACTCCAATCCATTCCACTGCAGTATGCCACACTCCAACTCAAACCAATCTGTCCCTCTCCAAAACGATCTGCCCCACTCCAATCCCAAAAATCTTCCCCAATCTGATCCAAAAAATATGCCCCACTCCAACACAAAAAAATCTATTCCACTCTAATCCAAAGCAATTTGCACCATTCCAATCTGCCCCACTCTAATTTGAAACATTCTGCTCCACCCACTCCAATCCAGTACAATCTGCCATACTCCAATCTGCCCCATTCCAATCCAAATCTATTCCACTCCAGTCTGTCCCACTAGAATCTACCCCACTCCAATCCAAAACAATCTACCCACTCTAATCTGCCCACTCCAAACCGCAACAGTCTGCCCCTCTCCTATCCAAAACAATCGTGCCCACTCCAATCCGCCCAATCTAATCTGCCCCATTCAAATCCAATCCACCTTACTTCAGTACAATCCACCCCACTATATCCGAATTCGCCCAATTCCAATCCAACCCACTCCAGTCCAATCCAAACTGTAGTGAATCCTAGTTTGTTTTAATGGGATAACAGGAGTTAGCTTAGCCTCTGGCTTGCATACTCGTGCCCCCGTCACCTAGTGACTTTTAACCTACTTAGTTCGCTCTGTCTTAGCCCATTTAATTATTTAATTCTTCTAACATGGCTGCCTTGTTGATAGTTAGGCCACTTGTTATGAGTTACATTATCAGTGTCACCGAGCTAAGGCGTCAAGATCAAGCAACAAAGACAAACAAACAGTAGGTGTTCACACTTAGGGATTTTCCCTCTCTATACTTTTGAGGGATTGTTTATATTAATTGCCATCCCAAGCATGGCTGTTATCTATTGTTTGGGAACACACCTACGTCAGGGGTCCTTGTAGATCTGTATAAATATATCGCACTTTAGACAGATAATCAGAGGGATTCCGACCAGAGGGCTTTGCCACCATCGCTGATATCGATGCTGCAGTCATCTTGACGCTGACCCAGTCTTCGTGTCCCTGCGGAGTCTGAGATAGATACCTCATTCCAAGGTAACGAGGGTTGGGGGCTCATCTCATGGACATGGCATTGGCAGATTAGGTTTAGCAAACCCAGCTATCCTTTAGGTAGGAGGTTAGGCCTTCCACATTATGGTATTAGGGCATAGTACATCTCATATGTCTTTTCTATGCATTGCAAGATGGTGGGGGGTCTTTGTAATAATGACTCTTGTCTTAATTATTCTGTTTCTTGCATTATTCATTATCCTAATCATTGCAGCCCATGCAACTTATCGCAAATTGCAGTTATGTTAAATAAAAACTATTGAAACTTCACTGCACCTTTGTCATTGCCTGTGTTTGTATGAGACAAGATATATCTGTGAGAAAGGGGTAATCTCCGTTTAACCACGACACTCCCTGAGATGTCTTATTTTCGAGTCCATGTGTAAAGACTGCCACAAATCACCTTTTACTATTGTGTTTCTGGTGAGGTACTGCTAGTGAGCTGGTAAGGTTGGGACAACAGTTGCGACTTGTTGTAGGAAAGGCGTAGAACCCTACAAACAAAAGTACTGTCATCCTTAAACCATCACTTTTGCCCAGAGCAAGAGTCCAAACTACGACAAAACCACTCCAATCCACCCACTTCATTCCAATCCACTTCACTCCAATCCAACCCACCCACTCAAATCCATTCCACCCCATTCCTATCCAATCCACCTAACTCCCATCCAGGCCATTGCAACCCAATCCACCCACTCCAATCCACCACCTCACCCCACTCCATCCCAATCCAATCCACCCCACACCAAATTACCTTAATCCAACCCACTCCTGTCCAATCCACCTCACACTAGTCCAATTCAACCCACTCTAAAAAACATCTGCCCCACTTCAATCCCCAAAACATCTGCCTCACTCCAATCCACAAACAATCAAGCCCATTCCATTAACAAAAACAATCTGCCCTATTCCAATCTGACCCACTCAAATCAAAATTAATTTGCTTCACTCCAATCTGTCCCACTCAATCCAAAACAGTCTGCCTCACTCCAATCAGCCTCATTTAAATCCAAATAAAACGGTCCCATTCCACACTGCCCCACTGCAATCTACCCCACATCAATCCAAAATAATCTACCCCCATATAATTTGCCCCACTGCATTCCAGGACAATCTAGCCCTCTCCAGTTGACCGAACTCCAATCCCAAACAATCTGCCCCACTCCAATCCAAATTAATTTACACCTCTGCAGTCGGGTCCACTCCAGTCCAAATCAATATGCTCAAATCCAATCTGCCACACTCCAATCCAAAATCATCTGCCTGACTCCATTCCAAAACAATCAGCTCCACTCCAATCCGCCCACTCCCATCCACCCCACTCCTATCCGCTCCATTCTAATCTGCTACACTCCAATCCAGAACAATCTGTCCACTCCAATCTTCCCCACTCCAATCTGTCCCATTCTAATACAAAACAATCTGCCCCACTCCAATCTGCTGCACTCCAATCCAAAACAATCTTCTCCACTGCAGTCGACCCACTTCAATCCAAACTATCCACTCCACTACAATCTGCCACACTCAATCCAAACCAATCCGACCAACTCTAATCTGCTTCACTACAATCTGACCCCTTCAAATCCAAAACAATCTGCCCCACTCCAATCTGACCTACTTCAATATGCCCCACTCCAATCTGCTTCACTCCAGTCCACCCCACATTAATCCAATCCACCACACCCCAATCCAATTTGCCCACTCCACCCAATCCACTCAAAGCCATTCCACTACAATCTACTCTTTTTCAATCCAAAACAATCTTCCTCACTCCAACCCAAAACAATGCACTGCACTCCAAATAAATCTGATTCAATCCAGTCAAAAAACTGCCCCACTACAATCCCAAAAAATCTGCCCCACTCCAATACAAACAATTTGCCTCACTCCAATCTGCCCCACTGCAATCCAAAACAATCTGCCCCACTCCTATCCAAAGCAATCTGACCTGTTCCAGTCTGCCCCACTCCAATCTACCCACCTCTAAAACAAAAAAATCTTGCCCACCCCAATCTGCCCCATTGGAATCCAGAACAATATGGCCTACTCAAGTCTGCCTCGCTCCAATCCCAAACAATCTGCCACAGTCCAGTCTGCCCAATACAAAACAATGTGCACCACTCCAATCTGCCGCACTCCAATCCAAAATAATCTGTCGACTCCCATCTGCCCCACTCCAAACTGTCCCAATCCAACCTAAAACAATCTGCCCACTCCAATACAAAACAATCTACTCCACTTGTATCTGCCCCACTCCAATTTGCCCCACTCCAATCTGTAGTCTGCCCCACTCCAGTCCAAAACAATCTGACCTAATCCAATCTGACTCACTTCAAGTCAAAATAATTTGCCTTACTCCATTCCAAAACAATGTGCTTCCTTCCAGTCTGCCCCACTCCTAACTGTCCCACTCCAATCCAAAACAATTTGTCTGCATTCCAATCTGCTGCACTCCAATCCAAAACAATCTGTCCACTCCAATCTTTCCCACCCCAATCTGTCTGACTCCAATCCAAAACAATCTGCCAACACTCCAATCTGCTACACCCAAGTCCAAAACAGTCTGCCCCACTAAAGTTTGCCCACTCTACTCCAAAACCAAAACAAATCCACCCCACTACAATCTGCCACACTCCAATCCAAAGTAATCCGACCAACTCCAAATCGCTCCACTCCAATCTGACCCCTTCGAATCCAAAACAATCTGCCAACACTCCAATCTGCTACACTCCAGTCCAAAACAGTCTGCCCCACTAAAGTTGGCCCACTCTACTCCAAAACAATCCACCCCATTACAATCTGCCACACTCCAATCCAAAGTAATCCGACCAACTCCAAGTCGCTCCACTCCAATCTGACCCCTTTGAATCCAAAACAATCTGCCCCACTCCACCTGCCCCACTCCAATCTGAACGACACTCAACCAATCAACCACACCGCAATTCACTATGCCCACTCCACCCGATCCACTCAGATCCATTCCACTACAATGTATCTCACTCCAATCCAAAACAATCTGCCCCACTCCAATCCAAATCAATCTGCCCCACTCCAATCCAAAATGGTCTTCCCAATTCCAGTCCCCCAAACAAATCGGCTTCACTCCAATCCAAAACAATCTGCCCCACTCCAATACAAAACAATCTGCCCCATTCCAATCTGACCCACCCCAATCAAAAACAATCTGCCTCACTCCAATCTATCCCACTGCAATCCCAAAAAATCTACTCCACTCCAATCCAAAACAATCAGCCCCATTCCAATCTAACCCCAATCCAAAACAATTTTCCCCACTCCAATCTGCCTCACTGCAATCTGGAACAATTTCCCCCTTCCAGTCTGCCTCACTCCAATCCCAAACAATCTGCTCCACTCCAATCTACCCACTCCAATACAAATCAATATGCCCCACTGAAATCTGTCTAACTCCAATCCAAAACATTCCGACCCACTCCAGTCCAAAACAATCTGCTCACTCCCATCTGCCCTACTCCAATGTGTCCCTCCCCAATCTAAAACAATCTGCCCCACTCTGTCCTACTCCAATCTGTCCCACTCCAATCCAAACAATCCAACCCACTCTAATCCATCCCACACCTACCCGCCCAAATCCATTCTGCCCCACTCCAATCAAAAAGAATCTGCCCAACTCCAATCCGCTCCACTCAGACCCACTAAAATCCAAAACAATCTTCCCCACTCCAACCCGCCCCCTCCAATCCAATCCACCTCAACTCACCCCAATCCAATCCACCCCAAACCATTCAAGTCCAACCCATTCCACTACAGTCTCCCACACTCCAATCCAAAACAATCTGCCACACTCCAATCCAAAACAATCTGTCCCTCTCCAAAACGATCTGCCCTACTCCAATCCCAAAAATCTGACACAATCTGATCCAAAAAAATCTGCCCCTTTCCAACACAAAACAATCTATCCCACTGCAGTCTGTCCTACTCCAATCCGCCCCACTCTAATCCAATCCACCTCAACTAACCCCAAGCCAATTCACCCCAAACATTTCCACTCCAATCCATTCCACTGCAGTCTGCCACACTCCAACCCAAACCAATCTGTCCCTCTCCAAAACGATCTGCCCCACTCCAATCCCAAAAATCTTCCCCAATCTGTTCCCAAAAATATGCCCCACTCCAACACAAAAAAATCTATCCCACTCTGATCCAAAGCAATTTGCACCATTCCAAACTGCCCCACTCCAATTTGAAACAATCTGCTCCACTCCAGTCTTCCCCACTCCAATCCAATACAATCTGCCCTACTCCAATCTGCCCCATTCCAATCCAAAACAATCTGTTCCACTCCAGTCTGTCCCACTAGAATCTACCCCACTCCAATGTAAAACAACCTATCCCACTCCTATCTGCCCCACTGCAATCTAGAACAATCTGCCCCACTCCAATCCAAAACAATTGTACCCACTCCAATCCGCCCAATCCAATCTGCCCATTCCAATCCAATCCACCTCACTTCAGTACAGTCCACCCCACTAAATCCCAATTCACCCAATTCCAATCCAACCCACTCCAGTCCAATCCAAACCACTTCAATCCACTTACTTCATTCCAATCCACCCAATTCAACTCCAACCCACTTCACTCCAATCCAACCCACCCACTTAAATCCATTCCACTCTATTCCTATCCAATCCACCTCACTCCCATCCAGGCCACTGCAACCCAATCCACCCACTCCAAACCATCCCACCCCACCCCACTAATTACAATCCAATCCACCCCACACCAAATTACCTTAATCCAACCCACTCCTGTCCAATAGACCTCACACTAGTCCAATTCAACCCACTCTAAAAGACATCTGCCCCACTTCAATCCCCAAAGCATCTGCCTTGCTCCAATCCACAAACAATCAAGCCCACTCCAATAAAAAAACAATCTGCCCTATTCCAATCTGACCCACTCCAATCAAAAATAATCTTCCCAACTCCAATCTACCCCACTCCAGCTCAAAACAATCTGCCCACTCAATCCAAACAAATATATCTCACTCAAAAGTGCCCAATTCCAACCCTAAACAATCTGCCCTACTCTAATTAAAACAGTACCTGCCACTCTCCAATCTGCCCCACTCTTATTTGTCCCACTCTAATGGAAAACAATCTGCCCCACACCAATAAAACAAATATGTAGCACTCCAACTCAATACAGTCTGTCACACGCCAGTCCACAACAATCTAAAACGATATACCCCATTCCAATCTGCCTCACTGCAATCCTGTATGATCTGCCCACTCCAGTCTGCCCCTCTCCAATCCAAAACAATCTGCAACACCCTCATTCAAAACACCCTGCCCCACTCCGATCAGCCCCACACAATCCAAAACATTCTACTTCACTCCAGTCCAAAACAATCTACCTCACTCCGATCGGCCCAACTCCAATCCAAGACAATCTACCTACTCCAATCTGCCCCACTCAAATATGTCCTAGTCTAATCCAAAACAATCTGCACAACTCCAATCCAAAACAATCTGCCCCACTCCAATCTGCCCCACACCAATCTCCCCCACTCCAATCTACCACACACTAACCCAATGCTCTTCACTCCAACCCATTTCACTACAATCTAATTTCAGTCCCAAAAAATCTGCCTCACTCCAATTTGCCCCACTCCAATCCAAAACAATCGGCCCTTCTACATTTTGCCCCACTCCCATCCGAAACAATCTTCCCACTCCAATCTGCCCCACTCTAATCTGTCCCATTCGAGTCCAGAACAATCTACCCCAAACCAATCTGCCCCACTTCAATCCAAAACTATCTGCCCCACTCCAGTCAGCCCACTCCAATCCAACATGAGCAGTGCCACTACAATCCTCCACACTCATGTCCAAAACAAATTCGCCCAACTCAATCCACTCCAGTCAAATCTGACCCCTTTGAATCCAAAACAATCTGCCCCACTCCAATTCGTCCCATTCCAATCTGCCCTACATTCCAGTCTGCCCCATTCCAATCTACCCCCTCTAAACCAAAACAATCTTCTGCACCCCAATCTGCCTTACTGCAATCCAGAACAATTTGCCCTCCTTCAGTCTGCCTCACTCTAATCCCAAACAATCTGCTCCACTCCAATCTATACACTCCAATCCAAATCAATCTGCCCCACTGAAATCTGTCCCACTCCAATCCAAAACAATCTTCCCCACCCCAGTCCAATACAATCTGCCCACTCCCATCTGCCCTACTCCAATCTGTTCCACCCCAATCTCAAATAATCTGCCCCACTTCAATCCAAAACAACCTACCCCACTCCAGTCTGTCCTACTCCAATCTGTCCAACTCCAATGCAAAAAATCTGCCCCACTTTAAACCATCCCACACTTACCCGCCCCAATCCATTCTGCCCCACTCCAATCCAAAAGAATCTGCCCAACTCCAATCTGCTCCACTCGGACCCACTAAAATCCAAAACAATCTTCCCCACTCCAACCCGTCCCACTCCAATCCACCTCAACTCAACCCGATCAAATCCACCCCAAACCATTGCACTCCAATCCATTCCACCACAGTCTGCCACACTCCAATCCAAAACAATCTGCCACACTCTAATCCAAAACAATCTGTCCCTCCCTAAAATGATCTGCCCCACTCCAAAAATCTGCCCACTCCAATCTCACAAATCTGCCATAATCTAATCCACAAAAATCTGTCCCTCTCCAACACAAAACAATCTATACCACTCCAGTCTGTCCTACTCCAATCCAACCCACTCTAATCCAATACATCTCAACTCACCCATATCCAATCCACCACAAACCATTCCACTCCAGTCCATTCCACTACAGTCTGCCACACAATCCAAAACAATCTGTCCCTCTCTAAAACGATCTGCCCCTCTCCACAAATCTGCCCCACTCTAATTCCAAAAATCTGCCCTACTCCGATTCCAAAAATCTTCTCCAATCTGATCCCAAAAATATGCCCCACTCCAACACAAAAAAATCGATCCCACTCTAATCCAAAGTAATTTGCACCACTCCAATCTGCCCCTCTCCATTTCAAAACAATCTGCTCCACTCCAGTCTTCCCCACTCCGGTCCAATCCAATTCACCCCACCCCAATCCACCCTTCTCCAAAATATCCACCCCACTCCAATCCAATCCACCCCACACCAATCCGATTCTCCGACTCCAATCCACCCCAGTCCAATTCACAATCCACCACCACTCAAATCCAGTCCACCCCACTCCAATCCACTCACTCCAATCCACCCTGCTCCAATCCAATCCACCCACTCCATTCCACTCCAGTCTACCCCACTTAGCCCAATTCACCCTGTCTCCATCCAATCCACCCATTCCAATCCACAACACTCCAATCCAATCTACCCGAATTTAATCCACCTCATCCAACCCACCCCACCCAATCCAATCCATCCCAAACCAATCTATCTCACTGCTATCCACCCCACCACATTTCAATCAAACCACTCCACTCCAATCTCAAATCAATCTGCCCACTCCCATCTGCCCTACTCCAATCTGTCCTGCCCCAATCTAAAACAATCTGCCACACTCCAATCCAAAACAATCTTCCTCACTCCAGTCTGTCCTACTACAACCTGTCCCACTCCAGTCCAAACAATCTGTGGCACTCTAATCCATCCCACACCTACCTGCCCCAATCCATTCTTCTCCACTCCATTGCAAAAGAATCTGCGCAACTCCAATCCCCTCTACTCGGACCCACTAAAATCCAAAACAATATGCCCCACTCCAATCCAATCCAACTCAACTCACCCCAATCCAATCCACCACAAACCATTCCACTACAGTCTGCCACACTCCAATCCAAAACAATCTGTCCCTCTCCAAAACGTTTTGCCCCACTCCACAAATATGCCCCATTCCAACCCCAAAAATCTGCCACAATTTAATCCTAAAAATCTGCCCCACTCCAACACAAAACAATCTACCCCACTGCAGCCTGTCCTACTCCAATCCGCCCTACTCTATTGCAATCCACCTCAACTCACCCCAATCCAATTCACCAAAACCATTCCACTGTAATCTATTCCACTACAGTCTGCCACACTCCAATCCAAAACAATCTGTCCCTCTCCAAAACGATCTGCCCCACTGCAAAAATCTGCCCCACTCCAATCCCAAAAATCTTCCCCAATCTGATCCCAAAAATATGCCTCACTCCTAAACAAAAACAAATCTATCCCACTCTAATCCAAAGCAATTTGCACCATTCCAATCTGCCCAACTCCAATTTGAACAATCTGCTCCACTCCAGTCTTCCCCACTCCAATCCAACACAATCTGCCCTACTCCAATCTGCCCCATTCCAATCCAAAACAATCTGTTCCACTCCAGTCTGTCCCACTAGAATCTACCCCACTCCAATCCAAAACAATCTACCCCACTCCTATCTGCCCCACTGCAACCCAGAACAATCTGCCCCACTCCAATCCCAAACAATCTAACCCACCCTAATCTGCCCACTCCAAACCGCAACCATCTGCCCTGCTCCAATCCAAAACAATCTGCCCCATTCCAATCCCATCCACCTCACTCTAGTACAATCCACCTCACTAAATCCCAATTCACCCAAATCCAATCAAACCCCCTCCAGTCCAATCCAACCTACTCCAATCCATCCACTTCATTCCAATCCGCCCCATTGTAACCCAACCCACCCCCTCCCATTCCAATCCAAACCACTCCACACTAATCCAACCCACCAACTCAAATCCGTTCTGCCCGCTCCGATCCACCTCACTCCCATCCAGGCAACCCCAAACTAAATTACCGTAATCCCACCCACTCCTGTTCAATCCACCTCACACCAATCCAATCCACCCCTCTCCGAAATATCTACCCCACTCCAATCCAATCTACCCCATTCCAATCCAGTCTACCCCACACCAATCCAATTCTCCCACTCCAATCCACCCCACTCCCCCAGTCCAAACCACAATCCACCACCCCTCAAATCCAGTCCACCCCACTCCAATCCAATCCATCCCAAACCAATCTATCCCACTGCTATCCACCCCACCCCATTTCAATTCACTCCACTCCAATCCACCCACTCCACTCCACTCCACCCCACTCCAATCCAATCTCCTCCAATCCACCCCACTGTACCCCAAGATAATCCACCCCACCCCAGGTCATCCCACCCCACTCCAGTCCAATCCACCACACTCCAGTCCAACCCACTCTACTCCAATTCAACCGCACCAATATAGTCCAATTCAAACTACCCCAACCCACCCAACCTAAATCCTATCATTCCAATTCAATACACCCACCTCAATCTAATCTAATCCACTGCACTCCAATCGAATAAATCCAATCCACCCCACTCAAATTCAATCTAATCCACCTCATTCCAGCCCACCCTGCTCCACTCCAATCCACTCCACCCCAATCCAGTCACCCTCAGTCCTATCACTCCAATTCAATCCACCCACCTCAATCTAATCTAATCTAATCCAGCCCACTCCAATCTACCCAATTGAATCCACTTTTCCCCATTTCAATCCACCCTGCTCCAATCCACTTCACACAATCCACCCTACTCTACCCAATCCAGTCCATCCCACTCTTTCCAATCCAATCCAGCCCACCACCCCAATCCACTGTATCCCATTGCGCCCCGCTCCACTGAACTCTACTCTCCTCTACTCAAATCTATGACACTCTTCTCCCCCTAATCCACTCTATGACACTGTACTCCAACAAATCCACTCTATGACACTACTCCCCCTCTCCACTCTATGACACTCAATGCCACTAACATTTAGCCATGCAGAACAGCAGCCACACTTATGTACAACACAGCAAAAACACATTGCCAAGCCAATATCTCTTGTATGGGCACAACGTCTTGACTTTGCCAGTGCTTGTTTTTGTGTCTCTCTACTTTGCCTCTTCTTCCTTGGAAACTGGATGAGGGCCTTCAGACCCAGGAGGAAGAGAAAGTGCATAAAAAATATGTTTCAGAGATGGAAAAGGACACCACCACCATGTTTACAGGTTAACAAGGTGTCATATTACAGCACCACATGTTGCATATCCTGGTACATGAGGTCACTATTCATTAGCATCATGGAGATTGTAGTTTGCTTACACCGTGGCCTGGGATTGAAATGGGATGTGCAGCCCTGGTGTTTGGACTGCAAATCACAGCATGCAATGTTCTGTTCCACATTTTGGAAATCCTCCAACAAACAATAGGAGTGCAATACAAGCCCTCTTTTGGAAAAAGCACCAGTACTTTTGCCTGATCAAATTACTGACACATTTTCACTTTACTTTTAGCGCTGGGTAGGATCTATCAGAGCTCGCCTGGTGTTGCTTCCGCTTGCAGAGGGATCATTCCTTCTTTGTCGGCCATTTTGGGTGAGGCCACGAAGGTTAGAAGTATAGTTGTCAGTGGATGGGCCAAGGCGCTGATAAATGGCAGCCCAGTGTGCGGCAAACAGCATTAGGAAAAAGCTTCAGTCAAGTAAGATGTATCAATTGATCTGGTTCTGTGCACAAAGACACTTGGCAGGTCTCGAACTCTGCTTTTATGGTGAAGTTTTTAGTGGCACACTTTGGGGGTTATTCTAACTTTGGAGGAGTGTTAATCCGTCCCAAAAGTGACGGTAAAGTGACGGATATACCACCAGCCGTATTACGAGTTCCATAGGATATAATGGACTCGTAATACGGCTGGTGGTAAATCCGTCACTTTTCCGTCACTTTTGGGACGGATTAACACCTCCTCCAAAGTTAGAATAACCCCCTTTGTATTTTATTTTTAGCACTGGGTGGAGCCTGCCAGATCCCTCTTGGTGCCGTTTCTGATTTCCTCTTTGAGGCAGTGGGATCAGTATTCCTCCGTCTGCCATTTTGGGTGAGGCCACTGAGGTTACCAGTATAGTGGTTAGTGGATGGGCCAAGGCACTGATAAAAAGTAGCCCGGTGCGCAGCAGACAGCATTAGGAAGTAGCTCCTGTCAAGTATGGTTTATCAATTAATCTCGTTCTATGCACAAATGAAGCATTTTGATTTCTGTGAAGGATAAGAAAACATGTTATCAGTTATGGTAGCAGAGTGACTGTTACGTCCCAGAAGAGGGGTAACCATATTTCTGTTCAGTATTAGGCACACGTTATTGTTCAGATCAAAATCTGCCCACCCTGTCATTTGTCCTATGGTGAGTTTGAGAGGTTCAGGAAGCTCCAGCATTGTGTTTACAAGTGTGTTGCTGTGTAAGTATCTGTAGGGATCTGCACTTGCAATGCTTTTTGCTTGAAGGTTGCTGAAGATTGCTGTGAAGTGTGATGTTGTGAAGTGTTTTGCGGAGTTGTACTCAAAGTGATTGTGGCACTTTGTGCTCAGTGATTGTTGTTGTTGACAGATCCATTGTGGCCTAAGATCACAGGGTAAGTCAAAAGTGTCTGCAGTGAGGTACAGGTCATGTTGTACCTTTAACAGTGCCATTTGTTTTCCTTGAGTGAGTGTGAGTTGCGGTTGGTATTTAGTAAATCTGAAAGGCCTAAGGAGGATCTATATCAGCCAGTGTGATTTGCTGCTCAAGTTTCAATTGTGAGTAATTGCAAAAGTCACAGTGCAGCTTTCAATGCGTTTGAGTCCTATCCATAGTGTGCAGATAGGTTTTTATTTTTTTACTTGCTCGCAACATTTTGCATTTAATGTATGTGTGAGTAATGGTGTGGGAGACAATTGTGAAGCAACTGAGGCTGCTGAGTGAGGTGAGTGTGATGTCATTTGTATTGCGCTGGGATAGGTCGGTTGGTGAGGAAGCCGCGCTTGTATTGCTGGGCAATACGGCATTGCCAATAGTTAAGAACAGATTGCAAAAATTATTGTGGGATTGAATTTACTTGCTGGTTTCATCGAAAATAGTAGATATTGATTGAATCTATAAGAAAGTGAAATTGTACAAGACTTTAAGAAGTGTGCTGGGAGGAGATGTGTTTATTCCACTCAGGGAGGGTGAAGAAGCAGCACCCGAAGGAGTACCAGCATACAAAGGGTCAGAGGTGAAAGACGTTTCAGCATGCATTTGGGTTAAACAATGGTGCAAGATCAGTGAGAAGGAAGGTTCATTAGCTTTTCCATGTTACTGAATTTTTAATTTGAGAATTTTAGAAAATGAGAGGAGAGTATTGTGCAAAATAAAGCCTCCTCCAAGACCTGCACAATTTGAAGCCCTTGCTATTTGGGAACTTGTTGCCAGACAAAAAGAAATGCCAACATTTGAGAGTGGAATGAAGAAAGCAGTTAAAACATTAGCAGAAGCTAGCTGGGATGCTGGACAATAAATGTGGAGAGCGGAGATATTAGATGGAGTGAGTATGTGTCCAGCTATCACAGAGGAAGGTGATGGGAGTACAAAACCTAAAACAAGAAAGAAACAGATAGCAAAGGCTGAGCAGACAACACATGAGGGTAAAAAGACTGTTACACTTGAAAATGACTCAGAAGATGAGTTTATAAATCAGCTTTTAAAGAATTGTCCCCTGCCATACCGTGTTGTTAAGGGAGCCGTGCAGAATATAGGCCCAAATGTGCCAAAAGCTCCACTTTCACAAAGCCCAATTGAGGTAGCTCCAAGTACACCTGGGAATTTAGTAACTCACATGCCCATGGTTTATCCGCCAGTTCCGGCTGTCAATTCAGTAGAGCACAGCACAGCAGATTGCAAGCCCAATTACAAATCAGGAAATGCCAAACCATTCGGTGAACCAAAAGGTGTCTACACCTGATGTGATGTGTACAACATTTTACTAAGAATCAGACTATGCCCATATTTACACCAGTGCAAACAACGCCAAATGTTACCCCGAGTCAATTATAATGGACTTTCAGTACTGTTTTAACAGGTAAAAGTGTGGAATGGCAATTCCACAGAATCAGACAAATTTGATAAGACACAACGCATTGAGAGTTCCTGTGACTATAGGTTCAGTTGTTCCATTGCATGCTTCAGGTAACCCTGGAAGTAATACCCAGAAAACAAATCTAGTATCTACAGGGATGTCACAGTGTGATATGCAGAGTTCAATATATTCAAACAATTCAGAGATGGAGAGGATAGCTTTGTTTGTTCCAATTGTGACCCCTACATGAATTTCAGAACCTAATCAGATGTTAATTCAAGCAGAACCAATATAGATGTGAGATGTCCATAGAGAACTCCACTTTTTTACATGCCCACACCAGTTCAGATTGTCAGTGTACATTTCAATACCACACAAAGTATGACCCAGAGAAGCAGTATTAGTTTGCAAGTTTTTTCAGCACAGCAGTGGACTGAGTGATTAGATACTTTGAGCCAAAAAGGAGCAACAAGTACAACAAGTAGTAGTATTAGAACAGAGGAGACCCCAAAGAAAGACAGAACAGTGAATGTGCCCAGACTAAAATTAGAATTAAATGAGTTAATTGAGGGAACGCTTGAGATGGAATGATTGGAAACATACACTGAAGATGAATTGCCCTTCAAGTGTAAATATTTTACACAAATTTCAGGACTGACTAATGAAAAATTTGTATAATTGGCTGAAAACTATGACATGGATTTAGAAAAGTCAAAGCCCTTATAAAGGAGTTACAGCTTAGAATTCAGTACCAAAGATATTGCAGACTTGAGATCGCCCAGCATGAGAATGCATATAAAGGAATTAATTACAAACATCTAAACATGGGTTGCATTGGTTAAATGAAAGGGCAGATGGGCAAAGAAAAGAGATCAAAAGAAAGCAAAGAAGAATTTGCCTATGACTGGAGCAAATCAAGCTGATGACTGTGTAAAAATGTTGCCAATAAGGGAGATTTTAGGTGGACGTTATGTACATGTCCTGTGGAGCAGAAGTGACATAATGTGACATAATGTCATTCACAAATGATTACCAAGATTGAGGGAGAAGCCATCGGAGTGGAATAAGCAAACAAAGAGATTTGTCAAGTTTTCAAAATGCCTGTGAGAGGATTTGAAACACTTTGTTTGACCTTGTAGTTCCAATTGATTTGTGGGTTGAGTGCAAGTGGAGGGTTGATTAACCAAATCGGGAACCACCAAGAGATCCAGTAACAGGTGCGCCACCTGAAAAGGTTTCCCCAAAAGATGTTGATTGGCAAAAGATTGACAGGACCTCACAGGAAACTGTGGAGTCAGTTCATGCCTATCATGAGAGATAGTTGCAAGCTTTAAAACAGCATTGTGGTTCTGAAACTATTAAGCCGAAAGACAGGAGTAATTTTGTGTTTATATTTGTGCAAGGATTGAAGCCTGAAGTTAGCACAATGTTTCAGCAGCATCCGATTTGTTGACAGAATAAACCAATTGATGGAGTACTGCACTACACAAGGTACTGCAGTGATGAAATTGAATTAAAGCAGAAAAAGTTGAAAGAGAAATTGAAAGTGATAAAAATAAAATCTGCTCAGACAGGAAATCAGAGCCCACAGATGATGGTGAATACTAGTGAAATGCAAGGGGTGCCATGCAGGTTAACAACGTTCCTCAGTTTAGAGGTAGAGGACGCGATGTTCGGATAGATCAGAGTGGTAATGTGGTTGATATGCAGTTAATGAAGAAAATACAGCCATGTCATGCATGCTGCAACTTTGGACGCTGGAGACACGAGGGTCTGTATATTAATGTGAATAATTTGGTGCAAAATGGTGGCGTTGCCTAGACTGTTGGAAATGATCAAGTTCAGATTCGGAGAATCCAAAGACTCCCCAAGTCCAAAATGTATCTGCTCCTGCAGGATTACAGCAGATGCAGGTTCCCCAACAGATTCAAGTCCCTCAGCAAATGCACTTTTCACAAGCCCCAACAACACAGCTGGAACAGATGGTTCCTTAGCAAAACATGAATCAGAGAGCAAACACAAAGGTAAATCAGCTGGTAACACAATTTTCCTTCATTTTTTTGAGTGATCTGTGTTCAGGAACATATAACAGTGGCAGCTCTGATGGTGAGGTTTGCCTTTTGACAGCATCTTTAGAGGTGGATCAACGTGGTCTCTATGTAAGTGCCAATGTTATGGGACATGATGTTTCATTTCAGGTCGATACTGGAGCAATACGTTCCACTGTCAGAACTGCAGAAGTACTAAATGTGCACTTGTCGGGAAGAGAGTTTCAGGTGGTAGGAGTAGCAAATCAGCAGTTAACTTTCCCAATTACAGAATATATCTCAGTCAAAATAGAGTCATTTGAGGACTGTCACCATGCAATTCAAGTCCTGTGAGCCTGTTAGGTTGTGATTTATTGTGTAAGCTCAATTGTTCCATTAGCTGCACTCACAATAGAAAAACAATCCAGACAAACAGCGATAAAGAAATGCCCTGCAAAATTGAACAACTGTATCCTCTCATTTCATTGTTCACAATGATGACAGTTAATGATTTACCCAAGGAGTTGCAAGGGACAGTTATGGCAAAGATTTTGAATTTTTCAGGAAAGTAGATTGGACTCATAAGAGGAGTTGGGCCAGTTAAAATCACAGTGAAGCCAAATGCAGTGTATCCAAGGATACCACTTTGTAACATGACTCTAGAAGTAATTGCTGGAATAGCTCCCACAAATGAATACTTTATTGAAAGAGTTGTTTTAAAAAGAAATCCTGGGAACCTCCTGTAATTCTTCTATTTTAGGACTGCAGAAGCCCAATGGAATTTGATGCATAGTTCAGGATTTTAGAAAGGTGAACAAGATTGTTGTTCCATGTTGTACTGTCAAAAAAGTGAAATACTTAGTTCACCACTTAAAGAAGGATGCAAGAAAGGCATCACAAGAGAGAATTTAAGTATTCATGCAGATGAACCCTCCAGTGACACGGACAGATGTAAGAATTTTTTGGGGAATAGTTGGCCACTGCCACCAGTGGATTCTGAATGTTTCCCTTTTGTTCAAACCTTTACTGAAGTTGACACACAAGGTTTGATCTCGTACCATTTGACTACACATGCAGGAAAGCTTTCTCCGAGCAGAAAGGCAGCCTATGCCTAGCCCCAGCTCTGGGAGTGCCTGATTACAACAAATACTCTTCTTTGCTTTGCTGTAAAAGAGATAGTTGTGTGCGTTCTGTTTATTTTACACAGTTGCACGGAGGTGTCAACAGGCCAGTGGCTTATTTTTCTTCCACCCTTAGTCCTGTAGTTGCTGCATTGCCCAGCTGTTTAAAATCAATTGTGGCTATGGGTGTCAGCATTAATCAGTGCGATAGTAGTCATGGGCCAACCCTTAAACGTTTTTGTGCCCCATTCTGTTGAAGTTCTTTTGACCCAGATCCAGTATTTAACAAATGCCCATTTGAACCATTATAACCAAGTTATTTTGGGATCTCCAAATGTAAATATTAAAAGGTGAACATTTTTAAATCCTGCAAAGCTTACACCAATTACTGCTGAAAATGTCAATGATCATGAGGATAAGGTTTAGCATGCCTGTCTCAATGTGACTGAACTATGCACCAGCCAAGACCTGATATTCAAGATAACCCCACTAGTCAAAAATGACTTTGTCATGTTCGTTGATGGCTCCTGTTTAAGAGACAAAGATGGAACTCTGAGAGCTGGTTATGCAATTTGCACAGTCTTAGAAGTAATAGAAGCGTCATGGCTTCAAGAAGTTTTCACTGCCTAAGTAGCTGAATTGGTTGCTCTTGCTAGAGCATGCTCTGCCTGTGAACAGCTCAAAGTGACAATTTTCACGATAGTTAGTATGGTTTTGGTGTCGTTCATGACTTCAAACAGTTGTGGTCCCAGACAGGCTTCATGACCTCTTCCGGATCACCTACTGGAAATGGTGGCAGAGTTTAGCAACTATTGAGGGCACTTCAGTTACCTGTGAAAATTGCAGTTGCTAAATGTGCAGCACATCAAAGTCAAATGATTACATCTCTTTGGGCAATGCCTTTGCTGACCAAGTGGCACGTTATTGTGCACTCCATGGAACTTCCTTTAATGAAGAATCCAGCGATGGAAGCAACACCGGTAAGACAAACCAAAGTTTCTTTATGACAGCAGTTGATGCATTTGATGTAGTTGAGAGATTGCAGGAAGAAGTGACAGAAGAGGAACAAAGAGGTTGGAGTAGAGCAGGTTGATTTCAAAGAGATGAGGATGATGTGTGGATTTCCAGTGAAGGTAAAGTAGTGTGGCCAAATAGTTTGTTGCCTTCAATAGCTAGGTATGACCATGGACAAGCACATATTGGCAGAGACGCAATGATCAGAAATTTCAGACAAACATAGTACAACCCCAGATTCAGATTGTTTGCAGAAGCAGTGTGTCACAGATGTGTAATATGTCAACAGATGAAGGTATGGAAACGCACTGTGTTTAATCTGAGCCACATAGGTATATCGAGAGGTCCTTTCAACAAAATGTAATCTTTCATCAAAATGCCTGCCTGCAATGGACTGAGGTATGTGTTTTGGGGTGGGAGGGTGTGTGTGTGTGTGTGTGTGTGCTCGCATTTGGTTGAGGCTTATCAAACTCGTAGAAATTATGGCTATACAGGTGCAAAACTTCTTTTGAGGGAATCAATTCGGATTTCTGGCTTCTCTGGAACCAGACCAAGGATCTCATTTCAATAATGAGATCATAAAATTGTTGAGTGTAGCATTACGAAGTAAACAAATATTGCACTGCAGTTACAGACCAGAAGCCTCAGGATTAGTCAAGCAGATTGCAGGAACTTTAAAGTCTCGACTGGCAAAAGTATGTGCATCTACAACAAAATGGCCAGATGTATTGCCTCTTCAGCATGCATAGCACACCCGGAAGACAGGATTGCCCCATCATGAAATCATTATGGGGTGTGCTATGAGGTTGTCAGCTGTGCCTGGAAATGCACATGTGAACATTACAGAAGACTTAGTACTAGATTATTGCAAAGGGCTAACTGAAGTGGTTCGCTCTTTGTCTTCTCAGGTTGAAAAAGCAACTGCTCAACCACCACAAGAACAGTGCCACGACTTGAGTCCTGGAAACTGAGTTTTGAAAAAAGCATGTCAGAAAGTCATGCTTAGAGCCACGTTGGAAAAGGCCCTACCAGGTTATATTAGTGACCACAACTGCAGTGAAGGGTGCTGGTCTGCTGAACTGGGCTCATGCGAGCCACACATGCAAAGTTCAATGTCCTCTTGAAGATACAGTGCCTGTTCCTCTAAGGTCGGATACAGTGACAGAGGGCGTCCAGGTTAGCCAAGCTGTCAGGACCAGACAAGTGGCTATCACAAGAACATGCACAGATGGGTGAAAATGTAAGTGCGTTAATACCAGTCAAAGATGCAGGAGGGTCAAGTTGGAGTCAGTCGACTCCTGCTATCGCTGTAAACTTTGAAACCCCAGTTGTACCTGGGAAGAGAGTTCTGGGTGGATACCAGTGGTCTGCAAAATAGCCAGACCCAGTAGTAAAGGTGCCTCCTACTATTGCTGAAGTAACTGAAGAATCTGACCAGTGTCAGTGAAAGTCGTGCAGCAAGGACCTCAAAAAGAAAAAAAATGCCAATCTGAAGATACTCAGCACCTGAATGGACTTATTATGTAGCAAATGAATGGGAGAAGGAATTCATTGCCTTTTGTGTTGACAATTGGGATATAGCTGAATATTTTGGAACCTAAAATTGCTTTAGAACTTAAGTTTGAAATTACATTGCCGCTTGATGAACAAACACATTATTTGCTGAAAGTGCTAATCAGTGATTAAAATGGTTTATTATTGGAGAAATTTGAAAGTTTAGTAGTGATTTGAACACTTGCAAGTAGAAAACCATGATGATCTTTCTAGAAAGACCAAGAACTTTGTAAATAAGTGCAAAAGACTTGAGAAGATATTTTAGATTTTTACTTTTTTACTTTGCTCACACAATGAAAAAAGCTTTAAATAATTGAGAGCCACATTTGCATTTTTTATTTTATTTTTTAATTCGATATTTTGGTCTAGACCAGCCATGAGTTTGGATCAAGGTAAACGGCGTAATTTTAATTATGCATATGTAGGATTAACAATAGTGTGTGTAAATGTATTTTATTGATAGTTGGATTGAGTCTGCCTGTGAAAGAAAAGGTTGAGAGCACGATTAAAGCACTGCTAAAATATTCAGATATAGACCAAGATCCCCTGTATGAGGATGACAGATTGCTTCACATTCATGACTCAAAGAGAGATTTGTCTTCAAATGTATATCACAAGTTACAGTATGAATACATTGAGACTATGGAGGTGTGTGATTTCTATGTTTGTACACAGATCCCTTCATCAGTACAGGAAGGAATCACAAATCACAGCTTGCCACTAACATATGCAATTGTTTGCAGTCTATTACCAACTCGGTATTCAAACCACAAGTATATACACAATACTTCTAATCCAAATATGATCTTGTGTTTTCTTTTGTGCCTATAAATCAGCACTTGAGCAGTATTGCTAAAGCAAAAAAACATTGACATTGTGGAAAGTTTCTTTGAACAGACTGTGACCTTTGGAAGGGCGTATGCACACAAAAACAATGCAACATGCATTCTCACACCAGTCGAAAAAGAGTCCATTGGTCAAGTAGATGACAGAAGAAAAGCAATGAAAACCCAAATAGAAAAATAAGTAGTTTTACAGGATTGGCAGAAAGACGCTGCACACATCACAGGTTCATCAGTGTTAGAAATGGCCTGCCCTACACAGTCACCCCAAACCTTTTGCCTTCCCCCTCCTACTTTTTGCTGGCTTTTTGCGTGTTGGTTTTAGGACTCTGTGCACTTTACCACTGCTAACCAGTGCTAAGTGCTTGTGCTCACTCCCCTAAACATGCTTTGATTGGCATTTACCTTATAGACATACTTAATTTACATGTAAGTCCCTTGTAAAGTGACATACCATATACAGAGAGCCTATAAATTAAATGCTGCTAGTGGGCATGCAGCACCTATTGTGCCACCTATTGTGCCACCTACTTAAGTAGCAACTTAAAACTTGCCCAAGGCCTGCCATTGCAGCCTGAAGGCAGTGTCCAACTGCCTTGTCTCCTTTGCATTTACAACTCCCCGCCCAGCTTTAAACTCCCCTTTCCATCACAAATATGTCACCCCTAAGGTGGGCCCTCTGTTGCCCATAGGGCAGGGTGTTGTGTAAATAAAAAGGCAGGACGTGTGCTCTAGTTTTACATGTCTTCATAGTGAAAAATTCCCACATTCGTTTTTCACTACTGTGAGGCCTACCCCTCCCATAGAATAACATTAGGGATTCCTTATTAGATTTAGTAGGTTGTAATTCCTAGACCAGAGGTGGGAGATATCTCATGTTGCTGTCTAAGAACTTGTCATGATAAACCCTCTTTAATGGTAAGGTTGGATTTATCATTACAGGTTTGAAAATGCCACTTTTAGAGAGTCAGCATTTTCCTACCTTTAGCCCTCTGTGCCTGTAGCCTGCCTTAGGTCGCATGACTGCGTGTAACTGACAGTTGAGACTTTCTAAATCCACTGCAGACAATCACACAATAGTGGCAATAGCAGAGTCTGCATGGAGAATTTCCTGAGTTGATGGGGGGTGTGGAGCTAAGCACAGCCACACTTGCAGCTGAAAACGCTTCCACCACACAATAGGTTTAATGACCCTGTATTCTCATTGCACCCAGCTAGAAGCAAGGGCAGGGGCATGCATAAACACATGGAGCTTCAGAGAACCCTTCTGGATATGTCTCCCAGCTTATACTAGCAGGGCCCCAGAGTATACAAATAGGGGTCTCTGACCTACTCCTAAGTTTGCTACTGAACCTGAGGAAGGACTCCTAGAGGACTGCTTGCTGCTGTGACCTGCGGTGCATTTTAGCAGACAGCTGCATAAATACTTAACACATTGCTTCTAAATTTAGCCTGACTGCTTTTTGTGCCAAGCTACCCAGGGGTAAGCACAGGTTAAATTAGTGATCACTGGGGCTCACACACCAATCAACCAACAACCCATTTTCTCACAATCAGGTTATAATGGACAGTGGAGGCAATGTTACTGTTTATTATGACAAAGCAGGACTTTTCACCTCCAGTGGTAGGCACAGTCACCACCTGACTTCTCCCATCATTTGTGTAAATTAGCCTATTAATCCCCTGGAAGTGTCTCTTTCTCCGATGCACTTGGGACAAGGAAGATATATGGGTGCTCCTTTCGGCGAGTATAGAGAATGTATGTATGGAGCATATGTGATACGTTTGGCTATAGCTACAATAGAATCCATTTTGTATTTGCTGCATCCAAGTGGCACCTAAAATGGAGGATTAGAAATAGTCTAATCTAATCTAATCCAGTGACTAAAAACCTGAGATCTTCAACCAAGTTTGCAAGACAGGAGGTCTATACCCTGCTTTGATGGTGAATTAAAGGAGAGGCAATAGATGTACCCTTCCACAAGTGAGACACTGCTCAGAAGAAAAGGTACTTTGAAAGGTAACAAGATGGTGGGAACCAAAGATACCTACAGTACAGTAAAGGTAACATCTATACTGCTCTGGGAGGAAGAGGCCCAGGAGTAACCCAAAGTGACTCCACAAAGTATACAATCTACACCCCTTGAAGATGGAGGGAACTGAGGAATTAAAGTCTGTTATAAGTTACGATAAAACACTTGCATGCAGCTAAACCATGAGGTACTAAAGCAAACCTGACCTCAGTTCGCAGTCCCCCTAAAAGGTAATCTGGAGTGTTACAGAAGAATTGCATCGATGAAGAGGACTGCATTGAGAGATAAGTATTCACCAGATGTGGCCCCCTATCTTATTTGAATGATGAGTCTTCTGTCTGACACTGAAAGTTCAATATATAGAGATTTTTAAGTGGAAAGCCCATCAATTTACAGAGGGTTGTGTATAATTTTGAGATTATGGTGTTATTCTCATTGAATGGTAGACTTGTTAAAAGTTCTTCATTAAAGGAATGCCAAAAAAGAATGTTTTCTCTAACACATCATCTTGATAGATCCACTAGTAAGTATTATAGGCACAGATTATTTAAGGAGGGAGATTAATCAGGACCTCTGTTGTATGACTATGAAAAGGTTAAAAGTCCAGCATGCATATACTGTCTCTTCAACTGAGCGCTAGGAAGGCAGTCACAGCAAGGAATCAGATGAATAGTAATGATAATGTAAAACTGCAGGGAATTGGTTGACTGGTTGAGGGGGGAGGTGAAACCCTACTCAAGCATCAACCACAATTCTTGTCAGGGTAAAACACAATAGAGGCCTGAAATTAACCTGTGCTCAACACTCTGGTAGCTTGGCACAAAGGCAGTCAGGCTTAATTTGGAGGTAAAGTATTTATACAACACACAACCAGTAATAAAGTTAAACATGAAAAAACCCACACCAAATTTGAAAAATTGAGTAAAAATATGTTATTTGACACCAAAACAACAAAAAAATCCAATTAGATATGTAAATACATAGTAAGGGAATATATGTACAAGTAATAAAATAATGGGTATAACAATATGAGAAGTAAAGTTGTATTGTACAAACACAGACTTTCAAGATTTGTAATATTTGATGTTAATAAGTGTAGTTTTCTAACATTCATTTATCTTTCCTCAATTTTTCAATAGCAAAATGCTTGCTGTTAAATAGTTAAGATAATATTTGCTCATTGTGATATAAAAAAGAAAGCAGGGATTCATACGTATCTAATAAAACAACTTATCGAGGAGCTATGCAATGACCTATGAGCATGTTAAGCATAGAATAGTATACATATATACATATTTAACCGTGAGTAAATATACATTTATTAAACAGGCTTAAACAGTATTTTTTATATAGTAACTATACTTCTGATGGATACAACTACCTGTGGATTCCTCACCTTATGAATTGCACCAGCATTCGACAGAAACTTTCTTCCCACCTCTTCACGTCACAATTGCACGGCTCCGCGTGCGACTCAGTCTGACGTCCTCATGGCAATAAGAAGTCCTCAAGGGCGTGCTGACGTCAGTTCCCTTTTTTCCGCGCCTTCGATGCTAACAGTTTTTTCATGGCTCTCAAACAGCTACTGTTTTTAAGGTGTTCTTGTTTTACTAGTTACAATTTCTCCACAAAAGAAATCCGGTTTTAACCCTTGTCATGAGTGCGGGGATCGAATGTCAGTCACAGATCTTCATGAGGACTGCTTGTGGTGCCTAAGCTCGGACCACAACGTGGAGGGGTGCGTGTCCTGCCAGCAGATGAACCCGAAGGCCTTACAAGAGAGAGAGGCTAAGCTTTTCTTGGCAAAAGCTAAGAGGGGGATACAAGGGTCATCGAAGATCTAAGGAGAGGGACTCTTCCTCACATAAGTCCTCAAGATCACATAAGAAATGGCACCAGCACAATTCTTAAGGCCGTTCTTTAAGAGATCGGTCTTGGTCCCCTCCGACATGACGCAGTACGGTGTGGGAGGTCAGTCCAATGATCACTCCTCAGCCTCAGAGTCCACCAGCTTCTCCGGCGCTGTTGTTGATTGAGGTCGTCGAGTCTCCGGTGAGGCCTCCAATTCACTTTTCACCTGTGTTAGCTTAGGAGCCGGTGGCGCAAGTTTCAGATCCGACCCAATCGCCTCAAGATGAGCAGAGGTTTCCTGCCTTCCCGACTCCAGGAGCGGATCCAGTGGCAATCCTTAATGCTATATTTATCATATTCAACGAGGCCATGGCCCCTGCTGGTGCACCGGCTGGTCCCACGGGTCCATTAGCTTTCTCTTTGGGTTCTCCAGCGCCGTACAAACAGGCTCTGTTTGTAACCTTCTATCCAGCTGGAGGAGGTGGTTCGGCACCGATGACGTCGTTGTCCCAGATGATGTTGCCGACGGCGCTGATGCCGGTGCCAGATGGATCCCGATCAGGACGCAGTATGTCACCTCCATCTCCTCCACCAGAGCGTCCACCTGCCTTGAAACCAGCGTTGTCAACATCGGCTAATTCTCTGTTGACGCCAAGATTGGAGGCCAGACTGAGGTCAAGGAGGAGAGCCTTGAGGCTCTTGGAGGAGCAGGAATATCAGCAACAGCTGTTGGAGGAAGGGACGATTTGTAAGAGTCACCAGATCCCCGGGGTCTTTGCACGTTCCCAACACTTCCACCACAAGACAGCTCCAATCCTCTGATTAGATTTATCACAGAGTCTAAGAGAGTGCAAGTGGGGAAAGGGGGATTAGGAAGGGAACAGCTGGGAAGGAGACCTGTAGGAAGCAAGAGGTTAAACACAACATCAAAATTACATCTCATGAAATTAGTACTGTGCTACAACTCTAAGCTTTGTCATTTCTGAAAACATGAACAATCCTAGAATAGTTCTAAAGATGACTAGATCTTATATGAGCAAATACCTGAGGAGGTAACAAGAAAACTTAAATAGAACATTCAAATTCAAGTACTTTCTTTAGCATGAGAATCATGAAAGCACTCTGAGCAATTTCTAAACAATCAATGAATCTCCTTTTAAGGATACAAATCAGGAACACACAACATTACATCTAGAACTCTGATATTCTTGTGTTCTTCTAAAAAAAACATTGGAAAGTAAATTGCGCACATTGCAGGCTTTTATCTGTGTACTAAACACCATAAAGGATTGTGCACCATGAAATCACACGGGGTCATTCCGACCCTGGCGGTCCATGACCGCCAGGGCCGGGGACCACGGAAGCACCGCCAACAGGTTGGCGGTGCTTCCAGGGCCATTCTGACCGCGGCGGTAAAGCCGCGGTCAGAAAAGGGGAACCGGCGGTTTTCCCCTGGCCCAGGGAATCCTCCATGGCGGCGCTGCTTGCAGCGCCGCCATGGGGATTCCGACCCCCTTACCGCCAGCCTGTTTCTGGCGGTTTTCACCACCAGAAACAGGATGGCGAGAACGGGTGCCGTGGGGCCCCCTAACAGGGCCCCATAAAGATTTTCACTGTCTGCTTTGCAGACAGTGAAAATCGCGACGGGTGCCACTGCACCCGTCGCACCCCTGCAACTCCGCCGGCTCCATTCGGAGCCGGCTTCCTTGTTGCAGGGTCTTTCCCGCTGGGCCGTCGGGCGCCCTTTTGGCGGTCGCCTGCCGGCCCAGCGAGAAAGCCAGAATGGCATCCGCGGTCTTCTGACCGCGGAGCGGCCATTTGGCGGTTCCCGTTTGGCTGGCGGCGCCCGCCGCCAGCCAAACTTAGAATGAGGCCCACAGTGTAGATTCAAGGAAATAATCACGCAACTTGACAACTCAAAATGCTACCAAGGAAACGTCTCAGAATGGTAGCTCACAGTAATTTTCATTATGTATACACAAGGAAAAGAATTGCGTGTCTTGCTGATTCGAACAATACCGTGACACTGCCAAGGAATGATAGTGCGCAATGAATATCATGAATTAACCACAAAGAAAGAATCAAACATCTTGCCGATTCGAAGGCCACCATGAAAATGGCAAGAAATGGTAGCGCACAATGAATAACATGAAAAGCACTCAAGGAAAGACTGCGCGTCTTGCTGATTCGGGTGCCACCATTAAAATGCCCTGGAAATGGTAGCGTACAATGAATATCAAGAATCACACACTAGGAAGGAATCGCGCACGTTGCCGATTCGAATGCTGCCATGAAAACTGGCAAGAAATGGTAGCGCACAATGAATAACATGAAAAGCACTCTAGGAAAGAATTGCGCGCCTTGCCGATTCGAATGCCACCATTAAAATGCCTAGAAAAGGCAGCGCACAATGAATAACATGAAAAGCACTCAAGGAAAGAATCGCGCATCTTGCCGATTCGAATGTCACCATTATAATGCCTCGAAAATGGTAGCCTACAATGAATACCAAGAATTTCACACAAGGGTAGAATTGTGCATCTTGCCGATTCGGATGCAACCATGAAACTGCCAGTAAAATGGTAGCGTACAGTCAATATCAAGAATTACACGCTAAGAAAGAATCGTGCGTGTTGCCAATTCGAAAGCTACCATGAGACTGTCAAAGAATGGTAGCGCAAAATGAATAACATGAATTAATCTCGAGGATAGAATCGCGCATCTTGCTGATTCAAATGCGTGCACACAAATGCCATGAAAATTCCAAATGCAACTTTATACGCACATGAGCAAAATGTTAATAACATCAGAAATTAGGCCCAAGAATTTGAGCGTAATCGAATACGGGGTCGGGGCCCAGCCCAACCTCCGTTTTACCTCTGGGACTACGAATCACCACTGAAGAATAAAGCACAGAGGCCAGGAAGGTCAAGGTAGGCCACCGGAACAGTAGCTCAGAAAGTTGCTGCTGCTCTGCAACGGGACCTGTGAATAGTGAGCACGTGGAGCTGGGCTGACTCCCTTTTATAGAGTTTTGGCCCAGCCCACGACCACACCCAGGCATGCTGCAGGGAAAGCTTCTAGAAGGCCCTGGAAAGGGACCACACCCTGATTCACTCTGAATGCCTGCAGCAATACATTGCAAATTTACAGTATTTATAAGCACCTTAAAAATGAATCTTTTGAATTGAATTCTGCAATGCAAAAGGTTAAGCAATAGCATATTATCACAATGCATGAATTACATTATCTTGAGGGTGTTGGGTTTTTGCCTTCTAGATGCCCGTAGAGCACGCACTGTCCTGGTGTTGACACGATTCCTATGGGGGAATAACAGGGTCTGGACTCTGCAAGTGGACTAGATACATCCTCTGAGTAGGATCTTTCATCCCCGGGCAAATTCACAGAGGAGGCAGCATCTTATCATAGTGTTATAAGGAAGGCTGCTGAATTCTTGGAACTTCTGTTACCAGTATCAGAGGTGAAGACGAACATCTTGACTGAGGTGTTGCATCCTTCCTCTACGTCTGCAGAGCCCGTTCCCCCATTTAATGATGCCCTTACTGAGCCCATTTTAGACATTTGGAGGAAACCTGTCATGACTCCAGCGGTTTCCAGGACTGTGGTTAGGAGGTACAGAGTTGCTCCTGGGGATCCTCAATTTTTGTCTCAACATCCAACGCCTGAGAGCTTGGTGGTTCAAGCATCTTGTTCTGCCAGATCTGCACCTGGCTCGTTTCCTGCTACTCCATCGGATAGGGAGTCTAAGAGGATGGCGCTAGCAGCCAAGAAAGGTTTCTCCTCATGCAGTATGGCCTTGAAGTCGGTCAATGCTACCTGTGTGCTGGAGACGGTTCATGCCCTGATGGACAAGGCAAGAGCTGTGGTGCCGAGCTTGCCTTAGGATGTGCAGGGGCAGTTTGATGAGCACCTTTTGGACACTCAAGCAGGGGCCAAGCAGATTATCCAGTTGGGTTTGGATACAGCTGTTTCAGTGGCCAGGGAAATGGGCACTTCGGTGACGACCAGGAGGCATGCGTGACTTAGGTCTTCCGACTTTTCCATAGACGTTTAAACAGCAACCTGCCAACCCTCTCTATAAGTCTTTTAGACGGCGGGGGAGGGTGAGAACATGAGGAGTCACCCAGCAGCCTCCTGCATCATCCTCTTCGTCTAGGGGAACCCAACAAGGAAAACAGCCCTAGTTTTCTCTCCATCTTGTATCATTCTTCTCCCGTAGGGGGCAGGCTATTTCATTTTCTCCACGAGTGGGAGTTAGTCACATCGGACTCTTGGGTGCTAAATAGGGTGGGAAAAGGTCATGTCCTTCCTTTTTGGGAGTTTCCCCCTCCCATCCCTCTCAGTCATTTGTTTTGCTCAGAAGATCATCTCCTGTTACTTCAGCAGGAGGTGCAAGTCCTTTTGTTAAAGGGTGCTGTGGAGTTGGTTCCAGAGCAGGAAAGGGGTCAGGGATTCTATTCGAGATATTCTCTGATTCCCAAGAAGGATGGTCAATTGAGGCCTATCCTGGACCTGAGAATTTTGAATTGGTTACACAAACAGGAGAATTTCAAAATGCTGACTCTAACACAGGTGCTTCTGGTGTTGAACAAGGAAGACTGGATGGTGTCTGTTGACTTGTAGGATGCTTATTTTCATATCCCCATTCTGAAATCGCACAGGAATTATCTCCGGTTGGTGGTAGGGTCACGACACTACCAGTTTGCAGTCCTTCCTTTTGGTCTTACTTCCACACCTCAGGTCTTCACGAAGGGGATGGCGGTGGTTGCAGCAGACCTCAGAAGGAAGGAAGTATCTGTATTACCTTACCTGATAAAAGCCAAGTCCCCAGAGCTTGTGCTGCATCACTTACAAATGACGACACGGTTGTTGTTCAACCTGGGTTTTACGGTAAACGTGTCCAAGCCTCACCTGGAGCCCTCTCAGCGCCTCCTGTTGATAGGGGCAGTACTGGATACAACATTGAATCTGGCCTATCCTCCACCTCAGCGGATTCAGGACATTCATGCGTTGATTCCAATTTTTCAAAAGGGAGCGGCTGTTCCGGTCCTCAAGGTTCTACGTCTGCTCAGTCTGTTCGCTTCTTGCATTCTGTTGGTCACTCATGCACGTTGGCACATGAGGGCTCTCCTGTGTTGCCTCTGCAAGCAGTGGTTTCAACACAAAGGGGATCTCGAGGAGTCGATAATGATCTCCAGAGACGCTGCAGCGCCTCTATGATGGTGGGCTGTGGACGACAACCTTTCCCCAGGGCAGTTTTGCCTCCCACCTCAGGTGGCCACAATCATAATGGATGCTTCCACTCTGGGGTGGGGAGCTCATCTGGGGGATCTGGAGATCAAAGGTCATGGGTGTCCAGTAGAACAGATGTTTCACAACAATCTGTTGGAGTTACGGGCAATACGTCTGGCTCTCAAGGCCTTCCTCCTGTCACTTCCCGGTCTGTCAGTTCAAGTCTTGACAGACAACACTACTGCAATGTGGTGCATGAACAAGCAGGGAGGAGTAGGGTCGTATCTTCTCTGCAGAGAGGCTCTGTGGCTCTGGTCCTTGGCACAGGACCATCAGATTTGCATAGTAGCAAACCATCTGGCCGGAGTTCCCAACGTACATGCAGACAGTCTCAGTCAGCATTTCTTGGCTGATCACGAGTGGCGTCCCCATCCGGACCTGGTTCTTCACATCTTCCGGATGTGGGGTTTTCCATAGATAAACCTGTTTGCCACTCAGGAGAACGTGCAGTGCCCGTTGTTCTGCAGCCTATAGTATCCGGTGCCGGTGTGTAGGGGAACGTGTTTCAGATGTCGTGGTGCAACCAGTTACTTTATGCGGTTCCCCTCATACCCTTGATTCCTCTGGTTCTCAGGAAGATTCATCAAGATCAGACTCAAGTCATTTTAATAGCTCTGGATTGGCCAAGAAGGGTGTGGTACACAGACCTTCTCCAACTCTCACTGTTCCCTCCGCTCTGTCTCCCTCACAGGGCAGACCTCCTCTCGCAGTCGCAGGGGCAGGTTCTACACCCCCACCTCCAGAGCATGGCCCTGCATGCCTGGAGATTGAACAGGGCAATCTGAGTTCCTTTTCTCTCCCTCCAGAAGTGGTGGATGTTATCTCATCGGCCAGGCGACACTCTACCAAGACTGTCTATGCTAACAGATGGGCAAAATTTGTTGCTTGGTGTGGAGAGAAGCAAATTGATTCCTCGAAGGCCCATTTGTCTGATGTTTTGCTTTTTGCCCTTTCCTTGGCACAGAAGGGATGTGCAGTTGTAATTGTGAAGGGTTATTTATCGGCGCTGCCAGCCTTTCTGTGCCTTCCTGATCAGCTTTCCTTATTTAAGTTTCCTATAGTTATTAGGTTCTTGAGAGGCCTGACTAACAAGTTTCCTCCCACTCTGTTTCTCATGCCTCAGCGGGATATGAATTTGGTTCTTTTTTAATGGGTTCACCGTTTGAGCCTATGCATTCTTGCCCGTTGAGATTTTTAGTTTTGAAAACTGTTTTCCTCATAGCTATCACGTCTTCTAGGCGTGTGAGTGAGTTTCAGGCTCTTAGTGTGAAACCTCCTTTTACATCCTTTCATGCTGACAAGGTGGTGCTGAGAACCAGGGTGGCTTTCCTTCCTAAGGTTGTCACTCCCTTTCATATGGGGCAATCTATAACATTCTCTTCCTTTTATCATCCTCCCCATCCTTCAAAGGAGGAGGAACTACTTCATCGCCTAGATCCAAAAAGGGCTTTGAGTTTTTACATTGAAAGGACAAAAGACTTTCGCATTGATGATCAACTCTTCGTTGGATATATGGGCAAGATGAAGGGCAAAGCCTTCCACAAGAGAACCCTTTCCAGGTGGGTCATTCTTTGCATAAAGATTTGTTATTCACTGAAAGTATTAGGGCCCATTCCACCAGGGCTATGTCTGCTGCTTCGGCCTTGGCTAGAGGTGTCCCAGTTGCTGAAATTTGTAAGGCCGGTACTTGGGCTTCCCTCCACACTTTCATGAAGCATTATTGCTTGGACCCGGATTTTAGGAGGGACGGCTATTTTGCACGTTCTCTGTTGTAGGATTTCTTGGTGTGACCGGTGAGGCACCCACCTCCGAGTGCGGTACTGCTTTGGGATTCTATTCATAAGGTGAGGAATCCACAGGTAGTTGTATCCATCAGAAGAACAAGTTACTTACCTTTGGTAGAGCTTTTTCTGGTGGATACAGTAGCTCCCTGTGGATTCCTCACAGTCCCACTCGCCTCCCCGTTGCCTGTCTGGTCATACCAAGACTTCTTTTATTATTATTATAAATGTATATATATGTTTTTGGTGTTTCTATATAAACAGATATTGTGGTTTATATTTGGATTTGGATTGGCATATATTGTTCTTATGAGGTCGGTATTCACCTGTTCGCCTCGAAGGCACGTAAAGTTTTTTGAAACTGACGTTAGCACGCCGGCGAGGACTTCTTATTGCCACGATGACTTCAGACGAAGTCGTGTGTAGAGCTCTGCAATTGTGATGTCCTCGTCGATGTGAAGAGCTGGTAAGAAAATTTCCATCTACTGCTGGCGCACTGGGAGAATTCATAAGGTGAGGAATCCACAGGTAGCTACTGTATCCACCAGAAAAGTGTTACCCAAGGTAACTTGTTCATCTTGTTCATATTTCTTAAAGAACTATGTATATATATATATATTTGATTCACCAAAAAGACCCGAATTACCGAGGCTCAAAAAGTGGCGGTCCGACCATGGCTTCGAGAAATGCCATAAAAAGGGTTAAACTCCAGCGAGGAGATGTGTAGTCATCTAGGCTAATTATCTTCTTTCTGGGTATAAAATGACAGTTATGTAACATATTTTCTTTAGTTTTAGATATATTTGCAGTTATTTGCTTTTGTTGGTATTAGTATTGATTTTCTCACTTGTAGGGTTTTTGCTAAATTAATTTTGGGGTTATGGAGTATGAGCACTGGATATGCAAAACGCGGCATTTAAGATATAATTATCGGAAAAGTATGATATCTATTTAGTATATAGATTTTAACAACATTATGTAGAATATTCTGAGGACATCAATAAGTAAATAATGTAATGCTATATTGGCTGAACAAATATTAAGAGAAGTAATATCAATATAATGTGTAAGTTATATTATGTATAAAAGATCAGCCTAATATGGCCGCCATGTTACTCAAGGAATTCTATGTATGTGCTGTGTTTGTCTGTCTTTAGTTTTGTTGATTGCAGGTACTTGTATGCTAATTTGCTAAGCTCCTCCATCAGTGTACAAGGCTACGGCTGAAACGCGTTGGGAGGAATTTCGCTGTGAAGAGTAAACAGCTTTAATTACACTGGAAGTGTCCTGACCTTTATTGGTATCACAAGAATTTCTTTGCAAATATATATATATATATATATATATATTTATATATATATATATATATATATATATATATATATATAGAATATACACAATCAGATTATAAATATTTATCATCACAGGCAAATGGAGTTCATTGATGTTTGAATATGGTGGTTATGAAGGAAAGAGACAACTCTTGAGTAGTCTTCTGAAGACAAGATATTTATCCATGGATCTTATATTTGGGGTTAATAAATTCCTTAGTGTGGCTGCTTGAACAGAGAAGGATGTACCACCTATTGTCTTTTTATTGTATAGTGGTGTTTTAAGGCAGGGTGCCAAAGTTGAGCAGAGGTTTCTTTGTTGAATGTATTTGGTTAATTTGTTTCTGATGAAAAGTGGTCTTGTTCCATGTATAGCTTATATATATGAAAACTGCTACTATGAGAAGACTAATGTCAAAATCATAGAGTCTACTTCTATCAAAGTTTGGCAGTTGGAGTACAAAGAACCTTAATCTTGCCACCTAACAAATGTCTACAAAACATTTTGGTTACTAACTTCATTGTTTTAAGGGGATTTCGAAATGACAAATATTTGAGGTTTATGGTAACCAGGTGACTTGGGTGGATTTACTTAGATTACTTGGCATAGGTCCAATCAAAATACTAATAGCTAGGTTTCTTTTTGTCAAGGCACAAACAACCACTGTGCCCTCACAATGTAAGTATCATATATAGTCTTCTCCTATACACTTTGTGACTTTATTTTGAATGCTTCTACTCCCAATTAGGTTTTCACGCGGGCTGGTTTCTCAAATCAATGATGATGCCCATAGAAATGTTTTATTTGAAGACATTTAATCCCCTTAAGTTGATTTAATTGTCGTATTCTTCCCACCATTTCCTTTGTGTAGTTTTCAAAGTTGCATCCTTTACAGCGGACTTTGTAACCTTTTTGCTACTAGTGCCAAAGTCATAACCTTTCTTTCTTTTTAGAAGGGTTTGTTTGTCTTGGTATTTTGTAGGATCTACAAAGCCATCATGTTTTCTTTTTGGGACAAACTCTAAATCCTTTTTCCAGTCCCCAGTGTCCTTTAGAGTCAACAAAATGGGAATCATCTGGTCCAAAGTGAGGTTTTTAGCACCAATTTCCCACTGCAGGTACTTTTCAAGCGGAAGTCTAAGAGTTGCAAGTTTTAAACGCTTTGCATTTGCCAACGATAGCGCACTCTGCTGACTCTTATCCACCAAAGAGCCAATTATGTAAACTTTATTATGTTCAAATGACTTTATTACATTGGGAGAGTCAGCAGTCAAATAAACAAGTTCATGTGCAGGAAAAATATCAATGTACGACTTATCTGTACTAGTCAAAAACAGTATTTTCCAAGCACCTTGGTAACGTTTTAATAACTCTTTATGATAAGATCCATCTCTCTGAAGATTGCAGAAATGAATATGGAAAGGGTCAGGTGACCTCTTGTTCAAGCCTTCACTTTCCATTAACTGATTCACAGTGTTCTCCAGTTCCCTTGGCAACATGTAGCTACTGTAGGACATGTCAAATAGTAATGGCAGGCCAAAAATCATAGCCTGGGCCGCTTTGCTATTGTACTGGTAATCTATATTTTTATGCCAAAACTGCAAGAAATAGGTGTTTCTGATGTCAGTTTCATCTTCTTTTTCTATTGCCTGTTCGGATTCTTCTTTTCTTATTTCCTTCAACTTTTCCTTCTTTTTCTTCCTTGATTTCTTATTACCTTCCTTGATTGATAAGTGTTTTAAAAATGTCTTCCTGGAGGATTTTGTAGGCAGTTTCATAAGTATTCTCAGCTGCTCTTCACTGATATTTTCTGGAACCATTTTGCCTGCTAAACTCCACATCTCTACCAACTCTCTCATATTGGTCAAAGGGTCTTCTTTCTGCTCTAGTTGTATTTCGCCATCATCATCAGAAGGGTCGGATTTCGCCAAAGTCTTCCCTCCATCTAGGTCCAGCTCCTAAGAAAGGTGTGTCTTGTTTTCTTATTTCATTAGGCTGAGAGAGAAACACAAAGTTCGACCCGTGGTTTGTTGATGTGTCAGTTTAGCAAGAAAACCCTTCCTTATTCCATCGTGCATCATGGGAGAAAGAGCAGCACCCGAATTATTGTCCTCAAAAGTGTGCTCAGGTCTGTCATTGTGAAGGACAATGTGGCATACAACGAAGATTCCTACCAAAATCGAAAAAGCAAAAACAAAAAATAAATTAGTACTCAAAGCTGCCAGAAAATGTGAAATCAAAGCTGCATCAATTCTAAAAAACACAAACCACCTTCAAAATACTTCATTCGATTGATGAAACCATAAAAGCAAATGACTTTCAAACACAAAAAATAGGCTCAAATATCCATTTACCATGAAACATTTTATTAGTATCAAGATACAAAAATAAACTTCAGCATTTCCGTAGACTTTTTCTACTTCTAAGAGCGCCTGCCAGAAAGCTTGCTATATTAAAACAGAGTAAAGGGCACAACAGCATTTGTAGATAAATCAAGGCTGGTCTTACTTGCCAAAAACCCTTTCCTCTGAGCAAGGGCAGAATATAGCGATGCCGCAAATAACTGCAATGATCATAAGCACAATAAAATGCATAGTCTTGGGGCGAGAAGTTGTCACACAAACAGGGCCCCTGGTCTTCCACTATATGTTTGCCCTGTGGCTCTGCTAAGATTCTATCTAAAGCGCATTAACAGGAAGCAATGGTGGGAAGACGTAACCAAATTCAAATAAGGTTCCACAGATGTATCAGCTTTCAGTAGGACGTATGTGCTATGAAAATGATTCAACAATTCTCTCTCCCCTTTGTCGGCTTTTGCATTTAAAAAGTGTTGTTTTTTTAAATCAAGCGCAAACCTTTCCTAGTGATTTTTTCTGAAAACCCAAATAGGGCTGGGCCCAGTTTCTCCAGGGAGTGTTTTATATCATCAAGCCACGGAATAATATCACCTTTATCCAAAGAAAGACAATCTCAAATGATTGCCTTGTTCACATCTAACTCCGTGCTTGCCCAGATTTTGAACGTTCTAATTAGAAGAGAGAGTGTCAACCTATCAGAGCTATATTCCAGCCCCAGTTCTTCATGATCATGAGTTTTACAAGTAGCCACCATACTGTCAACAATCTTCTTTCAAAATAAGTTTTCACCACTTGGATCTCTCTGCAGTCTTTATATCCCCATAGATCACTACCATAAGCAGGGCTTGAAAAATCTACTCGACCACTGGCTATGGCTAGTTTTATTTTATGAGGTCAAGCTATTTTTAGATTCCACTCGACCCTTCTGGGAGTGGACAAAGAACAGAAACCGAATTAGCAATTAATGCCTTTAAATCTTATTCTTGTCTGTGTTCAGAGACAGAGGTCAAAAGATAGTTTGTCCTCTTGCAATGCAAATACTTTTCCTTGTGACTGCAGAGTTCCAGGATTTTGAAAGGTGAACTCTCTGACCTATGTGAAATGAAAGGCTTTTGGTATCACACACAACATTTATATAGCTAAGTCAATTTTACAAACATTTCAAAATATATTTCAGTAGCTGTGAAAGACCATTTTTGGACTTCTGTGTGATGAAAAAAATATTTTAATAGGTTGGGAAAAAAAGTCAGAACACTTTACTTAGTGATGTGCAAAGGATATATGTTTTCTGAAACACAATTTTCACAGATTATTGTTAATAAACTATATAGTTTTATCAGTAAAGCTGCAAAGCACAAGGGGAAAATGGTTAAACAGGACTATTATTCCTTACCCTGGATATTGCCAAGTGTCCTGTATCTCCTGCAAAACAGGCAATGAGGTACTTTACAGACTGCAAGTTTACTTGGACTTGTAGCTGATTTTCAGTTCTACTCTCCTTGTTCTTTACTTCAGCAACAAGTCTGAATATGCAGTGCAATTAGCCTCGGTATTAATTAAGTTTTGAGATTTAAGCTTCAACACAACTTGACTTTAAGGGTTCATAAATGAGATTCGATGATAACTGAAAGTCTATTGAGCACTTCCTCAGGATCCACTGGGCTCAAAGGCGGCGGGGGTCATCTCCCTTCCATGACCAGAGCAGCCAAGCTGAGTTTTACCCTAGTAACAATGGCACTTGATTTCTTCCTATTAGTGGTCGGTTTGGAAGGGGAAGCAGGGCTAGTAGGACTCACAAGTGTTAAAGGGAAACCAATACTGGCAGTGGCATTCATATTATTGTCTAAGTAGGTGAGGCTGCAAGCGGCTACTATATCTCCAGTATCGCCTAAAGCGATCTTGTGTCAAAGTATAATTTTGAACCACTTCAGAGCGACTTGCCCCCTACCCTGCCTCCCCAAATCCCCCCACCAGTATAGTTCACCTGGCCAAGCAATGACCTGAACTCAGTTAGGGCAATTTCGTTAGACAAGACACCGATGGCACGTTCCAGTATGGTGTCAATTGTTGTGGGTTTACGTGCCTTTTACCCATGTTAAGGGCTGAAAGAGTAAATAAAGACAACCACTCACCAAGTTAGTCCAAAACTAGAGTCATGTGTCAAGAGGGTGGCCCAACCCAGCTTGGTCGTCTGCGGATGGGTGTGAAGGGGCACAGACTGGCCCGGTTTTTGCCTGGCAGTGATGAAGGGCACTTTTATAAGATACAGCATCAGCCCCCCCCCCTCCTTCTGGGCCACACACAGGTGTCACCACAAAGTCTACTGGGGGACGTAGTCACTTCCACGCAGGATGCTCCGACAACACGCAAAAAGTCCAGAACAGCGAGTCCCACGCTTCAGTGATCAAGAGTACTTTTATACCGCACAGTATCAGCCTCCTCCTTCTGGGCCACAGGTGTTACCATAAAGCCTGCACGGGGACACAGTCTCACCCCAGCAGGATGCTCAGACCACAGGCAAAAAAGTCCAGAACAGCGCATCTTGTGCCACTGTGAAGTAGAGTGCTTTTATAGCACCCAGTATCAGACCCCTCCTTCTGGGCCACAGGTGTTACCCCAAAGCCTGCTGGAGGACGCAGTCCTGGCCCAGCAGTATGCTCAGACCAAGGGCAAAAAGTCCAGAACAGTCCTGAGAAAGTGTCAACTACCCTATTCATTCCCACTAACAAGAGGGCAAATTGTACTGTAATGGTCGTTGTCCCATTCCTCAAACGCTTTATGAATACTGTACTTTTTTGTATGTTGCAACACGTGGGCGACTGTGATCAAAGGAAAAGGACACACAACCATAAACACTTTACGGTAGCTCTTGCACTTTAGCCATCGGCAAGGAAACTGTTTCCTACTTACACTTCATAAACACAGTAATAACATCTTCTACACGGATTGTTTAACAAATGTCCCTAAACAATAATCCGAAAATTATTTTTCCCCAAACAGATAATTTACTGGTCAAAACACTCCAACTTCTTAGTGAATGGTACAGGATGTACTGAATGGACTTACTCCCTTTGGCAGTTAACTACTGATAAAATATATTTTAAAGGCAGAGGAGAGGACTTAATTCAACTGGGATTAAAATATATAGAATATCACGATGAATGTAGTAATGTAGTAAATACAAATGAAACATGGGGAACAAAAGGGGTGGTGGGATTAGTTTAGAGTATTTATACAATGTAGTGTTCACAGAGAATGGCCTCTTGAACTGAAGGGACTGCTGCTTATGCACACAATGTCAGGAAAAGCTAAGTTATTAACCTCATCTAATAGCTCAGAGGTTAAAATGGCTTTTGTGGGATTTTGGCTAGGGTGGAAAACAGGACCCACACTGTCTGCCTGAACAAAGAATGCTCAATTTGTGCTATGTCTATGGAACTACAACATAGCGCAGCTGTACGAACTGGAGACTCTGGTTTGCTAGCTATGGCAGGAATCATGTTTTGAGAAATAACAAGCCTTGTTAATGCATCGACCTATGCACCATACATAACTTGAACATCAATCACTCAGCCACCTAAGTGCTAGTATTGATTGAGAAGCTGCATTCTGCTCTTGCTGAAGTTCTGTTGGCCGACATTTCAGGCAACGTACATACAGGCCATAAGCATATTCAATCTGGGTTACTATGATTGCCTGTAGTTTTGATTAGACTACAATATGGTCAATAGTCTTTTCAACACATGAAGATGGCAAAAGACCACCTTTAACACATTAGATCTTTGATCATCCAGAGGCAGTTCATCTATGATGGCAGCTAGATTCTTCACTTTAGAGACGGTCAGTGAGAGGGTAAAGCCAGTGTGGCACCATTGCTTCTGAAATGTCTCTTTAGGAACCCACCACCAAAATTTGCTTTGTTTGGACTGAGTTTTAGGAAGACTGTATTCAACCAACACACCATTTAGCGAAGCAACGTGATAATGGAGAAAAGGCATTCTTAAGACACCTCATACATCATTCAAGTCTCTCTGAACAGGCCTCGAAAAATCATAAAAATGCTACCAGAACCGCAGGTCTAGTGACTTGAATAATCTATCTGACCGACCTGTAGGTCGCTTGATCCATAAACTCGTCTCAAATTATGTGATCCTGGGCAAATATTTTATTTCACCGGGCCACCTTTTTCTTCTTTGCCACATTTGAAAGCACCTTCAAATATGTGAATTCAGTGTATCTGCTGTACAAATAAACGTTTTTGTTTGATTTAGTAAACTGAACTTTTGCATCATGTATAATAAAAAAAAGATCTAGCCCACACATAGGATACACATGATCACTGACTAGGCTATTAGTTCACTAACACTACTGACATCAGGCAGGAGCAGGAATGTTTGTTAGTTTATGTTCAGAAACGTTTCTCTTTTAATAAACACGTAACTAAAGGCATGATGTGGTAGCGTACTGTCATTTTCAGTCAGCACGTTTTCCATTGAGATGGGCACAATATTTCCCAATGACATACATTTTAACGATAAACTACAGAGCAGACAAAATCTGGTTTTGGAAATCTGGTTTCTGCAAATATTTATCATTTACAAATCACCAAGTAAATACTTGGATTTGTTCTGATTCAATTTAAAATCTTTGTTCCCATTACACTTCTCAATATAAAAAAATGTGTTTTCCTCATTGCTGATGTATTTTTAAATATTTGAACTGTTCATTTACAAACTACTTAAATCTTGTGGGTTAGAAAAAACTGTCATCCTAAAAGGCCTCCATTTCATGATTATCAGACATTTCACTTTAATTTTCTTTCTCTGACTGCAAAGTTAGAGGATTTTGGTAACACCAATCTCCAGGATAATATAAGCAGCAATTTGTAATAAGACAAACTGATATTTGACCTCTGTATCTAAACGCACAGCAAATGTGACAAGATAAAAAAGATTTAAAGACATTTTTATTATTCATTCCCTTTCCTAATTAACAGACCACCGGTTCTTTGCCAGCTCCAGGTTACTAGCCAGGTCCTAACATTAGCTCACCCTGATAAAAATCAGACTCAACTGGTCGAGTATTTCGAGGTCTGCTGCATAACTCACTAGGACATTCATGGCACTAGACCAATCTCCTTACACCTCAAACTTTAAATTTACTGTCAAATAATGGCCCAACGTTCCAGACTGGTTGTCTATTTATTCAGAATGTTTGGTGATGTTATCATTTTGGGTAAATGTACTATAATGTAACAGCAAAACTGTTTTGACAAAAGAGCACTGTATCGTCAGCACCATTTTCATATTGTATATATCCCACCTATTTTCATATAAAGCAAATGTCAAAGAAAAATGTGCTACATTCTTCTTTTGTTAAAAGTAATGTATTATTTTATCAAAACAATTTAGTTTTTCATTTAATGGAAAAAAGGGCTGCAGAAGAAAGCTTATGGTTATTCCCATGAAAATGGCATCAACAAATGGTTTGCACTGCTGAGAACATCTTCCCAGCTTTCAGGAACAGGCAGACTTGAATCAGAAAACCCAATTTTTCAACACTATTTTGGCATTTTAGCAGACATACCCCATATTTACTATTCTGATAGTGACAGAAATGGTTGGAAACAAATGTTGGATCCTGGACAGCTAAACATTCCTGAAAAGTAGCCAAAATTTTCAATTCAGCAAGAGGTCAATTATGTAGATCCTTTAAAGTTTTCCTACAGAAAGTAACAGCTAAAATAAAAAAATATTGGAATTGAGGTGAAAAAAACCCAAAAAACTAAAGTGTAATTTGTGTCCACGTTTTCTTCTATACCTTTTTCCAGCTATGGCAGATTTTTGAAAGCAATATATTGTTATGTCTGCTGGACACTTCTGGTTGTGGGGATATACAGGGCTTGTAGGTTCATCAAGAACCCTAGGTACCCAGAGCCAATAAAGGAGCTGCACCTTGCAATGAGTTTTCATTGTATACCGGATATAGAGCAATTCATTTGGTGAAATATAAAGAGTGAAAAATAGGTATCAAGAAAACCCTTGTATTTCCAAAATGGGCACAATGTAAGGTTTTGAGAAGCAGTCGTTATTTGCACGTCTCTGAATTCCAAGGTCCCCATACTAGCATGTAATTATAGGGCATTTCTCAAATAGAAGTCTTTTTTACACACTGTCAAACATTTGGAAGGAAAAAATGTAGAAAGACAAGAGGCAATAACAATTGTTTCGCTATTCTGTGTTCCCCCAAGTCTCCCGATAAAAATAGTACCTCACTTGTGTGGGTAGGCCTAGCGCCCACAACAGGAAATGCAACATAGACACATCACGTTTTCCTATTGAAATCTGATGTGTTTTTTTGGAAAGTCACTAGCTGTAGAGTTTTGCCTCTAGCTTAGCCGGCACCTAGGGAAACCTACCAAACCTGTGCATTTCTTGAAAACTAGACACGTAGGGGAACCCAGGATGGGGTGTTTGTGGGGCTATCACCATGTTCTGTTACCCAGAATCCTTGCAAACCTCAAACTTTGGCAAAAAAACACTTTTTTCTCCCTCACATTTCAGTGACTGAAGGTTCTGGAATCAGAGAGGAGCCACACATGTCCTTCCACCCAGCATTCTCCCCAAGTCTCCTGATAAAAATGGTACCTCACTTGTGTGGGTAGGCCTAGTGCCCGCAGCAGGAAATGCCCCAAAACACAACATAGACACATCACATTTTCCCAAAGAAAACTGACCTGTTTATTTGCAAAGTGCCAAGCTGTGAATTTTGGCATCTAGCTCGGCTGGCACCTAGGAAAACCTATCATACCTGTACATTTCAGAAATCTAGAAACCTAGGGGAACCCAGGATGGGGTAACTTGTGGCACTCTCACCAAGTGCTGTTACCCTGAATCCTTAGCAAACCTCAAAATTTGGCAACAAAAATTAATAAAAAAATAACCTTTTCCTCACATTTCGGTGCTGCAAAGTTCTGGAATCTGAGGGGAGCCACAAATTCATTCCACCCAGCATCTCCCATGTCTACTGATAAAAATGGTACCTCACTTGTGTGGGTAGGCTTAGTGCCCGTGACAGTAAATGCCCCAAAACACTACATGGACACATCTAAATGATCAAATACAAACAACCTGATTTTGTATGGGGGGAGGGGCACCTGCGTTTTTGGTCTTGGGCTCAGCAGCCATCTAGGGAAACCTACCAAACCCTGACATTTCTGAAAACTAGACACTGAGGGAGTCCAGGAAGGTGTGACTTGCGTGGATCCCCCAGTGTTTTCTTACCCACAATACTCAGCAAATCCTCAAATTTAGCTAAAAAAAAAAACACACACAAATCACATTTCTCTTAGATTTCTGTGTGGGGTCACTGCACTGGCACAAATTTCCTACCACCCAACGTTCCCCTTAGTCTCCCAATAAGAATGATACCTCACTTGTGTAGTTGGGCCAAGTGCCTGTGACAGGGAAGAGCCAAAAACATGTCAAAATTGAGGGGGAACCAAAGCTGGGCCAAAAGGGCTGTGTGTAAACAAAAGGTTTTTAGGCTTACAAGTGGGACAGCATTTTTTTTATCGGTATAGGTGAGACAATGCTGGGTGGTAGCAATTTTGTGGATTCCTGCAGATTCCGAAAGTTTCCATCACAAAAATGTTGGGAAAATGCGTGATTTCAAACAAAGTTGGAGGTTTGCAGGGCATTGTAGGTAAGAAAATGGTGTAGTGTGGTGTGCATGTGAAGAACACCACCCTGGACTTACCCAGATATTTAGTTTTCAGATGTGTATAGATCTCGCACATTTTTTTTACATGGCAGCATCCCAAAGTCCAAAAAGTGCATCCCTGACCATTCCAAGTGGGACAATTTTCAGAGTTAGACAAGATCTCATGGCCCAAATGTAAAACCAAAACCCGAAATAATCAAATGTCCTCTTGCTTGGCATTGGGATAAGATCTTTTAGTTTGGGGGTGAGAGCTGAAAGACTGTTACCCCCTTCCGTTGGGGTGGTTATGGTTGGAAGTCACCACCCAACAATTTTCTTTATAATTTCCTGGCATCTAGTAGGCTTTCTGCCCCCCTCCTGCTGGTGAGTGGGTCAGGGGGAGTTGCCCCATGGGCAAAACACCTTTGTCCCCATTTATTTGGGGTGGGTGCATGACCATACCCCCGCCCTCTTTAAAAAAAAAAAACATTCTTCCCTGGTGTCTGGTGGGCTTTCTGCCCCCTTTGGGGGCAGATGGGCCTTACAAAAATAGGCCGATCTGCCCCAAGGGGGCAGAAATGGACAACAGCAATGTGTCCCCATGGGGAGTGACCATTGCCCAAGGGGATGCCCCCCAAACAAAAACACACATATACACCAATCCCTGATGCCCAAGCGGTTTCTGCACCCCCTGGAGGCAGGTCTGCCAAAAGGAATTAGGCCGATCTGCCCCCAAGGGAGGCAGAAATGGCCTAAAATAAATTTGCCCTCCAGGGAGGCGACCCTTGCCTAATGGGGTCACTCCCCATCTGTAAAAACAATAAAAAAATCCCTAGTGCCTAGTAGCTCCATGCCCCCCCCCCCCAACGGGGGCAGAAAAGGCCTAATAAAAAATTGTCCCCCTGGGCGCGACCCTTGCCTAAAGGGGCGCTCCCCTTCATTGTTTACATGTCAACAAAGAAAATCCCTGGTGTCTCGTGGGCATTTCTGCAGCTCGATCGCAATGAGCGCTGCACCACTGGATGTAACCATTATGTCTGTGATGGGAAAGGGGTTAATGAACACTGTATGATAACACCTCGGAATCATACAAAGACGTATGTCAATGAACGGGTCCCACAGGACATCTGTTACATTATAGTATAATTATCCTGGGCCTCGTAAGCCAATAGGATTTCAAAGTAAGCCCATGAACTCTGACTTCAAGAATAAGGACACTCCAAAACAACCTCCAGTTAAAGGCTTTTCTGTTCCAGTGACTTGTCACATGCTTAGGATCACCCAAAAGGCTACTGTCCCCCATACACCAGACAAGGGAAAAATGACCTATTATCCACAAGTGCAGCCCTTTCTGCCTCACACATCTTTGCTTCAATTCATGCCTGAGTCCAGCTCCAAGTGGAGTGCAGTGACTAGGGAAGAGTCCCTTCATTTAAACAATTCCCACATAGGTCACACTATAAAGCTACAGTCTACCAATCATGCTCAACAAACTGGGTAGACTCTTATCCTACCCAGACTGCCCAAAAGAGTGCTTCAGGCCACATCAGTGGAATGATACACTGTAGATGTACTACATTTAAGAGTTGGCATGGATAAATTGTACTTGTTTTTGTTTTAACACCATTAAGATTGTTAAGTGAATTATTAATAGGTAGGGTTTCGAAAATCTACAATATGATCATTTAAGGACTGTAGACTGGCACATGTGTCATGGAAGAGCGTCTCTACAGCAAATATTATGATCACAGGATACAGTCTATGTACAGTGGTCATCATAATACATGAATATATTTCTCCGATACTGTGTTAGTTCATGGTATTCAATCCAGGCACTGCAAAGCCTTTGGTACCTTTTCAGGCAACCTATGCCTGTGCATATTATCCTTCCACTGCCATGCACAAGTCCAAGTTGTGGTTCCATTCTGTGTAAATCGAAGGTGTCGGTGTAGTCCAGCATTGTGTGATATCACTCTTGGTGTGGCACCCAACTATCAAATGATTGTTCTCTGAAGTTTATGTAGCTGAACTCTAGCATAATATATCCTATGCAAGATTTTAAGCTGCACTAGAGAAATCGTAATCCTATTTTAACTTCTCTAAGGTGAATCAGTATCACTAGTAAATAAAAGCTAGGCATCAACAACCCAGATGAGAGACGATTCCTTAATGAATTTTTCTTTCACTAGTTACAAAATATTTCAACTGGGTACAGTGTCTGGCACATTGAGCTACTTTAGAAACACATTCACAGTTAACTCCACCTGCATCTTGGAACTGTTACTGATGTCCATCTGTTTCAATCACTGCCCCCTGTAGATGATTGATTTGGGATTATAACCTGTGCTTCCTCCTGCTTCTTATTTCTTAATGGGTAACCTGGCTGGTATCAGGGGCTCTCTATTGGGCCGCTTGTAGTGACTGGATTTATTTTATAATTTCTTATTACCTGATTTAATTGCCTTGTTTCAGCAGCAGTATGGTGAAACGTGAATTAGACGTACTCAGGCCAAATGGTAGCAGCAACAGAACTACATTGGATGACTTTCTTGAGTGAGTAGCACAGACTTTGAAACTTCAGCTGGCCAAAAGGCACCTTTCACTAACTCTGGTCAATGTGGAGTTGCCCGCAGTAACTTCAGGCTATACCGTTTCTGGATTGGGGACAGTGCTATCTTTCCTTATTGTGTTGTTTTCTTGACTTGTTGGTACTGCTAGAAATTAACAAAGTTATTTTAGGCAACTGTGTCCTGCTTGTTTTATAGTTGACAGGAGTTGAGTAGAGTTTCTGAGACTTGTGCTGAGACCTATCTTTAAGCCTGTTCATCAGGTTAGTAAGGATACTCCTTCCCAAATAAATAACCCACTTTCTTACAGTGTGCAAAGCAGTGTACACAGCATAAGTAGAGCTAACTATGCACATTTCCATCACACACTGAATACAACTCACACAAAAAAGGTAAAGCAGTAAAAATGCAAACCTACCTCATAGAACAGGTATATCATGGGCAGCAGAAGGCCTTGCATTGAGGCAAGACCTTACTGTGGGAGAGGTGCGCCGGGGAAGTAGTCGTCTTTGGATCCTTCTGCACCTGAATGAGTGCGCAAAGGAGAAGGTGAGAGTTGGCCATGCTCAATGGTTCTCCTGCTCCCAGGAGTAAAAGCATGAGGGATGGTGAGGGGCAAGAGTTATGTGCTGCAGGTGACCTGCTTGCCATAAATGTGAAGGCTTTATTCTTCTATTATAAATGAAATCTATTACGCCAGGGAACAATACGTTTAAGTGTCCAAAACAATCTATTTGCACATGGTGCAACATGCTTATTAAAGCATACACATATGCCTGCTTACAATATATATGTTATTTAACTGACATGCTTCTGTCTGTATATAGGGAGGACATGTGGAAACCTCTGTTCCCGTCTTGTACTTACAGTTTCAATGATATTTTCTTCACTTTTTCTTTGTAAATTATTTCCGTTGTTTTAGAAAGCTAAATAAAAAACTTACATTGTCTCGGCCTCTGTATTTTGTGACAAGAACAAAGAGTGCATCCTCTTTACCTGTTGACTTTATGTCTACCAACTATGTCTGTGTGTGTGTTGGTGTGTGTCTGTGTGTGTGTGTGTGTGTGTGTGTGTGTGTAAGATGTGAAGTGATGTGTTCTGACACCCTATATCTGGATAAGTAGCAATATGAAAGAAATTAAATAAAAACAATCAGTAAGTGCTAGTTAAATCGTTATTAGTATAATTAGCCTTACAGATACATCTGACATTCTTACAGTTCATGCACATCTGTTATAAAGGTGGTTGAACAAAGTAAAAAACCTGCCTCCAAGTCATAGTTTCTCTTAAATACTTGTGAGGTGATTACAAGTTATGTGCCTTTGATTCCCTCATTTGCATTGGTATCTAAGAGTTAGAAACTGAATAGCTCCCATACATTTGGCTTAAATAAAAGGAGGGCTGATGACCCTTTAAATCAGGCTTTTGCAGAGGTTCTGAAGTGCTGCTTATGAAGTATTCCAGTCCCTTTTCTATGCGCCTGACAAGCCCTGTCTTTCACAGACAAGCTGGGACTGCTCCCCATAAGAGATCTTTGAAAAATGATGGCAAACAGCGCATTTCTCATAAGGTGACAAGGCGTCCGGGATTTGCCAGTATAGTTCCAGTTTTTCACCAGCTGTCCTGGCACATTTTGGGAAATTTAGCTCATGTTCCGGTTTTTAGAGAGGGTAGACTGAATATGGTGGGAGGTGCCTTTTTATGTTTTCTAAAACAGGGATAGTGAGAAACTGTTATATGAAAGCAATTTAATTAACAGGCATAATATAGGTTATAAAAATTGCATTTTATTTATGTTCTTAGTGCCTCCTTTCTAAGTCTAGGCTGATACGTGCTGCCCTTTTGTGTGCTCAGTTAAAGTAAAATTGTAGTACTTTTTAAAATTTTAGGCATAATGTCTTCCAAAGGTTTACTAAGAGTTATAGGTTTTGCCAGCAGTTAACAAATCTGGTTATGCAAGCATTGAATTAAAAATGGCTCTTTTCCAGTTTTTTCTTCAATCTTCAAGATGTGCCTTGCTGAATCTGGGTGTACTACATGCTGGGCATTCATCTACTGATAGGATTGTCTGCATGCTGTGTTGCCAGAACCTGATGAAACACACAAGAGGTGATGGGATGAATGCTTGCAAATAGTCTTAACCAGTGGCAATCACTCAGGATAGCATTCCAACCTATCCTTTTTCGAAACACTGTGCTACTCTGAACAGAGGCCCTACCTTATGCAAATAAGCATTGATGCTGCCCCGCATGAGGACAGTTCCCCCCAAAGCCTGATGTCTCTTGGAGGATAAAAGCAGAAGATGCAAGCTCTGCTGAGTAACTTCTCTGAAATGCTGCCCTTGGTGTTTACCTTCTGGTGCCAGCTCACTGGTGCCCTGCAGGGCATGCCTGTGTTTGTTGCTTGGGCACAGTGTCCAGTCCCTTACAGCCATAGGGGAAACATTACTGCAACATTTACCTCGCTTTTGCCGCATGAATAGTTTGCTTCAAAGAACCAGAGGACAGAGGACAATGGATGTTAGTTGCCTCATTTTGGTTCCAGGAATCAATCAGGATTTATAAAGCACGGCAAATCACCCAGGAGGGTCTCTAGGTGCTGAGACGGTGTCACTTGGAACCTTAAGAACAGGAGGCCCAGGGGGAGATGAAACCTGTGCTAACCAGGCAGGTGCTCCTCCAAGCAGGTGTGGATTTTAATGTGGTGCTACTATTACCCCAGTCAATCTAACTAACAAACTCTCATATGCACGGCTCAAATGAACTCATAATAATACTAAAACTGTACTCATATTTCCCTATACTATCCACCACTAATTCTTTTTGGGTTCCGGAGTAGCGTGCTGCTTGCCGAAAAGCACTTTGACGCCTCATCAGGGGTAGTAAGTGCCATATAAATACTATTACAATACAATACAATATGCCTGCCCATTAGAACCAGATGGGGGGTCACAGTACTGTGAGATGCTTGCTTCACTCTGATCCTAATAAACGTACCTATTAGAACCCAGTGAGGACCAAAGCACTATGAGACCCTTGCCTCACCCTGGCCCCACTAAACTTGTCCCTTAGAACCTGACGAGGACCTCATTTCTCTGAGACGCTTGCCTCACTCTGGCCCACATAAATGCATCTCTTAGAACCTGATGGGGACCACAGGACATCGGGGAGGCTTGCATTACTCCAACCTATCTAAACCAATCCCTTGGCACTCATTAAGAGTGTTGGGCTGTCAGATGCTTGCCTTCCTCCAGTCTCAATAATTGTGCCCTGTAAAATCTGATATGGCCATAGGACTGTGGGAGTCTTGCCTCACCCAAGTCTCCATTTAAAAACATCTCTTAGAACCCGATGGATAGTACTAGACTGTGGGATGCTTGCCTCACCTCAGCCTCCATAAACATGTCCTTTAGAAGCTGATGGATAATACTAGACTGTGGGATGCTTACTTCACCCAAGTCCCCATAAACCTATCCCTTAGAATGCGATAGGCAGCGGTGCTGGACTGTGTGATGCTTGCTTTCCTCTGGCCCCAGTAAACTTGTCTTTTAGAACCTGATGGGACCCTAGGGCAGGAACTGTGGGATGCTTGCCTCACTCCAGCCCCAGTAACCGAACAGAAGAGTGCAGGACTTTTAAATGCTTGGTTCCTTAAAAATGTACGTAGCAATGCTTAATTTGAGATGATGGCTTCCAAAGCTCAACACTGGTACTTATTTATCAACACCTCCGCTTATGATAGTCTGCTACATAGTGGTGCTGTTTTTCTAATTTAGAGGCAAGCACAACAGCAGTTTGCTTGTTAATTTAATATACCCTAAAATACATACCTGCCTTCTAAACGATTCTTATAGCTGTGGGGGCCTTGAATAGTCTGAATTGTCACATTTGTAGGGTGTGATGGTTAGCAGTTGTGTTGGTAAGTGTCATTGGCAGTGCAAGCAGGGGCAATGTGTGGTGCAAGCTTCAGTGACCACCTGTCAAGAGCCCTGGCACTTATATTTGTACAAATTAAACACTGGAACATAGACATTTCTTGGTACACAGAGATAAAACTCATATTGAAAATGAATTAGGCCCTCATTACAACTCCGGCGGTCGGTGATAAAGCGGCGGTAATACTGCCACCAGGCCGGCGGTAAAAAAAATTGAATCACGACCATGGCAGAAACGGCCAACACAGACAGCCACTTTAACACTCCGACCGCCACGGCAGTAGAAACAAACACCGCGGCGGTAACGGCCAACAGTCAGGTGGAAGACAATTTAACGCCCACACTATTACAAGGCACCAATCCACCAGCTTTCCCGGGGTGGTACCAATGCCATCAAAAGCATGGCGGAAACAGTACACAGAAGGGAAACCATTCACCTCTCGACACCCAACGAGGAACCAGGACGCCATGGAGCCCGAGTTACAGGTCCTGCCCATGTTAGTTTACCTCCTCATCTACCAGGAACATCAAAGACGGCGGCGACGACGACGGTGAGTACTGCACCTAGTACACAGGGTAAGGGGGAGGAAAAAGAGAGTGACACACACACGCAACGCGCAACACCCCCACCCACAACAACATACACACACAAACATCCAATAACATCAAAGATACACCCGCCACCCCCTGGAAGAGCGCGAGGACCAAATGAAATGAGTTTAACAAGTGTAGTAATCGAACAATCAGATAGCCCAAGATAACTTCAAATCATCAGTATATACAAATATTAACAGCAGGTACAGAAGTCTGTACACTGTCCCATTAAATGTCCATGGACCAGTGGTCCCAAAAAGCATGGGCGAAGCTCACAAATAACACCTGCCTCAAAACGGAGAGAACACTGCAGGGGCATCAGGTCGTAAAAAACCAGGCACCTCAGGGGGAAGAGGAGGGGGGCACCTCAGCCGGATGATGGGATGACGCAACTGCTCCTCAAGGGGGCTCCATGCCCACTGCCTGGTCCTGGGGAGTGCAAAGCCACAGACTCTCAAGTAACTCAAGTGGATTTACTGCCCACTGCTTGGTCCTGGGGAGTGCAAAGCCACAGTCTCTCAAGTGGGTGGGTTGCCACTGCCTGGTCCTGGGGAGTGCAAAGCCACAGTCTCTCAAGTGGGTGGGTTACCCACTGCCTGGTCCTGGGAAATGCAAAGCCACAGTCTCTCAAGTGGGTGGGTTGCCCACTGCCTGGTCCTGGGGAGTGCAAAGCCACAGTCTCTCAAGTGGGTGGGTTGCCCACTACCTGGTCCTGGGGAGTGCAAAGCCACAGTCTCTCTAGTCACTCAAGTGGGTTCACTGCCCACTGCTTGGTCCTGGGGAGTGCAAAGCCACAGTGTCACAAGTGGATGCTGTTCTCCACTGGTTCTGGAGGGGGCTTGGTGCCCAGAGTGCTTCATCCTGCCAAGGACTGGGTGAGTGGATGCTGTTCTCCACTGGTTCTGGAGGGGACCTGGTGCCCAGAGTGCTTCATCCTGCCAAGGACTGGGGTGGTGGATGCTGTTCTCCACTGGTTCTGGAGGGGGCCTGGTGCCCAGAGTGCTTCATCCTGCCAAGGACTGGGTGAGTGGATGCTGTTCTCCACTGGTTCTGGAGGGGGTTTAGTGCCCAGTGATGCTGCACCAGGGGTGTGGCAGTTCCCATTCCCTCACATGGGTGTCTGAGCCTCGAGATTTACCGGTAACAGGTAGCATGATACTCAATAGAGGCATAGCCACACTCCTTCTTGCGACGACTGAGGCTGCAAACTGCTGGTAGTGCTGGTGGTGGTGCCTCATGTAGTGTGTGCAGGATCGAGGACGTCTCCTGCATCCTTGGACGGCTACCCACTGGGGATGCTGCTGATGTCCGCTGCAGTGGCACTGGCTGGGCATGTCGCGGAGCAGGTGGCGGTGGCTGTGGCGTTGTGTCTGCGGCGGAGATGCTGCCGGTGGTGCAGGTGTCTGCACTTTGTGGAGGGAGACACCCGGCCGTCTCCTGCAGCCTCGGAAGGCTGCCCACTGGTCATGATGCTGGTGACTGTAGTTGAGGCAGCTACCGTGCATGATGAGGCGTTGCTGGGTGGGTGGTGCAGCTTTTTTCTTCTGCATGCTGGCCCCTTCTGGCACATGGCGGAATAGGGTGGTCCTTGGCTTCACTAGGTGGCACACTGGCAGCCCTGATGGGTGCCCCCTTCGATAATCCCGGACATGCAGGGACCACACTGGGCGAGGATTTGGTGGCTGAGGTGCTGGTCAGGGCTCTAGACAACCTGGCCCTAGGGGAAGGATGGGGGAAGTGTAGGGAAGAGGTCAATGGTAGTCAGGAAAAGTTTCTTAGACACACTGGGATGGGAAGATGGAGGGGGTTTGGGACTGGAGGGAGAGGTAGTGGTTGTAGGAGGTGTGCGTCTGCTGAGTTTGAGTGAAGGTGCATGGGTTGGAGGCTGTTGTGAGGTGGTTGGCTGCTGAGTGGGTGTGTACTTTGGGAGGAGGGCTTACAGACATACTGGGAGAGGACACAGGAGATGTGTGAATAGTGGGGGTGGTGATTGCACGTGAGCGGTGTGTGGTGATGGGCGTGCTGGTGATGGAGGTAGTGGCTGATGATGTAGTGCATGCAGGTGTGAGAGGAGACGAGACTGGGAGGGAGGTGGAGGACGTGGAGGGGGGGACACAGTGGAGGAAGTGAATGTTGGTGTGTCTGCATGGGTATGGTGCTTGTGTGAGTGCCTGTGGGATATGTGGTCCTTATGTTGTCCTGAGCCACTTTTGTGTGTTGATGTGTGTGCATGCTGGTCTGATGGTGTACTTGGGATAGGCTGAGGTTGAGGGGATATGGTAGGGGTAGTGGAGGTTGGAGGGGGGAGACTGGACACAGGGACAATAGCTGCAATCAGTGCTGAGGCCAAAGCCTGAAATGCTCTCTGTTTGGCCCGCCACATCAGAATGAATGCCCTCCAGGTATGCATTTGTTTGCTGCATCGACATCCTGGATGGCATTCAAAATGGTTGACTGCCCAACAGTGAGGGATCTCAGGAGGTCAATAGCCTCCTCACTGAGGGCAGCAGGGCTGACTGGGGAAGGCCTGAGGTGCCTGGGGCAAAGGAGATGCCCACCCTCCTGGGTGAGCGGGCACGGGAAACACGCTGAGGGGCTGCTGGGAGGGCGGTGCTGGTAGGTGGGTGCCGGCTGTACCTGTTGTTGCGGTGGGCACAGAGGTGCCGCCACCGCAAGGGAGCTCCCATCCGAAGAGGAGTTGCTGTCGCTGGTGTCCCCTCCTGTCTCCATCTTGGAGCTCCCCTCGCCCTTCGTCCCACTGGTGCCTTCAGACTCCATACATTCACCCTCCTGGGCCATGTGGGTTGCAGCTTCCTGCTGCTCCGGTGCCACTGCTCCTCCGCCAGATGATGCTAATGCACACTAGGACAGGGTGACAAAATCAAAAGGGGGGGAAGAGAGAGGAGACACATGGTCAATGCCAGCAACACCACTACCGTTGGCGGACACAACACACAGGGAGCAGCCCTATGCACTAGCCCATGCAGTAACAGTTCTTAGGAAAATCACCTGCCCATGGGGGACTATTCCTAACTCCATTTGCTGCACACTTGGAACCCACAGGAGGCTGACTAGTTGTAGATGGCCACTACCACTATTGGGGTTGGAGTGCCACAGAGCCTGCCTAACAAGAGACCTACCCTACCATAATCACCCTGGCCTAGGGGAACCCACAGCCCACATCCCCCACCCAGACACCTTGTAAAGCGCGCAGAGGCAGCTGAATGAGACTGTACTGACCCCCTTGTGGCTACTGTGAGGCCCTCAAGCGACCATCCAACTCCAGATATGCCACCGCCAGGATCCGGAACATCAGGGGGGTCATGGTGCGACGGGCACTCCTTCCACGTTGGGAGGCCATCCCCAGCTAGGCCTCTGCCATCTTCTTGCTCCAGCGGCGCAGGTCCTCCCATCTCTTGCGGCAGTGGGTGCTCTGTCTATGATAGACCCCCAGGTTCCGCACTTCCTTGCCGATGGCACGCCAAATACCCTTCTATGGTGGGCGCTGACCTAGAGGAAAGGTAAAGTGAGAATGGAACTTACTCCCCTGACCGGTTCTTCAAACTCATTAGCCACCTGTTCCCACCCATGCCCTGAAACACATACACAGACCATCCTCGCATGCAGGCCTCAGCCCCCTACCACAACATGTATCTTCTATCCAGACCATTCCATACATTCATGTCCCATGCATCATGCTCACAGTTTACCCACCTGTTTGTCTGGAGGACCGTAGAGTAGCGTGTACTGGGGGAGGACCCCAGTCTCTCCAACTCCTCCGAAGTGAAGGCAGGGGCCCTTTCCCGAGACACTTGAGCCATTGTCGCTTCCAGACTGAGGTCACAGCAGCACTTGCAGTGTAGGTCCTCTCCTGTTGAAGGTCAGGTATCAAGTGAGTGAACAGCTAGAAAATGGTGGTCACAACCGCAGCAGTGCGTACCGTCACCGCCGGCGTAAATCGTCATTGGCTCCTGGAACCCATAGGGACCAATGATAACAAATGCTGAATTGCGCGGCGGTTACCTCATTTCCCCTTGTCCCTCCTTACAGGTCAGACAGACGCCATTTCAGGGGGCACATGGCAGGGCACCTAACTGCGTCACAGCACATTTGGGCAGGAATACAGACAGACAGCGCCACACACCGATTAAATCACATTAGTGCAAAACACCCTTGTGCAACATACGTGGTACAGGACCCTCTGCTCACCATTCTCCTCCATAGGGCACATCCGCTGGGGCAGATGATGAAATGGCATCATCCTCCAGTGTACAGACCCGTGATGGATCTGTCAACAATGGAAGACAGACACATCATTATCACCTACAGACTTGATCGTGCCAAAATCCAAGAACTGTTTGCCCAATTGGAGCCAGACCTGATGCCAGCTATCCACCATCCCACAGGTATCCCCCCTCTAGTGTAGGTCCTGTCAGTGCTCCATTTCCTGGCCAGTGGTTCCTTTAAAACAACAGTGGCCATGGCATCAAGGATGTCACAGCCAATTTTCTCTAACGTGTTGTCCAGAGTTTTATCTGCCCTGCTGAAGCACATGACCAGCTACATAGTTTTCCCCCAGGTGGAGGTTTTGCCCACAGTGAAAGCTGACTTCTATGCCCTGGGACATAACCCCAACATCATTGGTGCCATTGATGGTACTCATGTGGCATTTGTCTCCCCCGCAGGAATGAACAGTTGTACAGAAATCGTAAAAACTACCATTCAGTGAATGTGCAGATGGTGTATTTGGCAGACCAGTACATCTCTCATGTGAATGCCAAATATCCTAGCTCTGTGCATGACGCTTACATTTTGAGGAATAGCAGCATCCCTTAAGTGATGGGGCAACTCCAGAGGCACCGTGTGCGGCTAATGGGTGAGCCCAAGTTCCCCACACAGTATGAATAGGTGTCTGGGTATGGGATAGTCCCTAAGGGTTGGCGTGTGTCTAACAGGTATCCCTCAAAATTTGCAGGTGAATCTGGTTACCCCAACCTCTCATGGCTACTGACCCCAGTGAGGAATGCCCAGACAAGGGCAGAGGAACGCTACAATGAGGCACATGGGTGATCTAGGAGGATTATAGAGCAGACTTTCGGCCTCCTGGAGGCTGGATTCCGGTGCCTCCATCTAACAGGTGGCTCCCTATACTACTCATCGAAGAAGGTGTGCCAGATCATCGTGGCATGCTGTATGTTGCACAACTTGGCTTTGCGACGCCAGGTGCCTTTTCTGCAGGAGGATGGGCCTGATGTTGGTCTTGTGGCAGCTGTGGAGCCTGTGGACAGTGAGGAAGAGGAGGCAGAAGAAGGAGATATTGACAACAGAAACAACATCATCATGCAGTACTTCCAGTGAGACACAGGTAAGAGACTTGCACTGCTCATCTCATATCAGACTACTGTAGGACATTGTATAAGTCTGCCTGCCTCTGTGCATTGACCCTGACAGTTCACTTTGGCTTGCCTTTTCACAGATCTGGGTACTGCATTCTGCCTTCTGCTATGTTCACTGATGCCCGACAACTGTCCTACTTTGGTATGTGCAAATGAACATTTACTATGTTATTTGTCAAAGAGGTTGTAATAACACATTTGTGAAAGTACAGACTGACTCCAGATTGTTTTGTGATTCAAGGGTGTTTATTTAAGTGCTAATAAGTGAAGGGGAATGTGCAATAGGCTGGGTTGATGGTGGAGGAATATCCATGGTAGAGTCTAGTCTCTTTGGATCACAGGTGCATTGTCCAATGGGACATAGGAATTGGAGCAATGGCAGTTCAAGGTGGTCAGGGTGACATAGTGGGACAGAAGGGTGACAATCAGGAGAGTCTTATTTCCTGGTGGGGGTCTTGGCAATGTTCTCTGTCTTGTGCCTGGATCGCAGGGACCGTTTGCGGGGTGGTTCTCCATCTGCAGGGGGTGGGATGCTGGTGGCCTGTTGGTCCTGTGGCGGGACCTCCTGTCCATTAGCGCCGGCGGACGTGGAGGGTTGTTCATCATTCGGACTGGTGTCAGTGGCCCGCTGGAATGCCACTGTCTCCCTCATGGTGTTGGCCATGTCTGCCAGCACCCCTGCAATGGTGACCAGGGTGGTGTTAAGAGACTTCAAGTCCTCCCTGATCCCCAGGTACTGTTCTTTCTGCAGCCGCTGGGTCTCCTGAAACTTGGCCAGTACCGTGCCCATGGTCTCCTGGGAATGGTGGTATGTTCCCATGATGTTGGAGAGTGCGTTGTGGAGAGTGGGTTCCCTGGGCCTGTCCTACCCCTGTCGCACAGCAGTCCTCCCAGCTTCCCTGTTGTCCTGTGCCTCTGTCCCCTGAACCGTGTGCCCACTGCCACTGACCCCAGTTCCCTGATCGTCCTGGGTTAGTGGGTTTGCCTGGGGTCCCTGTAGTGGTGGACACACTGCTGATTGACGTGTCCTGGGGACAATGGCATGGGCCTGCTGGGTGGGTGCTGTGCTGGTGTTTCCTGAGGGGGGAGGTTCAGTGGTGGTTTGGGACTGTGGCAGGGGAACCGACTGTCCAGAGGTCCCTGATGGGCCGGGCTGGTCATCTTGATCCAGGTGTGCAGAGCTGCTGTCGTCACTGTGGGCCTCTTCTGTGGGGGGACTAAATATGACTGGCACCTCCTGTCGGGTGACGTTGTGTAGGGGTCCTGTTGGGGTGTAAATGCATAGTTATTGTATCTGTGTGTGCCATCTTGTGCAATGGGTAAGTTTCCCTCTATTCCTGTGCTTGCATTATCACCTTGGCCCTTGTGTGAGTGGTGATTGTGTGTCCTGGCTGAGTCTCTCTACTGGACATGCTTTGGTGATGGGTGTCCATGCATGTCTGTGATGGGTGTCCATGCATTGTTGTCACATACAGGGCTTGGTATTGGGATGTGTGGGTTGTGAAAGTGGGGTATCTGTGAGGTGTTGAGGTGTTGGGTGTGAGGGCAGGGGTTGAAATTTGTGATGGCATGCAGGTAGGCTGGGGGGATATAATAGTAAAGATTTGACTTACCAGAGTCCAGTCCTCCTGTTACTCCTACGAGGCCCTCAGGATGCATGATCACCAAGACTTGCTCCTCCCATGTTGTTAGTTTTGGGGGAGGATGTAGGGGTCCACCGCCAGTTCTCTGTACAGCAATCTGGTGTCTGGATACCACGGAGCGTACCTTTCCCCGTAGGTCATTCCACCTCTTCCTGATGTCATCCCATGCTCTTGGATGCTGTCCCTCGGCGTTGACCCTGTCGACAATTCTCCGCCATAGCTCCATCTTCCTAGCAATGGACGTCTGCTGCACCTGTGATCCGAATAGTTATGGCTCTACCTGGATGATTTCCTTCATCATGACCCTGAGCTCCTCCTCAGAAAACCTGGGGTGTCTTTGAGGTGCCATGATGTGGTGTGGGTGATGTGTGAGGTGATGGTTGATGTGCTGTGTGGTGTGATGTGTTGAGGTGTGTTCTTTGATGTGCGTGGATGGTGTATGAGTGATGGTGATATGTGCCTCTGGATGCTGGTGGTGTTGTAGCTTTTCTGTCTCTCTGCTTCATCCAAAAATTTTGTTGTAAGGGGTTGTGGGTAATGGGGGTGTGTGTTTTATAGTGGTGTGAGTGTGTGGGTGTGGTGTGTGTATGTGTAACAGGTGTGTGTACTTTGAATTGTCCAGTGTGGTTGTGTTTTGTAAGTGCGTGTATATTTTGAACGCAGCAGTGTGTACCGCCAATGGATTACCACGGTTGAATGACCGCCGCGTTGATTCGTGGGTCATGATAGTGTGGGCGTATTCCTGTTGGCGTAACGGTGTGGGTTTTGCTATCGCCAGTTTATTACTGACCTTTGGTGTGGTAGACTTGTGTGGGTGTCTGTATTGTGGAGGATTTCTAAATGTAGGTCATAATACCTGTAGCTGATTTCCGCCGTGTGCACGGTATGTTGGCAGCCGTCAGCACGGCAGTCAGCGGCCTTTACTGCTAGGGTTGTAATGGGGGCATTAGTTTCCCTTAGAAACCCAGGATGTTCAGGGAGATGGAACATTTTTAGGTCGAGCGTAGCAGCTTCATTCATTTGTTGGCTTTCCTTGCAAAAATCCCTTGATGTAATTGATAAATGCTTTACATTTGTCCCGCCTTGCAGAATGACCCAGTAACATGGATTATTGCACGATTGCCGACATGTTTCACTGTAGGCAAACACATTGTTTCTTTTGTGTCTCTCCTTGGTGCCCATGGCAGCCATGGGGCTTAGAAGTTTCATACAATGCGAACTCCATTGACGGTATTGGAGCACTTTGCATGACTACCAGGTACATCACATTGTTTGTTTTGTCTCTCTTTCGTGCTCTGTGGTTGCCATGCCGCTTTGAAGTTTCATAGAGCACAAACTTGTTTTTCTACAAAACCTTTGGTTTATCCATATGTTGCAAGTGTTTCTCATCCTCGACTCTGAGTAAGTGGATTTGTTTCACTATTACCATGAGTTATGATTTAAAAGGACTTCTTTTACCGTGTTTAGTCGAGTGGTGCTCGTCTTCTTTCTTGTTCTTTTTTGGAAATTCATCTGATGTCTGTGGTCAGCGTATTGGCTTCTGGATAGTCTTTGTCACTGAATTTACCTCTCTAGTACCCCTCACTGTCATGTTTCACGCAGGCGCATTGGTGCTGGCGGAGATGGTGGCCACTGCGCAAGTGCTGGAAGCTTTCAGCGGTCGGTACAAGGGGAGAGGCTCAGGGCTTCCTTACCAGGTGTATTGCAGGGTGCTCAGGACACCAGAGGATTGCGAGGGACACAGGTAAGTGGGTCAGTAAAATCAGAATGCGAACTGGTTGCAGAGTCGGCATAAGCTTGGTAGTGTGGAGACCGTGCTGAATTTGGTCTGTGGGTCACTCCACTGAGGTGGAAGATTACAAATAGGCTGCAGTGTTCCTGGCATCTAAACGTGTTATTCCGGTGGGAGGCGATAGCGCTGTTTCGTACAAGGAGAGGTCTTGTTGACATAACCTAAGCTTGGGTCAATTGTTATTTCAAGTTAAGCTGTTGGTTACTAGGTTTTATTTTTGAGTCTTTGTTATCCCAAATTGCTTGGTGAGGGTACTTTGTTATTCAGGTTGAGCAGATGTTTTGAAGGTGGAGGCTAGCGATGCCCAGTCAGCTCTCATTTCTCAACCAGGCGTGGTTCCATATCAAAAGTAGTAATATCTTTTTTTGAGTATTCATAGTAGCAGCATTACAGAGTTATTCACAAAATTATGGCTGCATTAGGGGCGGTAACACAGTTTGATTCCCTCAGGTAGCAGATCCTTTTGTGAGGAAAGCTCTGTTTGGGGTCGAGGAGTTTCCAATAAGTGGTTCCCAACACAAAATCCATATGGTGATTTGGTAACCCCACCTAGCGGCTGTTAACGAGCAACTCTGAGGGGGGGGGGGTGAAAGTGGTATATTCTACTGGAATTATTATGGCAGATTTAAATTAGGATGAGAAATGGCAACATTTTCACTATTGGCTGCAGATAGAGGAAGAAGGTAAATGGAAGTCCTGACCATCCAGCAATTGTTCCCAGGCTCCTTTAGGTATAACACAGTATATTTTTACTTTATCAAGCTAATGTTATAAATTAGATCCTGTAGTGTTTAACTTTAAAGACGAGGATTCTATCAGAGCATACCCATCTGTGGAACAGACACCTTCTAGGGCATGAGGCCAGTGTAAACTGGGTTTACACTTCCCTATGAGAACCACTTGCCTACACAAACGGGGGGATGGGGTTTGCTGCTTGCAGATATCACTAATAATAATAATAGACTTCCTGCACATAACATAACAGGATAGGTTTAAGCCACTAGATTTGAATTATGGTAGCACTATTTGTGTTATATAGTTTTCTAACTGCTATTCTCATTTTTTTTATGTTTACTGCCAGTATTGTAATCACATCTAATTGCTTCAATATAGACTATGTTAGTTGCAATACATCTATTGTGTACTTTCATTGTGTCTTTTTTACTTTTGCTATGGACATCTATGACTGAGGTAATGTACGAAAAGAACTGACCTGTTTCACCACGGATCCCTGAGAGGGGGCTAGAATGTTGTGTATTTTGGTTTGCCACAATTGCTTGCCACTCTGTGAGGTTAGTAGTGCAAGTAAGGCACTGTGAGTTAGCTAGGTATTTTGGTTTGACAGTACTGATTTAGCAGAAGTGGCAGAGCCCCTGCATTCTGACATTCTGTTGTCCCATGGCACAGTTCTGCAAAAGAAGAGTCACTGTGACATGGCCAGGATATGGAGTGGAGCCACCATAATGCCATGTATGGCCTTGGAGAGGACTGTAGATGAAACTCTTTTGCCCAGTCTGCAATCATGTCAAGGATTACATCACGTGAGAAGCAGTATCTAGCAAAGACTGCTTCACTGGACATCCCAAAGTTGTAGACCCTCTGCTTGTAAATCCTCTTTCTTCTACTCAAAAAATTGTTCCAAACAATGAGAGGCAAGGCGACAAAAACGAAAATAATACCAGATATGGTGTAGCATCTGTTTTTTTTATTGTAGCTTGGTTTCTTATGTGGACAGGCTGTGTGTGACTGATTGTTGTAGTAGTGAGTTTCAACTGTTGATAGGAGGGCACACCAGTTTAAAGTTTGAAGTTGCACTGTGGCTGAAACACAGACAGTGCTCCGTTACAAAAAACACATCCTTGAGTACTCAAAAATGCTTTTTAATATAGGCCCCAGGCTTGGGATTGTACCCAAAAATCGCACGATTCCTGGAACAGAATGATCCAAAATCTCATCAGATCTCATGCATACATTAGTATTCAAAGTTAAGTTAATGCATGACCAAGAGAACCTGGCCTCCTGATGAGAGAGCATAGCTTGTTTTAACCTGTCTATCCAGTGTTTGACTCTTTTCTTGCACCCTCTGGTTTCCATCTTTTCAATAGTGCCCATAAACCGTTTGGCATTGCATTTTTACATCCTCGCCTTGTGGGACTTCTCTAACAAACTTGGGGGTCCAAACTACCTCAGCCCACAGAATGTCATATGCATAAGACAAGAGTGACCAGAATATTATTTTAATATTATGCATTATATCACCCTCGATTTGGATGTCCAAATCAAAAAGCTTATCTCGAGGGCTCAGATGCTGATCTGGAGTTTCAACCTGAATGAATTTGTTAGTAGGTCTTGCTGTGAGAGACTGTTCAAAAGAGTCTGGCGAACTATCAGGACCTCTGCTTCACTGTTAAGAAATGTTCTCACCCAAGTCTTGTTCAAAAGAAGGATCCTGAGTGTCTGTGACATATTTAGTGGAAATTCCTGCAACTTCTCATTTTTGAATTAGGGTTTTTATTTTGGAAGTTTCTCTTCTTTTTTTATGAGGACACCAGAAGAGCGCTGAGTCTTTTCTTGGTTTCACATACTCTCCCTATATGGTTTTGCCTTGTCCCAGTCTCTCTGAATTTCTGAATGTTGAGTCCTGAAAGGAACAAGAGGGGTGAGCATCAGTATACTGATACCTATTAGGCTGTTTATTTGTATCATAGTTTCGCAAATTATAATGTTTTACAGTGGACTCCAGCTGAGCAGATCCTCCCCATGTTTTCTTTTTGTTTTTTTTTTGTTTTATCCCAACATTTTTAGAAGACTCGGGTGTATGCTTAGTGGTATTTGAATCAGAATTTGTTTTAAGTTGTGGCTTACCAGGCCTGGCTCCCAAATTATCATGACCTACTGAAGCATAGGTCTGGGAAATTATTTTAGTTAGCTTGTGTTCCTGATCCCCAGGAGCTTTTGCTGTGAGATGTTGGCATATTACCAATGATGCTGCCTCTCCTTCAATATTACTTAAAACTATTGAGGATACTGTGGCAAAATTGCCAATTAATTTCATCCCCAAGTCCAGATCAGGGGCCCCCCAATAATCGTTTTGAATTTGTTTGAGTACTTCGGGCAAAACAGCAATTGATGTGGTACTGTGTGTTATAGTATATACAGCAGCAAAAACCCTACCACAGGTAGCAAAGTTTTCAATTGGAGGAACCATACCAAGTGCTAGACACATGATGAGAATTTGACATTTATATTGGTGTCCCATAGAAGAAACACTGCTTCAAGCTGATTTGTTTTTTGAGTGATCCAAAACAACATTTCATCCTGTTTTGTGGTTATTTTACCCATAATGGCATTAGCAGCAACTGGGCTAATTGCAAGCACAGCTAACGGGCTACACAGCTTGAACAGCCCTTGCTGGGGATGCGTTATTGTATGCATAACGTACTGCGTCATACTTCTGTATAGTATAACTAGACCTGTGTAAACATTTCCGAGGTCTGAATTATTTAATGTTGCTGAATTTGGGTACGGGGTGTAGCTGGCTAAAATTGGCCAGGTCACTCCATCATTGCTGAGGGGACCAAGTCTTACATTTTGCACTGCGTGTGAAAGGGTGCCTTGGAAACATACCTTGTTTTTGAAATGTTAATGATATTTCTAAACATTCATAGTGTCTGTATTGACTTGGTAATGCATCTGGAGTATACATGTGAATTGTTTGTGAGTTAGCATCAACTGCAGGAAAATGAACCCAGGAATAAAATACTTTGAACCTCATTTATGAGGCCCTAGTGGCACAATGCGCCACTGGAGCATATTATTTTTGATACTCCAGTGGTGCAGTGTGCCAGCCCATATTTACAAGGCTACATAAAGCCACTTTGCGCGGCTTTAAATGGCCTTGTAAATATGGACCCCTTTCACCCAGAACCCTGCATGAAAGGGGCGTTCCATGGGTGTTGCTTGGGGTGTTCCCATGCAACACCCATGGAACCAGAAGGAATCTGACGCATTCACAGATTTACAAGTCTGAGAATGTGTCATATTCCTACATCACCTCAGGGGTGGCATAAGAGTGATGCAACAAAGAAATATCTTTAATTGTTTCTGCTTTCTCCTCTTTCAATGTGTGCTGCATTCTGCAGCACACCGAGAAAAAAGAAAACATCTCTTGTGATTGTTTATGGCAGGAAGGTGCTCCTTCCTGCACAAAAACAATCATCCATAGTGCAAGGATGTCAGCTTTGCCACATGGCAGCAATTTGTGTGCGAGCGCAGGGGCAGAGGACAGTAATGTGCTGTATCTTGTAGTTACAGTGCATTTCTGCTCTTTCCCAGAGGCGTAGGGCAGTGCAGCAAGGTACTTGCTGTTCCACCGTTCGCCACAGGACTTGCAAATGAGGCACTTTGCATTTATAGACTTTGTGTGCCTCAACCATGGAGGTATATCTCCCCCTCCATTGACAAACCCATTACTGCCTGTCTACAGTTGACAGGAATAACCGCTAGTGCCATGTTTAATGAATGGTATTCAAAGCAAGGTAAATTATGATGGGGTGATCCTTTTAGAGATTCAAGCTTGAACATCCTGTAGACATATATAGATGCTTCCCATTAGGCTGAGGAGGATATATTCCTTCCACCACGAACGTCTCCTTGTAGAGGTGAAAGAGAGTCTTGGGCATACTACTCAGTAGACCTGTTAAATAAGTACCTGATCTTAAATGTTGGTGGTGCCATGTTATACGGTTGTTGCAAATATAGCAGGACTGTGTATAAGGCCAACATGAACTTCACAATATAGAGACTGAATCCACATATATCCTCAGTCAGTGTTCGCATATCTCAGCCAGCTCACAGTATCATGTCCAACCCTCAAACATAATATGGAAATATGTTGGTGGCAACTTTGAACATGACACTCTGATCCCCAGGAAATCCATGAAAACAGATCTATCCCTTTTGTACACCCAAGGGAAACACAAGTAAGATACAAAAAGCATTTTCAAAACATTCCTTGAAATGGTTGTATTCTTGTGTAAAAAGTATGTGCTGTGATTATGAGCAAAATGAGACATACTAAAGTAATGTTTATATAAAAATTAGCATTCATCACACTGTGAGAGATACGCAGACCAGAATATTTGTTACGTCTGGGTGAAATAAGTTGTCTCCTACAACCACACCAAGAAAGCAAACAAGTGACATTGTGTTCTCAAATGTGCGACCCTGGACCTAGCTGTTAAAACTACAGGGCATTAGTGCCTATCAGAGATGCATATACATCACGTTCATGCACTAAAATGTGGCAAAGGTTACTACTAAAAGGAGAAAAGAGATGTCAATTTCAAGGAGCTGAATCTAAAATGGAAACTGCATACAAGCCACACAACAAGGTGCTAGGCTTGACATATTTATTGTGAAAAACATATGTTAAAGTCAATAGACAATTAAGTGTGAACTGGTATTGCTCCAAGAGTAGAGATTTTGTTTAATCATTTTTATTGCTAACAGAACACAAGGATATACATATACATACATAATGTAATTTTACATTTTAGCAGTGTATTCAATTGTGAACCTGAGTTCCTGCACATGTAAGTAGAGTATATCGAACATTCCTATAGCCCAAAGTAACAGTATAATTTTGTCCGTTGTGGCTAATTTCCTGCAGACAAATAAGTAAAAGTAAAACAACCAATAATAGCAACCCAGAAGTCACAAATGACAGGCCCGGTGACAACATCTGTATCAGTAAGAAGGGGGAAATCAAGCAAATGTTTACCAATATGTCAACTCTTACCACCACCACCCACCTCCTCCTCACTCTTAGGTACATAGGAAATAGTAGTTGAAGTCCAGGGTAACAGCAGAGGGACAAGGCAAAAAGCAAGTAAACTCTTCCTTGTGACAGTGGCACTCGATGAGGCCTAGTGTCGTCCTTGATGTGATGTTGTAAAGCAATTGCCAATGCGTCCTATAATCTGGCAATAAGATGACTGATGATTCCTCTAGCCTCATCCCTGCACAGCTCCTCGTATCAGTCCCCACCTATCAATCAATCAATCAGAATTTGTAAAGCGCAGCTACTCTCCCATGAGGTTCTCAATGCGCTGAGGGGGAGGGGAGAGGCCTCATCCAAAGAGCCACGTCTTGAGGTTCTTTCTGAAGATGGTGAGCGGCGGGCTTTGTCTGAGGTGCAGGGTAGGTAAAATATTGCCCTCCGGCGGTGGTTTTGTGGATGCGAGGGACAGTGGCCAGGGCCAGCTGGGCAGAGCGGAGGGATCTGGCGGGGTGTGAAAGGAGACGCAGTGGTTCAGTTAATCTTAACCAGGGAAGTGGATTTCCAGTTCATTGTTATGGAGAGACTACCCAACACTAGTGTAAGATCTATAAACCCGTTGGACACCTTACCCAGTCATGGGCACTTAATAAGATCAAGAGGCAACTTTCCGGGGTGCATAGGTCCGTTACTGAAGCCAATATGGTGCAAATTTCACTTCAATAGGAGGAGGTGACGGGGCAGACCCAAAACATGTGCATGAAACTTGCATCTGGGCAAAGGCAATGCTGGCAAACCGCAGTAGCTGTGTCACAAATATTATGTAAACATGTTGGTTTTAAGCATGCCCCATGGAGTACATTAAATTGAATGTATTGGAACCAAGTGTTCCATGAAAGTTTGTGTGGGATACCAATAGCTTTATCCCATTTTTTTGGGGTACGGGGGACTAAGAGCCACATCCCATTTAGGCTGGAAGTTCGACAACAAGGCCACTGTATTATGTGGCATCGCTCTGAAGAGCCATGCAATCAAATTTGTACTGTATCCAGTTGTGAAAAGCATGTGTGGTAGTAGGACAGTCATGGCTCTGTGTCAAAAATGTGCCATGTAGTCCGCAGTGCAATTAGAATACATCGGTGTGTCATGACCTGTCCCACAGGTTGGCCATTTTGATCAGTCAGTGTGACAAATGGTATCTGTGCTGTATCTCGAAAGAGGTCACTGAGGCAGTCTATCCCCACAGCCTCACAAAGTTGTACAGACCTGGATATGGAGCTCCCATCAAAGAAGTAGAGGGATCTTAGAGGGATTGCCAGGGAGTAGTGCACCAATGTAGGCATAAGGGACAATGATCAGAAATAGACTGTTTTGCAAAGGAGGTATGGGATCTTTCAGGGCAAATGTTTTGTGACTGATGTCTAGCACTAGCCTATCAGTGTGAACCCCCAGCTCTTGGAGGTACCATTCACCTAGCCAACGGGCTGGTTGTTGCAGCTGTGCTGCCAATTAATAATGTTCGAGGTCGGGTATACCCAGTCCTCCTAGTTCCATTGGGAGCTTGAGTGTGAAGAGTGCACTTGGAGCCGACCAGTGTTCCATATGAATTCCCCCAACATAAAATCTAAAGTGTAAACAATTGATCTAGGCACATGGAGAAGCAGGTTGAAGAAATAATATAGCACTTGCATTAGCATCACCATCTTGGAAAGGGCTACCCTGCCTGGAACTGCTGGGGTTCTCAGGTAGGAGACAGCATGCAGCAAGTTACCATTAAGTAGGCCTTTGTTGGAGTGGTAGACTTTGATGCTTGGATATCTGGAGGTCATAGCCTCCCAATGGACTTGGTGTCCATCAACAACAGTAGGATGTGCAGGACTTGTAGTATGTAGGAGGAAAAGGCACGATTTAGCCCAGTTTACCCCAAGCCCAGAAGCATTCTCAAAAGCATGGAGAGACTCTACCACCTCCTGCAGCCCACACCAATGTCTCTTAGGTAAACAAGGACATAATCTCCATATAATGAGACCATATGATTCTCAAGACCCAGTGGGATCCCCCAGTCCCACCCCAATCGGTAGAGATGTAGGGCCAGGAGCTCCACCCCCAATGCAATTAATAAGGGAGAAAGAGCACACTCCTGTCTGGTGCCTCGCTTAAAATGGATGGATTCAGGAATCAGTTGTTCTGTTAATAATCAGTCTATGCACTTAAGTTCAAGAGGCCCTCTCCAAGTTCATTAGAAAGCATTCAATCTGCTCCACGTCAGTTAAGTCCAACTGCACTCCACTAGCATTGCTCATATGCATTGGCTTCGGAGGTGGGCCTACTGTTCTCTTCAAAGTCATTGCTAATGTCTTCATGAATTTGTTCCCTAAAGGCATGGTCTTTTAGGTCAGTGAGCTGGAGCTGGCAGTATATAACTGTCCCTTTCAATCTGCAGGAGCACTAGATTGTTATCTGATGGAGTTTTTCTGAAGTCAACATTATGACCCTTAAGTGAATAGAATTGAAGGTCATGTGTGGGGATTAAAATAAGTGATCTCATGAGTCATGATGGAGTATTTACCATACAAGGGTCCAGGAAGTTGTCCATTGTGTGAGGTGTTCAGCATGTTGTATTGTGTTGGTGTTAGGCAGTGGTGAGTATTACCTATCTAAGTCATGGTCTGAGACACAGTCACCCCTTAAAATCCAGGAGAGATGGGAGCCATTGGAACAGGTGGGTGGAAAGGTGTGGTAAGAAAAGGGGTTGGCCCGTATCCAGTGAATATATGCTACCCAATAAAACTGGCTCACCATAAAATACCCCTTCCACCAAAACATAGCGTCCATCAAGGACAATGATTGATTTAGGACAGGTGAAGAGACCCATGGGTCTGATCCTTATCAATATTCCCTTGGCATATTTGGATTAGCCCTTATAATAACATTGGCCTCTCCAGCATCATTATAATTTGGGGCTTTCCCTCCTCACAAGATGTGTCTCTTGTAAAAATTAAATGTGAGTACTGTGGTATTTGAGGACCATATGGATGTTATACTGTTTCTTGGTAGAGGACATACACCACACATTATAAGAAATGAGAGTTTGCGTAGCCATCTCATTAGTAATAGGAGACTGGGGGAGAACGGAAGGCTTGGTCCAGGCATGAGTATAGTGTGGGTCTTCCAATGCCCTTCTGTCAACCAGAGTCTAATGAAAATGTATTTTGTATCACCAGACCTATCTGTAAAAAGTACCAAAGTACCACCCCCAGGGCCGCAACATACATCTAACAGCCCACAATAACAAAGTTACGGTAATGTTGGACATGACTCACTGAAGTAGCAGAGTTGGTCAAAAGGGAGGGGGCAGATAAGAACCAAGGTGAATTACATTAAACAAGTCGGTATGGGCAGGCCCGCTGTAGTGACAGGAATCACTGTAAAATGGAAATGGAGTTGATGGCCCAAATAGTTCAGAAAACCCTGCGTGTAACAAATGGGAGATCTAGAGTGGGAGGCGAAAAAGGGGGGAGGTAAAGGGAAGTAGAAAAGGGAGTATGAGAGTTTTAGCATGTTCCATAACAAGCACCTTACAGTTGTGTAAATATGTAAGTGGCATCAGTGGATTGGATCTACAGAGCAGTGGGATCCTAGCAGAGCCTGGGAGTCCTTGAAATATAGCAGAAAGAGGGAGAGCCCACAATAGTGCAAAAGGAGTCAGATTAAGGTGTCTGCATTCTGATTGGTGATTATCAGAGGAACATTTGAAGCAGTACTTAAGAGGGATCAACTGGAGGTCTTGTACGAGGTTGGGAGATCTGAGTCCTCTAGGGATCTGCAGCCACCTACTTCCCTAAAATGTGCTGAGGGAGTGAGCACAGAGCCCTGTTCCATTTGTGATTAAACAGGGGAGAAGTCCCCCCCATAGAGTTCTGTTTCTATGAAGGTAATTTACGTTTCCGGTGAGTGTGGCCAGAGGTGGAGTCGTGACAATGATCAGGAGAAGCACCGCTGGATCTCAGTGCAGTGCCCTGTTGTTTTATCGAGATCTAGGCTTCATCTGGATCAGTGAAGAAATGGAAATAGGCAATAAGGACTGTCAATTTGGTGGGATATATTAAAGAGACAGATAGGTATTTTGTTGCATGGAATCTCGCCGATTACCATATTAGGCAGGGGTTTGACGTTGGTGGGCCACTCTTACAAACTGCAGGGGGAGTTTAACTCTGATTGTTAGGCCCTTTTGAGAAGAGTTGCATATTGCTTTGTCAGCTGTATTTTTCTACATATCTGTAATTTTATAATCATATGCATTCTATTTCTAATTGACAGTTTATATGCAGTTGAATAGGTTATTATTCAGTAAAGTGTAAAGCCAATAATAAAAAGCTTCAGCAGTTTATTAGGAAAAGCATGCCCGATTTCACTGGTTTGATCTATTTATTATGAAACATTATGACAAAGCCAGTTGGCCTGACCTACTTATTTTTTTAAAATGTATTAAAAACAATAGGCTTTTAAGTATATATTGTTATTACATGTGCTAGCCTATAGGTGGGTACTTTGTTACATGGAATTCCACAGATTACAGTAGTAGGCAAGGGGTTTGGTGCTGAAGATCTACCTCTAAAAGATATGCACTGCTATAATCCTTACTAGGCTGTTTTAGGAGAAGCAGTATTTTGCTTTGCCAACTGTAATTGTGTATACATTTGTACTTTTATGACTGTATGCAAGATGGTTGTGTTTCGGAAAGCTTACGCTCAGTACAATGGGCTTAAGTTAGTTATGGTGACAATTAGATGATAAAGGGTATTTGCCTGATTGCTTATCATGACATGTTATGATAAAGGCAGTAGGCCTGACATATTGATTGTGAATAGCAGATAATAATGTTAATAGGCATTCAAGGGTGAGTTGTTATTACTTTAAATTAAAGCCTACAGATATGTTTTTTGTTACTGGAATCTCATAGATCACCTTAGTAGGCAAGGGTTTTGGTGCAGATTACCCCTCCTACAAACTATGAATGTGCATTGTGCAAATTATTATTATGCCCTTTTAGGAGAGAGAATATTTTGCTTGGTCAGCTGCATATATATTTGAATATGTTTGCTATTTTCTCTCTGTATGCCTAATGGATTACTTTTGGGAAAGCTTATGCTCAGTGCAATGGGTCAAAGTTGGTTGTGGTGACAAACCAATGATAACAACTATAAGCATGATTGCTGTGCAGGGAAATATTATGCACAATGCTATAGGACTGTGGTTGCAACCAACATGATTCACAGAATCAGGCCATTAGAGAATGGAACATGGTTTTTCTATATACAAACACCAAAATGCAATTCTATAAAATTGTAATTTGAGTTTGTGATTCAATATTTTTAATGGATGTGTTGCGGGGTCCCTTCTAAATACCCAATCACAGTGGTAATTTGGTTGCAAATCATTGATATTTTACCACCAATTAGAAATTGGTGATAACCCATTTGCTGATGGGAAGAGGTCCCCCTGTGATGCCGTCCCCTTTCAGAATGTTAAAGTTAACTATTTATTTATATCTTGAAGATATCTTGTTTCCCTTCAAAGGAAAATGGGCTGCATTAAAAGAAAGATTGCTTTATTTGAAAGCAATCACAGAAATCGTGGTCTGCTGACCCCCTAGAAGGCCCCCATCATGGTGATGGCTATCATTCCTATTGGGTCGCAAAATACGACCTACCTCATTAATATTCATGAGGTAAGTGAGCGTACGACCTACTGGGAATCGTTAATTCAGAAAAAAAGTTTCATACATTAGGAATAGCGATTCCCTAATTATGCTTCAGAGGAAATCGCAATTCGGAAAATCACTATTTCCCTAACTTAGTACATCTGGCCTTACGTTGCATGTAATATTGGGGGGTAACATCGTAGGCAAGGGGGCGTGTCTTGGTTGCCCGCAAGATGGACACAGCATTCTGAAACTCCATGCCGCCTCGGGAAAAATGCAGATTACTAAATTAGGCACATGCGGTAAACTGTGGCGGCTTTGGAGGACAGGGGATTAATTTTCTTAAATTTTGGACTTTTCCAGTCTATATTACTTTGGCTTCCCACAAAGATTCCCCTCATGCTCAGTGGACGCGCCGGGAGATGGCATTTTATAAAGGTGTATTTTGCTAACTGATCCCTCAAGTTGCACTGCAGATTATGCCGCATAACGAAAAACTCAATCCAATTGGCGGCTTAGAGAACCTTTACAGTAGTAAGCACGTTTCTCCCTAAACAAATTATATATTTTTTTTATTTTTTCATAACTATGCACTCCTTAACTGCAACTTATCTTAACAAGTCTTTCTGACAACAACAACCTGGTCTAAATCTTTTGGGACCATTTCAACATTTTTGTAACTCCAGTGGTTCATTAAATAACCTATTTGGCACCTGCCTACGCTGCTTTGACAATAGCAAATTGGTACCTGCTCCTAGTATTTGACCCATACCCTCAACATCAACAATACCCTCAGCACACAAAGAAAACACAACCATTGCCAATAAAAGGCATAAGAAGTACCCATTCTCACCAACAAAATCTCCTTTATCCTCTGACATTAGAGGACCTGATGGATGAAATAAAACTTTTAAAGCCTTTTGTAATGGAAACCTCTACCACATTGCAGAGAACAGAAGAAAACGTGTTAAGTCTTGAATCCAGAATTAGCAGTACACAGGATTCAACAGCCAAGATTGAGACCATGTTTAAAGAAATATCTCTTCTAAAACAGCTAACAGAAGATCTGGTAAATCGTAATAGGTGCAATAATCTCAGAAGTTATGAATTTCCTGGGGGTGATGAGGGTTGCTATATGCTCGCCGTCCTTAAAGCGAACATTCTAAAAATAGTTGGTCTTAAAGACAGCACATACCTGAATATGCAATGAGAACTTCGTGTGGGTCCCAAATCTATACCTACTTCTTCACCTTCTCCTTCAAGAGCAATCACAGTCCTTTTTCTGGAATATACAGATTTAAATTTGTTTTTTTTAGAGGCGAAACAACAGAAACAAATACTTTGGTTGGGACAGAAGGTCTTCTTTTCTTTGGCTTTCACTCATGCAACAGCTGCTCTACAAAAGGAATTCTTATGATTGCTCCCTGCCCTTCGCTCCATAAGCGCCAGATATGGTCTTGTCCATCCTTGCATGCTTAAAGTCACTTATAAAGAACAGTCTCATTCTTTTGACTCTCCAAACGACGTAACTAACTTTATATCCCAAAGCAAAGGAGAGGATTTGAAACCTGGGAAAACTTGAATATTCTTGGTCCTTTTTTGTTTTCCAGTGTCTCAGTTATTGACTAATTTGCTTAAATTTTATTTCTATCTAAAGTTTTACTTATAATACAGCAATTGTTTAAAATATACTGTTTGTGCTTATTTTTATTTTCTACTCTTCTTTAGATATCATTTATTGTGCTGGATTCCTACCCTAGATGTTTCAATCATATGTGATCCCTTCTCATGACCTCATGTGTACATTTATTCTCATTTGTCGGTGAGTGCCCCTACATAATTATAATGACATTTATTTCTTTAGAACTTTGCTCTACGTACATTTAAACTATCCCTAAGTCTCTCTGTATCTTTCCTCATCAGCGTCTCTTTTTCTTTTTGCTTTAATGCTGATAGCTGATCTTTTTCTTGGGCTTTATCAGCCCACAATATCATTGGTATTATTTGTTCTGTTTTCAAGTCAATTACAGTTATAGCCCTTTTGGCTTCTTACCATCTTCTTTCACTCTATCAATTTTTGTCCTTTACCTCCTTATCCCCCAGTTTACCCTTTATTCCCTTTCCCTCTCTATCACACTTAGACCACCTAGTGTTGATATGTTCTACTTGGTATCAATACTTTTGGTTGCTTTAGCGGACGTATTTAGAACACCTCAATAAGTTGATTATAGTGATGTATCATTAGTATTTTTTCATATATTTATATACCAGATATTTTCAGGTTAGGGTCATGGAATGTTAAAGGTTTAAGCACTCCTTTTAAGAAACAGAGGGGCATATTTAAAAGCTTCTATCGCCTTCTTGCGTCACATTAGCGTCATTTTTTGAACGCTAAAGTGGCCAAACAAGGCCCAAATAATGTATGCAAAGGGGCGTTCCCCTGTTAGGGGGGCCAAAAATCTAAGAGATTTCCTTGTGCCACTTTTTCGGCACGTTTAATGTCTGCTTAGAGCAGGCGTTAAAAAGAGGCTTCTATTGGTTACAATGGACCTGTGGGTGCTTTGCAGGATTAGCATCAATTTTTTTTACGCTAATCCTGCAAAGTGCCGGACTAGCGTCAAACATTCTGGCGCTATTCCCCTAACTACCGCTATGGTGCGCCGTGTTTTAAATACGGCGCAAACATGGTGGCATTAGGGAGGCATTGAGGGGCGCTGCAGTGTGTGTAGCGTCACTTTTCTTAAATATGACCCAAAGAGTGTTTACACATTTATCCCGATTACAATCTAAGATTACTTTGCCACAAGAAACACACCTTAAGAAAAATATATTATTTCATTAAAAAGGCAGTGGTTGGGTCATATATTTTATTCTCCCACAAAAGAACTCAAAAATAAGGTAGTTATACTACTTCACAAGTCTTTCTGCGTGCATATAGAAAGGGTGGAAAGGGATGAGGGCAGTAACCTCAAATCAAAATAATTTATACTCCAATCTCAATTCTCAACCGTTTTGGCTCTACAGGTGTGAATGTATGATTCTGGGAAAAAATGTCAAACACCATAAGGTCCTGTACCAATGTAAATTGTTTAGTAAGAGGAGGCTGCAATCAAATCATGGATCTTTTTCTTGATATAAAGCCCTCCGCCAAATATGTACCCAACAAAATGCAAAAAGTTTCAAAAACAGTATTCAGTCCTGGGGTCTGGTAGACGCTTGGAGGATTTTTAATGCTGACAATTTAGAATACACATTCTACTCTCCTGTATATCAGTTTAACTCTAGAATAGATTACATTTTTCTTACACCTTACCACTACAATATCTCATGCCGAAATTGCCTCCATCTTGATATCAGACCACGCATCCATTTTTGTAGATGTAGAAATTCTTTCTCAAATGTCTAGATTTAACAAATGGCGCTTTAAAAATACCCTCCTAAATGATAAAACCTTTGTGGAACAATTTGAAAAATGTTTAAAATGTTATTTTGCCTCTAATATTACTCCAGACCTTCCATAATATCTGGGATGCGTCAAGGCAACAGAGGTAATATTATTGATTTTCTCGTAGCTAAGAGGAAAAGGGCTTTAAAGAATCATCACTTTTACTAACTCACATTAAGGAACTCAAACATCAATTATATACTTCAAATAGAAATACCACTTTAAAGAGTCTTATTTAAGCTAAGATAAATTTCAACAAAAAATCGACTGACAAGGTATATGGAATATTATTGAAAATGAATGCCAAGTACTATGGAGGACGCAATAGAGCAGGGAAATTATTAGTCAGTTACCTCAAGGTTAAATCTCAGAAATCTAACATTTTCAGTATTAGGGATGAAAATAGAACTAAACATTTTAGGGATGCTGACATTCTGAAATGTTTACAGAATTCTATCAAAATATATAGACACACCTGAATAATTTCCCACAGAACACTCCCTCAATTATTTTTTTAATTCTATTCTACCACGCTCTCATCGCGTTCAAGATCTTTCCTCTCTTGATAAGGATTTATCCATTTCACAGTAGCCCTTAACAAATTACCCAAGGACAAGGCCCCAAGCCCAGATGTATTCACTGTTGAATTTTATTCACAATTTTCTCACATCCTTTTACTCTCTCTATACCATTTTTTTCCAATAACAAAGCTTGCAGCACTTTTTTGGAAGCAATGCTTTGTCTAATTCCAAAAAATAAGGACCTATCCTCTTATGCAAATTATAGGCCTATATCGCTTATAAATTTAGACAGCAACATTTTTGCAAAAATGTAGCTCTCAGACTTAATCAATTCATCCCGGATCTAGTGGATCTAGAACAGAGTGGGTTTGTTAAAGGAAGGTACATGACGGACAACTCCAGAACTTTTCTAGATATTCTATATCTTGCATTCCAAAGTAATATACCTATGGCTGCTATAAGGCTAGATGCTGAAAAGGCATTTCACCAGGCGAACTGGCAATTCATGATGCGCGCTCTAAAATGGTATGGCTTTGGCCCTACACTTTTTAAATATATTAGTTTTTTATACTCTTTCCCATCAACCTCAATTATTGTTAATGGTATTCAATCTACATATTTCTCCTGTTTCAAGGTACCCAACAAGGTTGCCCACTTTCACATTTACTCTTTATTCTGTCCCTGGAACCATTTCTCCATAGTATTTGCCACTCCCCCTTATTTCATGGGTTTAAATATAAGGAAACTGAAATAAATTAACAGTCCCTCATGTCCCATATCTGCAGCCTTCTATACCCGCCTTTGCAGAACTCTTAATCACATATTCTAACCTGTCAGGTTATGGAATTCCAATCATATTAAATGACTGGTGATCAAATATTCTTTGTCCCTTGGTAAGACTATTCAGATAAACCTAGAAGATTCCTATCAGAGAATTATACAAATGTCAGAAAAATGGTCTCCTTTATACCTTTCCTGGTGAGGAACATTAGATACAATTAAAATGATGATGCTGCCAATCATTCATTTTTATTTATTTATGCTGACAGTAAAGCTTCCATTTAAATTTTTCAAATTTCTCAACAGCTCCGTGTTAAAAGGTTTGTGGAATGGTCAGAAAGGATGTATCTCATTATCATCCTTGAGTAAACCAAAAGAGGTGGGAGGGGGTAAATGTCCCTAATTTTTTACAATACCACTTCTCATTTACTATTAAAGAACTTTTACATCACTTACATGGAGAGATAGAAGCTCCTTCAACTTTATGGCCAAAAAGTTGAGAATTCCATGATTCACCTTTTTTTCGATATCTGACTCACTTTTCTCATGCTTCGAGCTTTCACTTCTCTCATTATAAAATACTCTATATCGTTAAAATACCCATTCCTTAGCGCCATTGGAGGCTTTTTTGGACTCTTCATTATGGCATAATAAAAAACATTAAACTGTCAAATCATACAACTTTCTGATTGCATTGGGTAGCTAAAGAAATAATTCAGGTTAAATAGCTATTTTGGGGTACGCATCTCCTTTCCTCTTCCGAAGTTCAATTTAAATTTGATCTCTCTACAAAAGCCACTATTAAGTATGATCTATTAAGACAGACTACCATATAGAATTCATCCACTTTAACACAGGAACCTCATCCTATTTCTCCCTCACACATGGAATCATTTAAAATCTCTGCATCAACTAAAGCCTCAGATACATACAAATATCTTCACTATACACTTCCAGATTGTCCTAAATTGAAGTTAGAACAGGTATGGAAATTAGAACGTAATCATATATTTTTTTTTTAAATTTGGAACTCAATGTGGATAAAAATTCACCTTATCTCATGCAATGCCAGTACTACACAGACTTTGTATTGTTTTTAACATATATTGTTTTCAGCACCAACATCTGTCTGCAAATATTATTCTAATGTATGAAACAGATGCTGGAGGTGTAAACAACACCTGGCACATTTATAAATATGTTTTTCCATTGCCTAGTCATTAAATCTTTCTGGATGAACATATGTAGTTTAATTTCAGCAATTTGTTCCATTATCTTTCCTTTTGAGATTCAATATGTTTTTGGGAAGTTCTTCTCATGTCTGGAATGGTAAGCAAAAACTGGGTAAATTTGTAGACTTTCTTTATTGCTTTAGCATTTCAAACTATCACCTCCAAGTGGAAAGATGCTCTTAAACTCCTATTCACTGGATGGGGGAATTTATATTGTCATCATCACAGACCTAGTAGAGCATCCGCAACTTCTACTCATCAATGTCTTCAAAAGGATGCAAATTGGAAACCTATTACAATGTATTTGTGAAGATAGACATAGAAATGGTTGTAATAGTAACGTGGAAGTACTTCCCATAAGTGTCTAATCATTGAGATAAGGAAGTATGTTGTGGTGCTACGTGGTTGAATTGCTTTACTACCTCAAGACAAAACAGTATGTATCACAGGAATACTCAACATGCAAGTACTTACTTAAGACCACAGCACTCCAGCAAAAGTATATAGAACATAATTGATCATTTTCCAAATATACAGTAGTTTTGGACCAGTCTTTGAAGGAAACAAAACGAAAATCTTCTCTCGTTGTAACCTCGTGGTTTATTCACGTCAATGAAAGTGACTTCTCTGGTAAGTTGACAGGATTGAGCATTGATTTTGACCATATTTTTTTGTTAGATCTCCTCGGGTATAGGGTCTTTGTTTATACTGGTTATGGTTTTTTGTACTTATTCACACCTACTGCACGTTCATCAAGGAGTATGTCTTATCACTCATGTTTGGGACTCACCCTGGCGGTATTTCTATCTTATCTGTAATAATGAGAATGTGGCACTTTCTGACCTCTACACAGTGGATGACATCCTTTTATATTTTTTCGGTAACTGTGCTTTGTTGAGCTATGTCATGTCCTTACATTTCAACTTTGCTCTTCTGTAAGCATATATATTCATATTTTCCCAGCCTTGAAAAAGTCACTTCATGACAAAACATGTGTTGGTTGTTATTGTATGGATTGACTACGGGCTGTTACTGTATGGATTGACTACGAAAAAAATTATTGCCAATGGTCTTATGTGAATGAACAAAGTCATAAAGGACTTTCATTGATGTGAATAAACAACGAGGTTACAACGAGAGAAGATTTTCGTTTTGTTTTCTTCAAAGACAATTATGTTCTATATACTTTTGCTGGGGTGCTGTGGTCTTAAGTGAATACAATGTATTTGTGTAAAAACTTCTCAGGTTAAGAACAGTAATGCTACATTTCAACCGCCATGAATCTGTTGAATTTTGTTGCATTGTATTATTCTTTCATTTCTGTTTATTATTTATGAATGGATTTATTTTAATGTCCAAACAAATTGTTATATTCAAGGTGAAATAATGTAACTATTTCTGTCTTTTATTTTACCTCTTCCCTTTTCTTCGTCTTCTTCCTCCCTTGTTATTTTACAAAATATAAAAACATAAAGTGCATTTTAACCGCAGTACCCTGGTATATAGTTCCTTTTGTTGGTATATAGCCTTAAAATACTTTGGCCCTCATTACAACTTCGGAGTTCTTTGGTAAAGACCACCGAAGCTGCGGGCGCCAGAATACCACCAGTGCTGGCGGTATTTCTGGCTCCCTATTTCGACTTTTCCGCTGGGCCACAGACGGTAACAGTGTTACCGTCCACTGGCCCAGCGGAAAAGTCACGCCGGCTCGTAATAGAGCTGGCGGCAATGCTGATGTGCAGTGGGTGCAGTAGCACCCGTTGCGCATTTCACTGCCCAAAATTCGGGCAGTGAAATGCGCGATGGGGCAGTGCCTAGGGGCCCCTGCACTGCCCATGCTAAGTGCATGGGCAGTGCAGGGGACCCCAGGGCACCCCGAGTTCCCCTAACTGCCAGCCTTTCCATAGCAGTGTTTACTGCTGTAGCCAGGCTGGCGGTCGGGGACTCATAATCCCCAGGGCAGCGCTGCTTGCACCGCTGCCCTGGGGATTATGACCACCAGGCGAAAGCCTGGTGGTATAGTGGAGGGGCCGGCGGTATTGCCATGGCTATTGCGCCACGGTCATAATAGCTGTCGGAACACCGCCGACAGGGTCGTAATGTGGCCCCTTATCTCTTGTTTGATATTACTGATATTTGCCTTACATTCAAACACTACCGGTTTCATTACGAGTTTGGCGGTCCAAGTCTGCCATATTGTCGGGCCGACTGCAAACAGCCTTGCGGAGAAGATTTCCAAATTATGAATTTGGCGGTGGTGCACCGAAAAGATCTCCAAAGCACAGCCAGCACCTCTAGTGCAGTCAGACCGCAGCGGACGAATGGAGCAACCACCAGTCTGGCAGACACCATGTATCCGATGGACTCATTATGAGATTGCACACCACCAGCATTTCCGCCGAGGTCAGACCACCGGGAACACCAGGTAGAACAGTATAAAAAGGGACGCTCACCTCCAGGGAGCCATACACGTTCAAAGCCGCCATGGAACCACAACTAGACGTCATCCCGCTGCTCCTGCTAGCAGAAAGACAATGAAACCCCCACCGACGAGGACAACTACAACCGTGAGTACCAACACTCACCTGTTACGTTTGTAAAATGAATCACGTTGAACTGAAACATAACATACCACAGGGAGAGGGTGCGAGGGATATACTCACAGGAGAGTGACATATATACTTAGACACAGCAACAAATACACCACACGTCAAGAACACACAGTTGTGCATGCAACACAGCACAGGCCCAGCCTTAAAAATACACATACAAAATACGAATTTGTAACAATACCACCACAACCGAACAACTGTAAACACATGTCAAACACTCACGTCCGACACTGGCAAGGGACTTCACAACCAAACAACAGAATGTACAACCATCTGAGATGGAACACACACAATTACACAATCACACAACCTAGCAATCGACACACAGCACACACACAGTGCACCAAACCTATCATGCCATGCACAACACACGCAGACTCAAACAGTGTCTACACATAAAGTCACACAGCACTACAACAAACACATATCATCATTAACACAACACAACACCATTTCAGCTTTATGTACATACCCATCACACAAAACATATCCTTTCCCTGGGGGATGGAAGCACTGCGCACAATACCGGAAGTAAGCAGCACACACACTTCAATATACTGGCACATAACCAGTGTCAGCCAGGAAAAACTCAAACCCAGGAAAGGAAATGCAGGACAAAGATGTAACCAAAAATCCAACAGCAGGTTAATTATATTTTTTATATAATATATAATTAATATGAAAATAAGTTTGTGCGAAGTCATAGGCCAGTCCATTGTCCATGACAAACAGCACCAAAGGCACTAAAATGGCACCCCTCTTGACGACCAGTAACCTCCACAGGTAGGGGCATCAATGGGTTAGACAGGCACCTCAGGGATTTGGGGGGAGATGAGGGAGGGAGGTTTGGGCTTAGGCTGGGGGGGTGGGCTTAGGCTTGGGAGGAGGGGTTTAGGTTTTAGCTTGGGAGGGGGTTGGACCTTTTTGGGAGGGGTGGACTCCTTTTTTGGTGGGGGGGTCATGGGTGCTGGTAGGAGGGCTAGAGGAGGCCTTGGAGGTGTAAGGATTGTCCTTGGGGAGGAAAACAGACCTTTTAGGGGCGTCTTGGGGGAGGAGTAGGGAAACGGTCCAACTCTGAAAGGAATTCTTTCTAGACACACAGGGATGGGGGATTGGGTGTGGAGGGAGAGGATGTGGTTGTTTGACATTTAGGTGTGGATGTCCAGAGTGCGTGTTTGTGTGAGGTATGCTTGTGACTGGTAGGTGTCTGTTGGGTGGGTGAGTGAGGGTGTTTGTGTGTCTTGGGCTGAGGGGGGTAGAGGTAATGGGGGATACCGTGGTGGGTGGGTAGCTGTCTGCTGTGGTGGTGACTGCAGGTATAGTGGATGTGCTGCATGCAGGCATGTCAGTGGTTGTGGTGTCTGCAGGTGTGGTAACTGGTGTGGATGTCTGAGGGTTTGCTGGAGTGCTGTCTGCAGGTAGGATAGGTGTGGTGGATGAATCTGTGATTGTTGGTGTGGTGTCTGCAAGTGTGTTGTGTCTGTGATGCTGGGGTTGGTGGGGGTGTCAGGGCAGGTTGGGACTGTTGCTGTGTCTGCAGGTGGATCTTGTCTATGTGTGTGCTGGTGGTGTGTCTTGGGGGACTTATTTTTGTCTGTGCTATCCTTGGATAATGAAGTAGATGCATGCCTCTCTGTGTGCTTTGGCTGTGTCGGGGAAGTGGGGACTGTGTCGGGGAAGTGGGGAATCGGATTGGGAAGAGGAAGGTGGAGGAAGGACAGTAGACAAGGGGTTACTGGCTGCTGTCAGTGTGGAGGCCAAAGCCTGAAAAGGTCTCTGTAGGCCAGACAATGCACTGTGAATGCCCTCCAGGAATACATTGCTCCGTTGTATTTGAGTTGCCAATCGGTGGATGGTATTCACAATGGTCAACTGACCCACAGAGATTAAACTCAGGAGGTCTATAGACTCCTCACTGAGGGCAGCAAGGCTAACAAGTCCTGGGGCAGAGATATCTGCTGCAAAGGAGAAGCCCACCCTCCTGGGTGGGCGGGCATGGCCAACTGGGTGGGAAACTATAGGGAGGGCAGTGATTGAATGTGGTGTGGGGGACAGGGATGGTACTGGGCTGGTCCCAGATGGGTCCCCAACCACTAGGGAGTGGCCACTGGTGGAATCTTCTGAAGAAGATGTAGTTGATCCGGTCTACCCCATGGCAATCCCTTCCCCCTCTGGGCCACTGGGTCCCTCTCTGTCAGTTGTGTAGTAAATGGAGGTCCCATGGCCAGTAGCTTCCCCACTTGGCTGTGCCCCGTCTCCTTTGCCTGGCGGTGCTGATGCTGAAAAACAGAAAGTCAGGTATGATCATCACAGTCACAAGATAACACTTCCACCATACAGTAAACATAGGTCTCATTACATTCTGTTCACCAACACCCCCAGGTAGTGGCAGTTAAGTTCCAACATCATGCCGCTACATAATATGAAGTGGGTTATTCAATATAAACATTGTTATACTCCAGCTAAGCAAGCTAACTGACACCTATAATACCAAGAATCAAGTTGACCAATCACACTGACCATACCATGACAAGGTGACTTTGCCACATGATGCAAGTTCCCTATCCACAAGTACATAGCCAAGTACCAAACAAACAACAGTTTAGGAATGTCAACTTGCTTACCACTATTCAAAAACAAATACTCAACACATACGAATATTTTGCAAAGATGTAAAATACCAGGCTATGACAAATATTGTAAAGCAGAGGCAAGCAAGCCTAGTGTAGACAAGCCACAACTTCTTCATTTCACATAGTTACAAACATACACCATGGATATATGGAATCCTGTAACAACTCAAATTCCCATTCATCCTAATTTTTGGTTAAGGAGTCAGAACACATGACACACACACATCCACCAATAGTGATTTATCAAAGATTGAAATTACAATGTGGACCAAGTCATCCAGCTCATTGGTGTTCTGTAAACAAACTACATCAGTTAAGTAAGGGCCAAGTAAGCTCAGACTGTACCTTAAATATGGACTAATATACTGTGCAGAAAGATTACAATTAGACCTACCTAATCACGCAATTAGTCCATCAATAGGCCACTGACTGAAGGGAAACATCACTACACACATATCAGACATGGCAAGCCTTACAACTGTGTGTGTAGGATTCTCAGAGCCAAAGCACTTGTTGCTAACATAACAGGTACATCTACCATGATGCAAGACACAGACCTAGAAACACTTACAATACAACTAACGTGCATGTGAACTTTCACACCTGCATCACGAAGGTGTCATTGCCTACATTAGGAACCTAAACAGCCAGGACTCAATTGCTTAGTACAGTATGCCCTAGGACAAAGCAGTGGGGCCACTTTCCACTAACAGAACATTAGCAAGGTAGTAAAAATCCTAGCCTCTGATACCAATGTATGTGTGCCCATTGAAATGTCGAAACAACTCAATGGTATATAAAATGCATGTTGTCTACTCTGATGAGATTCCACATATGTCCATGTGCATCCCTCACTTTCCAAGGGGGATAACCTTCTAACAGGTGTGTAGGAGTTACCCTTGTATGCCATGTGACATGTCAGGTGGATATCACAGCCTCACATGCTGCTGTCACTCATCAGACAGCGTTTGAAAACTTGAGCTGATTAGAATATGTAGGACTCTGTTTGCACATGAACAGGAATCTTGAGACATTGCAGATGACAAAAATCAAGGACATACACAATGTACCACCATGGTATTGGGAGAATTGACCTCTTTATGTGTTTGTACAATCACCATTGTAGGAAATGCAGTGTAATGGTACACAAATGACACAGTCACATGTGCACCATAAAATGCTATTGCAATGAGGGGACTACATATTTGAGTAACATGTCTCCAAATACATAGGTGTGTGCACACCTGAGTGCTATAGATGTCTATGGTACATCAATGTGTACACAGGAGATCTATGACACTTTGCACTTACCACATTGTGAGAGCTGTTCCCTAACTCATTCACCTGGTAAAGGGACAAACATAATTTAGGCCTGTACTTACCCCCTTGTGGCTGCTGCACTTCCTTCAAATGCCCATCCAACTCAGGGTAGTCCAATCCCAAAATGTGGGCCATTAGAGGGTGTCATGATCCGATGGACACCCCATCCTCATTGGGAGGAGATCCCCAGCTGTGCTTCTGCTGTGTTCCAGGCCCGGCATCTCAGATCCTCCCACTTCTTATGACAGTAGTTGCTCCGCTGGCTGTGGACCCCAAGGGTTCGCACTTTCTTGGTGATGGCATGCCAGATTCCCTTCTTCTGATGGGTGTGGACCTGCATGGATGACATAGAAAAATAAAGGTTGTCATGTCCACATGTTCCATACTAAACAGGCAGGGTAACTAACTAGTTAGTACATCTAGCCAAACACTGACTGTCTTGAACATTCCCTCCACTAATAGATAGGCACATGCAGTCAGGCCAGATGTGAGGTGGACACAGGCAGACGACATGCATCTCCAGCACCAGCTTTCATGTTATCACATATGACCAGACAGCAGACACATATGCAAATATGGTATTTCAGGAGGAGTCTGATATACCAACACTATTACCCTTGTGCAACAGTCACAAGGTGGGTCAGGGAACATACATCAAACACTGCCCACAATGTCTCAGGACTCAAAATCTGTCACCACACATAAATACATGACCAGGAACTAATCCCTTTCTATCCAACTTTGGGACCCTACAGACTTTGAGGACACAATCTGAAACATTGCCCATCAGCCTTGAGCTAATGAAGTATTTGTGCACATGGTGCACTTACCTGCTTCTCTGGTGCACCATAGAGCTGTCTATACAGGGGTAGGATCTCCTTCACCTGCTTCTCCAGCTCCTCAGGTAAGAAGGCAGGGACCGTATCACCTATAGGACATGGTTTGATTGTTCCCAGAGGCAGTACACAGCAGCTCAAGTCGTGGAGGTCTTGCTGGCAGCAGTTTCAGGAGTCAAGTGAGAGATGAAGTATGAAATGGAGGTCATGCCTGCCACATAAGAGACCGTCACTGCCGGTGGTCATCGCCATTGTCCCAAGACTGCCAAAGGCAGCTATGTGTTCCAATGGTAATATCCACCATGGTAGTATCTGCCTACCACCATGACGACTTCCGCTGGTAGACCTAGGACATTTCCTGATGTCCAGTACAGTAGGTCAGGCAAATGCCATTTTAAGAACCTAAGATGGTCAGGAAAGTTAAAATTAAGATGTGTCATGGTGTCTGAAACATATCTACGCCATAGTTTTCAGTGCTGGCTATGAGCAGCCATGTTACTGTAATCCAATTTAAATATGTGTTGTAATATTTATGGAATGTAAGTAATGTATTATTAGTGGCAGAGTCTGCACCCTCATGGCAATTGGTTAGATGGTATTTGTGTCTATAATATATGAAACATGGTAAGAATGTCATTATCACTGAGACTTTCATTGACATGCATATCCATTCCCAAGTCACAATTGAGGAAAGGGGATGACTTTGCAGTAATAAGCCATTAATTCCCTAGGTATGTCCTGTGTACCAAGTTTTTACTATTTGATATGGCATGTCCAAGCATCTTGTGTGACATATGTATTTTCACACTTGCAATGGATACAATGACTGCTAGACATACCTCCTTATTCCCCTTCAACTAGTTACCCTGGAATGAGAAGGGTCAGACAACCTCTAATGTACTGTCTACTAGCAGACCTGCAGACCATGGAGGATCGACATGTCATCCAGATCAACCGCCTGGATAGGCAGACAATCATGGATCTCTGTCGTCAGTTGGAGCTAGATCTGATGCCTGCCATTCGTCATCCCAATAGCTTTCTACCTATTGTACAAGGCATGTCTGTGATGCACTTACTGGCCACAGGCTCCTTTCAAAATACCATGGCCCTAACTGCAGGGATGTCGCAGCCTTTGTTCAGTTTGGTCTTGAAGGATGTCCTCTCAGCCCTTTTGAAACACCTGGATAGCTACATCCAATTTCCACAGCGTGAGGATTTAGCACATGTGAGGGCAGATTTTTATTCTTTGGCACACATCCCGCATGTGGTGGAAACCATTGATGGTACCCATGTAGCCTTGGTTCACCCAGGAGGCAATGAATAGGTATATCAGAACATTAATAAATTCTACTCCATAAATGTCCAAGTAGTTTGTTTGGCGGACCTCTACATTTCCCGAGTATGAGCAAAGTATCCAGGTTCAGTTTATGACGCCTTCATCATGTGGAATCACATTCTCCCACAGATGATGACACAACTGTACACAGAGAGGTTCTGGCTGGTTGGTAAGTCATATAGGAGATAAGTGTGAGTATCTAATGTCTACTGCCAAATGTAAGGATGTCCAATATACAGGGAGTGCAGAATTATTAGGCAAGTTGTATTTTTGAGGATTAATTTTATTATTGAACAACCATGTTCTCAATGAACCCAAAAAACTCATTAATATCAAAGCTGAATATTTTTGGAAGTAGTTTTTAGTTTTAGCTATGTTAGGGGGATATCTGTGTGTGCAGGTGACTATTACTGTGCATAATTATTAGGCAACTTAACAAAAAAAAAAAAAATACCCATTTCAATTATTTATTATTACCAGTGAAACCAATATAACATCTCAACATTCACAAATATACATTTCTGACATTCAAAAACAAAACAAAAACAAATCAGTGACCAATATAGCCACCTTTCTTTGCAAGGACACTCAAAAGCCTGCCATCCATGGATTCTGTCAGTGTTTTGATCTGTTCACCATCAACATTGCGTGCAGCAGCAACCACAGCCTCCCAGACACTGTTCAGAGAGGTGTACTGTTTTCCCTCCTTGTAAATCTCACATTTGATGATGGACCACAGGTTCTCAATGGGGTTCAGATCAGGTGAACAAGGAGGCCATGTCATTAGATTTCCTTCTTTTATACCCTTTCTTGCCAGCCACGCTGTGGAGTACTTGGACGCGTGTGATGGAGCATTGCCCTGCATGAAAATCATGTTTTTCTTGAAGGATGCAGACTTCTTCCTGTACCACTGCTTGAAGAAGGTGTCTTCCAGGAACTGGCAGTAGGACTGGGAGTTGAGCTTGACTCCATCCTCAACCCGAAAAGGCCCCACAAGCTCATCTTTGATGATACCAGCCCAAACCAGTACTCCACCTCCACCTTGCTGGCGTCTGAGTCGGACTGGAGCTCTCTGCCCTTTACCAATCCAGCCACGGGCCCATCCATCTGGCCCATCAAGACTCACTCTCATTTCATCAGTCCATAAAACCTTAGAAAAATCAGTCTTGAGATATTTCTTGACCCAGTCTTGACGTTTCAGCTTGTGTGTCTTGTTCAGTGGTGGTCGTCTTTCAGCCTTTCTTACCTTGGCCATGTCTCTGAGTATTGCACACCTTGTGCTTTTGGGCACTCCAGTGATGTTGCAGCTCTGAAATATGGCCAAACTGGTGGCAAGTGGCATCGTGGCAGCTGCACGCTTGACTTTTCTCAGTTCATGGGCAGTTATTTTGCGCCTTGGTTTTTCCACGCGCTTCTTGCAACCCTGTTGACTATTTTGAATGAAACGCTTGATTGTTCGATGATCACGCTTCAGAAGCTTTGCAATTTTAAGAGTGCTGCATCCCTCTGCAAGATATCTCACTATTTTTTACTTTTCTGAGCCTGTCAAGTCCTTCTTTTGACCCATTTTGCCAAAGGAAAGGAAGTTGCCTAATAATTATGCACACCTGATATAGGGTGTTGATGTCATTAGACCACACCCCTTCTCATTACAGAGATGCATATCACCTAATATGCTTAATTGGTAGTAGGCTTTCGAGCCTATACAGCTTGGAGTAAGACAACATGCATAAAGAGGATGATGTGGTCAAAATACTCATTTGCCTAATAATTCTGCACTCCCTGTATATGTTTGCACACATGTAATGGTTCCTTACAGGGGATTCTGGCTACCCAAACCGTCCCTGGCTGTTGACACCAGTGAGGTACCCAACCATGCCAGGGAATGTTTGCTTCAATGAGGCCTACGAAGGACAAGGCGTGTTGTGGAGCCGACCTTTGGGCTCTGAAAGGCTAGATTTTGCTCCTGTACTCACCTGCCAAAGTGTGTGAAATCATTGTTGCCTGCTGCATGCTGCACAACCTTGCCATGAGACGTCAGATCCCATACATACCAGATGAGGGGGAGCCAGTAGTTCCAGCGGGTGAGAATGCGGAATCGCCAAGTGAGGATGACAGTGATGAGGATGAAGGTGGAAACAGCCATGCAGATCTCATACATCAGTACTTTAACTGACTGCAGGTATACATTGTTCTGTAAATTACTTGACTCAGTGGGTATTTGGGGACTCAGAGATGTTTGTGAAGGGTCTTTGTATGACCATCAAACTGCTCATTAGGTGGTTAGCAGTACATAGCTCAGGTGTGCATGCAACATTTACAGGGAGTTGCAACTATCGTGATGATCTCATTTGTTAATGTCTGTCACACAACACACTCAGTGTAACTATTGTGTTTGGAGCATGTCTTTATGGGTCTTCATTACAATTACTTGCCTTTACCTTTTGTATTACATTTTTTCTTTGCAGATTTCTTCACAAGGTCGTCTCCTCATATGATCATTTCTGAATTCTGTCACAGGCATGTGGGATTTGCAAGTCTGACATGTGAAGTGAACATGGATAGAGCCAGGTATTGTATGGCATCATATAAGTGGTGTCTGAGTTCCATGTCCAGACTGTCAGGACAGTGGGAGGGTAGTGTACTGTTCCACACAATAGACATGTGTGCCATTTTGTCTGGGTCCAATGGTGTCATATGTGTGGTCTTGTGTCTCTGACACATGTCATCCTGTGTACTCTATCACCTCAACCTTCTCATTGGTTTGATAATGATACTAATTTACTTATATGTAGCAGTCACTGTGATTCCTCATTGCAAGCCACTGTGCATGTGTGTCAAGATTGACACAGGTGAGCAGCATGCCTACAGATACCTGACCATGGTAAGTGGAAGGTTCCATGACTGGGGACAGTAGTACAAACCTCTATCAGTGATATGGGCTATGGTCATTTGGTAGGTATGGTATGTGTATGTGATGAGGCTTTAGCTGATGAAACATTGAACTACTTTGTTTGCCTATTTGCATAGACAAACACTAACGTCCCTAACTTCAGTAGTCTGTGGGGTGCTTGTTATTCACACCTATGCTGAAGCATTACATTGTGAAGTTATACTGCACTGTGTGAAATTTGTCATGTTGTCAACCCATTTGCTGGAAAGTGCACTAAAAGGGAAAAGGAGTGTGTCCATTTGTGCAATTGTACAAATATCAGACCCAGATTCAACAGTACATGTGAGATGGGACTTAAAAGATTTGGAACATATGTGAATATCATGTGTATACAACATTTTTCACAGTTATTTATTCAATATAGCTAAACAATTACTCTCAAGCATGATATGTGGTTTAGTTGTGTTTATTTATAAGTGCACAGGTAAGTTTAAGGAATGGGATCTAATCATATAGTGCAAATAGTGAAGGGTTCAGTCACGGTAGAATTAATAATCAGAATAGCTGCAACAACATTTGGAGTCTCAAGGCCAGTGTCCTTGTGCCTTTGGAAAATGGAGAGTGGTAGAAAACCAGTCAGCAGGATATATCTGTCACACACAAGGGTAACCAATGAGTAGAGGATCGCTTCCTGGCACTGGTTGGGGTCTTGGCATCTGCTCCTCCTGGATGTTTAGGCTTCTGTCTTGAAAGTTTCGGGGTGATCTGTCAAGCAAGGGCAGAGAACCCGGGGGTTGCAAAATATGTTTTACCCATTCATTTTTCCATAGGAACTTTAGCTACGCCTACAGCCCGAACCACTGAAAGGAATTATACCAAATTTAGTACAAAGCTAGATTCTGTTCTGCAAATCATGCTTTTGTGATTTGGTGGGAATCCGTTCAGTAGTTTTGGAGTAATTTAAGGCCAAAAAATATAGATATATAGAGACGCGGATCCTCCACGGATCCAACTGTCCCCGTGCTGATATCTGATTGGCTGCCAAAACTTCAACAAAGAAGTGTTGGTAGCCAGCTTGGGTTCAGCTTTAGCCAAGTCCCAGAAAAAAAAATCCCAAAAAAATAAAAGGGGCCAAAGTAGAGTCACCCTGACCCCTTAGCCCTGGTGCTAGGGTACCTGAGAAACCCAGCCAGGGCTAAAAAGCATTTTTTTTTAAAACACATCAGAAAAATCTGCAGATTTTTTGAAGATTTAAAAAAAAAAAAAAACACGGTCTCCTGCAATATTTGTTTTGCCCCTGGTGGGCCTAGTCCCAGGGGCTTTTGTATAAAAAAGCAAGGAAGGGCCTCTTGGCCCCTCTCCTGCTGCCCGGTGGCAGACACCGCCCCGGGGCTTATTACTTTTATGCAGGGGGACGCGTGTACCTCCGCTGCCCTGGGGACTGCCACCTCCTCAGGGCTGTTATCTCGAACACTCGACCCCTCCCGCTGCCCCGGGAACCACAACCCCCTGGGGAAATCTGCAATTTGTTTCGTGGGGGGCCATGGTGCCCCCCCACACCCACGGGGACCACCACCCCCTTGGCATTCAGGTAATAATAAGCAGGGGGACTGTGGCCCCTGCGCCTCGGGGAACACCACCCTCTGGGGCATCATGCAATTTGTTTGCGGGGGCCACATGGCCCCTCTCTGCCCTGGGGTCCATCCCCTTGGGACATAGCTGTTTGCTGTGGCTTGGCTGCACGCTTGCAGAAGACAGAGATTAAATGCTTCAGCAAGCACGGAGCTGCTGTTAAAGCAGCTCCGTGTTTGCTGAACCAATGGCACTGCAGGGGAAGCCTTAAGGCATCCCCCACAGTGCCAGGTAGTTATGGGGGCTTTTTATTAAAAAAAGAATTATTTTAATAAATAAGGAGGGACTGCAGGGGAGCTCACGGTCCTGGTTAGCACATAAAGGGCTGAAAAAAAAGTTAAAACTTTTTTTAAAACATAGCTCAGTGTGAAGGTCACAGATTTAAGCCCAGCTGGACTAATTTCCCTTTTTATTCTTTTTTATTTGTTTTTTGTTTTTTTAAATAAAAATAAATTATTATTTAAAAAAAATATTAAATACATTGTTTTATTGCAAATTGTACAGAAATATCTCATTCTAAGTACATCAGACATCAAAGCCCACTCACTTTCTTTCTCTCTTTCTGTCTTTTTCAATCTATTTCTCCCACTCACGCACCCACTCAGACACTTACACACCCACTCACACACATTCGCTGTCACACACCCACTCACAGATCCAATGATACCCTCATGCACCCACTCACAGACCCACTCACACACTGACTCACTCACTAAAACACTGATGTATGCACTCTCACACCCAGACAGGCAATCTGACAGCCACTCTCACCCCCAGATACACTTTTTCACACCTATTCCCACACCCAGATAGGCTGCAGACAACTACTTCCGTGCATGGCCACAGAGCAATTCGCAGCATGGGGTTGGGTGGTTAGTGAGGTAGACCGCATGGCCTGGCTGCAGATCAGGTCTTGCTGGCAACCTCTGATGTACATGGGTGAAGGCCATGCACTGTGCAAGGTTGGGTGCATATAGGGGTGTGCGCAGCAGTGGTTGGATTAACATATAGTAATGAAAAAAACATAGAAATTCACTAAAAAAGGTTACAAGGGCATACATTGTGCTAGAAGAAAAATATCTATGAGTGTGTAGACAATGTTTAAAACGTCCTTAAGGCTCCCTGTACTACTAAATTAAGAAAAGGGCCGTATAGATAAAACAATTCAGTTGTAACTGCAGAAGTGAACTTCCTCTTGCACACGTTTTGCTTACTCGCCCTCAGAGTTTCTTCATTTTTTCATTGTTTATTTCAGCTTCTCTGGTTATACTGATCTAATAGCAGGTCTTATTTTCTTGGGGGTCACCTGAAATTGCATTGCCTATGGAGCATGTTCTTCGACAGGTACAAATATTTTAAAATTGATTTATTGTTTATATGGATTATAAAGTCTAAATACTCATTTTCACTTATAAACAATAATAACAACATAATTTTGTATCCTTGTGTCCCCTCATTATGAATCTCTGTTGTTGGGCATTTTCATCTTTGATAGAACAGCAAGTACTTTAGCATCTGGCACTGAAAAAACTCAATTAATGCACACATTGGAACAATTCAGCATTCACTTTAAAACGTCCTTCACTGCCGCTTTTAATTATAGCCTCCATAAATGTTCTTCCGTAGAACAAAACACGGCTTTAGAGCTGTTAGGCTCTGCACACCACCCCGTTATTGCCTTCATTCAGAACACTAATATACAATTTCCTCTGTTTTTGTCTTATCAGGGCTCAGCACAAAATATCTTTGGTCTGCTAAATGTGATTCACAGTGAATACAACCACAGACTGGCGTGCAAGGGGAAAGCTGAAGACCTCGCATATATGCAAGCCTCGATTCCTTTTGCTTAGATGGCTGCTGATGACAGGTACATATGTGGGCCATCCTAAAATTTCTAGTTACGGTAATATAACAGTAGGAACTTCTCTTTTGGAGTATGTAGGCAACTTCTGCAGGAAACATAAAATGGTCAACACTTATGGCCTCATTACAACATTGGCAGCCCGACCAGTTGACCACCAATACAATGGGAGGGACGCCACCATCATACCGGTGGCACCCCCACACACTATTAAAATGTTCCCACCAGCAGGTGGCGCGGAATTTGTAATGGAGCATTCCCAACGGTCAGTCTGGCGGGAATAGTGCCATGATATAGGAAGGGAGTCGAGTCCTATACCGAAGCACAGAGGGGGCCAACCAGCACCCCTGCAGGCTGACCAGAGAAGCAAACAGTTTGCATTCCGATGGTGCTGGGCAGCGGGGCCCATGCCATGAGCACTGGCATTGTGCCATGAGCACTGGCATTGCTGGGGTCCCTCTGTGGCCCCCAGCACACCCTCACCGTCCACTTTTCCATGGCGGTCAGACCATCATGGAAAGGCTGGAGTTAATAGAAGTAGTAATCAGCCAGGGGGTGCTGAGTTCACTTGCTGCCCTGGCTTAGTACAACTCAGACTGCCGTCATGCCATCGGGAACCAGGGCCCTGGCGGTCCCACCGTCAGGTTCGTAATATGACGGTCAGACCGCCAAAGTTGCGGCAGTCCGATTATCACTGGGAGTTTAGCTGTCCTTGGACCGCCACACTTGTAATAAGGCCCATACTGTTTAGTACTTATGTCCTTTTATATTCCTGTTTCATAATAATCCTGGTTTGTTTTAAGTATTATGAATGAACACTCCAAGACTGTCACACTCAATGTAACACGAGGATCTTGCAGCATAAATGAAGGTGGCCTGACAACCTCATTGTTAAAATATCCCACTTTTATTACCTTTTTAATCCTACTCTAATTTGTTTAGTCTTCCTTTATCACTTCTAAAAAGAATTAAAACAACAATAAAATGCAATAGGTTCCTTCTGCTCAACACAAAGAAATACACTGCTTCTGTCTCTATTTCTAGTTCAGTCTTAAAATACCCGTAAAATTCCAGTCCAAAGTCATGTCAAAATATTACTTGAATCCGGTGTGAGATTAAATTTTAGAAAAGGTTGCTGCCATTCAACTCAAATGTCAGAGGCTAGCATTGAACTGGAAGCAATAGACAAAAGTTGAACACAATGGGCAAAATCATTGGAGAAACTGAACAATGGAACTACTGCTTAGAAAACAATATGCAAATTTCATCATATGGGGATGCATATACCCAAAAGGTACATTTTGGTACATCAAGCACATTTTGTTATACATTGCAAGACAAAAGAAATATAAATGAGTAATAAATTAGGAACAAGCTGATGGTCCAATAGTGGAGAGTTGAATCATCAGAGGTCCAATGTATTCAGAGAGGACCAGGCTCCCTGCTTCCAGCTAATTTGGTCCTCCCTGAACGCTTGAATGCATTGTAGCTGTGATGATTTTTAACTAACTTCTCAAACAAAATATCTTGGACTACAAATTTGGTTAACTTGGGAATCATCCCCATATTCTCTCTCAAGAGACCAACATCTGGACTTGGGCTCTCAAGTGACTTATAACGCTACATCAGTAGGCATTTTCACCTAACACTGACCGAGAACCTCCACTCCATGCTTCTGGGTCATCAGCTTGACTCTCCCTTATTTCCTTACCCCCACCCAGGCTACTGGGCCAATAATCAGTACTCCTGTTTATTACCCTGTGTTGGACCTGGCTCTTTGTGCAGGGTCCTCCACAAACTGTTTTCCTCCTTCCTCCTATTTTTTCTGACCAGTTTATGTAGGTCTGCTAGCCAGTGCTGCAGGGCATATGCTCTCTGTGTAAATTGTATTGTTGATTGGTTTATCCATGATTGGCACAGTTGATGTAATAGTAAGTCCCTAGTAAAGTGCAATAGAGGTGCCCACGGCCTGTAAATTGAATGCTACTAGTGGGTCTACAGCGCTGGTTGTGCCACCCACATGAGTGGCCCTGTGAACATGGCTCAGACCTGCCACTGCAGTGTCTGTGTGTGCAGTCTTGCACTGCCAATTCGACTTGGCAAGTGTACCCACGTGCCAGGCCTAAACCTTCCCTTTATTATACATGTAAAGCGCCCCTACGGTAGGCCCTAGGAAGCCCCATGGGCATGGTGCAGTGTATGTTAAAGGTGGGACATGTACTGATGTGTTATACATGCCCTAACAGTGAAATACTGCTAACTTCAGTTTTCACTGTGCAAGCCCTATATATCTCATAGGTTAAAATGGGGGCTGCCCTTACATATTATTACAGTGCAGTTTCCCTTTGAGAGGAGATAGAAACTGGAGTTTGGTGTCCTTGAACTCACAATTTAAAAATACATCTTTTAGTGAAGTTGATTTTTAGATTGTTAGTTTGAAAATGCCACTTTTAGAAAGTAGGCATTTTCCTGCTTTAATCATGCTGTGACTCTGCCTGTTTGTGGATTTCCTGTCTGGGTCAGGCTGACAGTTGGGCTATTGTGAATCTCCTCTAGACAGTGACACAAAGGAAGCTGAGGTGTAGCCTGCATATCCTAATGAGCAATCTGAGCTAGAGTGGAGGGAGGAGTAGTCACTTTCACCTGAATGGGCTGTGCCTGCCCTCACACAATGCAGTCTCCAACCCTTGGTGTGTGTCTTGGGCCTGGCCAAGACAGGATCTTGAGGACAACAGAGGGCAGGTTTGCCTACTTCAAAGGCAGAAAGGAGTATAAGTAGTGGACCCAAAACCCCAGGCTTTAGATTTCTTCAAGATCACTTCTGGAACCAAGAGGAACCTCTGCCAAAGAGAAGAGTTGAGGAGAAGTGCTGCCCCTGCTTGTGACTGTGCTTTGTTGGGCTATCCTACAGTTGCTGCTTCTGCCTGTGAAAGGGGACAAAGACTGGACTTTGTTGTGCATTCCGGCTTGAGAAGAATCTCCAAGGTCTTGCGACCTGATTTTTTACGCATCATCCCTGGGCGTCAAAGTCATCATGAATCGTTGTGGATCCGAGGTGCCCTGTCCAGAAATCGACGCATCTCTCTTTTGCAAGGGAGACAAACGGCGCATCACCTACCCGACTGGAGAAGAAACAATCCATAGCCTCACCTGCAAGTAAGGAATCGACGCATCGCTGACTTTTCCGAAGCACGTTCACCCATGCAGCTTTATTTTTGATGCAAACCAGGTACTTAATAAAAAATCAACATTTCCATTGTTGTCTATGGAGTAAGACTCTTATTCTTTTAATAATGTATGTCTTGACTTGCGTATGTTGGATTTTTGTTGTTTTAGTCTATTACCTATTAAATATTACCTATTTTTCTAAACCGATGTGGTGTCCATTTTGTAGTGTTTTCACTGTATCACTGTGTGTGTTGGTAGAAATACTTTACACATTGCTTCTGAGATACACCTGACTGCTTTTGCTAAGCTACCAAGGGGGGTAAGCAAGAGTTATCTAAGTGAGTTTCTCCATTGCCCTGACTAGAGTGACGGTCCCTGCTTGGACAAAGTGCAAACTGACTTCCAACCAGAGACTGTATTTCTAACACCCTGCAAGACCGCTTTAGTCCTCTTCGCCTTAAAATGCCCTAGGCCTGCATGCCACAATAGGACGAGACATGCTTTGTCTGAACAAATGGAACCTGTAATTAGAAAATAGTGGCTAATAAAAGGTGTGATCTGTAAATGGAAAATTATTGCCCTACCACATTAAAATATCCCACCCAACATCAATTTGAGAACTGACTTTGTAAATATGCTCTTTTATGGTTCTTTTGTCCTTCGATGTATAAGAAAGTATGCTTGATAAAACAACCATCCTTGGAATACTGTTCCTAACTAGGTTTAAGGGCTTCAATCTAGATCAGATACATAATCAACAAGCTCTTTAGATTACCCTCAATATAACCTGAAATTTAGGGTGTGATATACTTGCCCAATCACTTCTTTCCTTGCCAAAACAATATGCGAAGACCTGAGTAACTGGAGAGGGAAGTTGGGCTTTTACACTAAGTGAACTGAACAACACAACTGGGTTGCCAGAGAATATTGAGGAAGAAGATGCATCCAAATGTATACCCAATATGTTGCCAAAGTTACTAGCTATGCAATCTGACACTCAAATGAATTTCAGAGAGAGCACTAAAAAATCTGAACCTAATAAGCATACAGATATACTCACATTATAGAGGTCAGAAAAAGGACATTGGGAACTACAAAAATGTTATATACAAGCTATAAAATTTATAATAGTCAAGATGTTGCAAAAGATACAGGTATTAGAATGAAAGTGTGCATTGATAAGAGACCTAAACCATGTGATAGTAATATAAGGTATGTGACCTGGAGACTTAGAAAGTTATTTAAGGTTTGGTAAAGTGGAGCACCGCTTTCAATCAGTGGGTCATTTGTCCCACGAAGCCCGCCAATCTGTTGCTTCAGCTATAGGAAACTTCCGGGCTTCTGAATAGCAAAGCATCAGCTTGCTCTATCATTAGAAACCTTTGACTGGGAGCCTATGTGCTATGGGACCATGGATCAATGAAATACAGAATGTCAGGCCTATGTAGGGCATGTCTTCAGTATTTATTTTTCCTGTCTGACAGTTGAATGAAAAGTATAGAAGCCCAGGGGAGGAAAAGGCAGAAATATCCACTGGGTGCAGGAATAAACTTCCTTGCACGCCAGTAACTTTTCTGTATTTAATAAACTAAACCTGCTTCGGGAGTTTTTTTTCTGAACTACAAAAGTAATGTAGACGGGCTGCAGTGACATGGGCCAAAATTACTGTTTTGACCAAAGTGCTCCCATAGATCAGTAGAGGCACTTCCACCACAACCATCCTTACCAGACTAGCAAGGATATTAAAATTTAAATTTGGTGGGCAATCATTTGTCAGGTGGTGGCGAGAAAAATGTGTCTGCCGCATCAGACTGGAGGACCACCCATTAATCTTTGAACAATAACCTCAATAGTTCATAAACACTACTACTATTCACTGACACAGAAACTGGTGGAAACCTTTCCTCATATAAGTCTGAGCTTAACTTATTGATCAAGTTATCTTTTTTCTTTAATGCGTATACATTATGCTATGTAAAAGTGAAGTGCGTTATAGGAATATTCCTTTATTCCTTTTATTATTTTAATTGTGGTTTGCTCATTAGATTGTTGTAATTATACCTAGAAAACTCTCAAAGATTAATTGATACTTTGAGCAATGATAGCTGCTCTCTTAGGGGCATTATTACAAGCCCCTATCACCACATTAGCGTCATGTTTTTTTACTCTACTGTGGCCCATTGAGCCCAAAATCCGAGCACCATATTTACAAAGTGGTTCAATGCATGCATTTTGCCACTTTGAAACTATTTGCCCTACATTATGCCTGCGCAGTCATAATGTATGCAAAGGGGGCGTCCCTCCATTAGGGGGGACGAAAAAATGGCGCAAGGAAACCTAAGAGATTTCCTTGCGTCATTTTGTATGACACTTTTAATGCCTGCTCAGAGCAGGCATTAAAAGGGGGCTTCCATTATTTATTATGGGCCCCTATGTACTCTGCAGGAATAGAGTCAACATTTTGGCCTACTTGTGCAGAGTACATCATTAGCTTAATGAAAAATTACGCTATTGCCCCCTGCTCTGTGCCATTTTGTGCCTACTTTTAAATACGGCGCACACATGGTGGCTGTAGGGGCCGCCAATGGACACAGGGAAAGTGGCGCTGCACTCGGTGCAGCGCCACTTTCCAAAGATCTGCCCCTTAGTATTTACCCCAAAAAAGCCAGAAATGGTGAAATGTCATGGTTCAGTCTTTCTGTAGGGATAAAGGTTTCCTCTACGTTTTTCCCTCAAAAAAAATTACTATGGTCTGGGATAAATGTTCTCCGAATTTATATTCAGATTATGAATTACATTACTTGATGTACTTTACCAGGCTTATATTTTCATTTAAATATAGATTTGCCCTCACACTATCCCGCCTTATCAATTTATCACAGATCATTGTTTTAACTTATTATTTTTTGTTGGGTGTTACTCTGACTAATATAAAGGAGTAATGTCTCTTCCTCAGTTCAATGTGGTTGTACCTGCTACATATCAGACCTTTTTACATATAATGCAAACATCAACATACTAACATAGTTGTGTAGCAAATGCTTTCAGTAATTAAACAAATAGAACACAGAGATCAAAAGATATTTACATATATTTGATCCAACGGAAAAAATACAGTTAAACACAGTGTTAGTGCAAGGTGGTGACATGGTTCCCGGTTTCAATAGGTGCAAAACAAATAATTGTGCAGCTGCAATTCTTCGACAAAATGTAAACTTGTCCAAAGTTGAATAAGCAAAAGGTAGCTAGTCACTGTCAAGGGAAATTGCCAAAACACTTTAATGATACTAAACCTGTGGAATAATTCACGTTTCAACCGAGTACAACAAAATAGAGATCATCATCAGGATGAAGACATATTTGATACACATCCGAGGGATCACCTATGAACAAATTACTGAAAAAATAGAACTGAAAAAATAGATGGATCACTTGGAGCTCTTTGAACCTGTGTGAATGGAAAATGATTTTATGTATTTTGGCAGAATCCTGTTTAGATTTGTGAGTCTGAATATTAGGCTGAAAAGTGAGATATACAAAAGATGCATAACCAATGTTGACTCTTTTACTTGTAATAAAAACCTAATGTAACTAATATGCAACCGTTTTTTGCTCTTTAGACGAACCAAAAAATAGGGGTCGACTCTGCACTGACTAATCAGAATGCCCTGACTCATTTCTCTAAATGGATGTTTAGTGACAGTATGGAGATGTTCTGCGGAAAAACGTTTTTAAGGCCCTCTTTATACCTTTATCGGACTAGAGTGAGGTATTTACCACACATGGTAAATATTACTCCAGTGTGGGGTGTTTAGCACTTGTAGTGGATACTTCCTATTCCGAGTTTTCAACAGAAAAATGGTGCATCACATGCAGAACCGTTTTTTAACACATCGGGTTTAACGTTTTGCCTTTTCTCTGGAATTTTTCCCTCAATAAATTGCGGCAGTTCAACTTCCTGGAATTTATTAGAGGAGAACTTTGAGAGTGTGATACTTATCGCACATCCGGTAATCCTGATCACTGTGCAAACACGTTTGCCCAGGGATCAAAATGTAGGCCTTAATTAGTAAGGAGAGCCTAAATGCAACAAGCATTTGCAATGCAACGGGTCTCGCGTTTGCTCATGTTAGAGCTGATCGTGTTGTAAACTCCTAACCCGACTTTCCATCTAACGCCAAAAGTGCTTTTATGTACGTAACCCGAAAAAGTGAAATTAACTGTGTAAAGCGCTTGACATCTGCCAAGCGAAATCGCGCTAGGAAAATAGAGAAAAAGTAGTCCACGATCCGACAGAAAACAGCGAGCCTGCATGTTTTCTGTACTTGGTCGCTGCGCTCGAGGAGGGCTAACCACCGGAAAAGGCATGACCTGTGCATGCCTTCCACTAATGAAAGCAAGCAGATTTTACTAGGCAAGCCCACGAACCAATGAAACACACTGACATGATGTCGACAGGGCTCCGAGCCCTTTTCTAATAACTAAAGCGTATCGCTGCGATACACATGCACGAGCGCATGCAACGCAGGCCCGACCCTAATAAAAACAGCCGACTCTCACTGAGATGCTCAAGAGAAAGGTTGAGGAGCATTGGAACAGGGCAAGGGACTAACGCTGTGAAGCAGCGGAAGTGTAGCACTTTTAAAATGGCCCATATATCACAAACAAAGCGTAACTAAATTGCCTAATGGAGGTCGAAAATGGAAACCGAAACATTGTAGCGATTTTTTTAAAAACATTGTACCGATTTTTTTAAACACTTTATAATTTTATTAATTTAGTGGAGAAACAGTATACATCTTTACATAACATAATCACAATAAAGAGATACAGTACAATCCTTGCATGCCTCCAATAATACCTAATCAGGGTTGTAACACACTTTCCTGCCACCCCTGTGGTGCAAGGGGGTCCAAACCCCCCAGAGCCTTCCCCCAACCACTCAAAGGAGGGCACATTCAGCTTAAGGCCAATGAATATCTATGAGATATGGGAGACTGGAGGCGGGAGGGGAAGGGATTCATGGGGAAATAAAAGGGTGAAGGGCACACTTGAAACGAGAGCGCACGAGTGAGGGTGAATGAGGGAAAGGAAAGGACAAGAGGGAAAGTGAGTGAGCACAACAGACAAAAAGCAGAAAAGGAGAAGAGGAGATAAATATAAAAGAAAAGAGAGAAGTTCACGGCCTAATAGTAACAAATAAACGAGCACATCACTCAGACATAACATAATCACAATAAAGAGATACAGTACAATCCTTGCATGCCTCCAATAATACCTAATCAGGGTTGTAACGCACTTTCCTGCCACCCCTGTGGTGCAAGGGGGTCCAAACCCCCCAGAGCCGTCCCCCAACCACTCAAAGGAGGGCACATTCAGCTTAAGGCCAATGAATATCTATGAGATATGGGAGACTGGAGGCAGGAGGGGAAGGGATTCATGGGGAAATAAAAGGGTGAAGGGCACACTTAAAACGAGAGCGCACGAGTGAGGGTGAATGGGGGAAAGGAAAGGACAAGAGGGAAAGTGAGTGAGCGCAACAGACAAAAAGCAGAAAAGGAGAAGAGGAGATAAATATAAAAGAAAAGAGAGAAGTTCACGGACTAATAGTAACAAATAAACGAGCACATCACTCAGACATAACATAATCACAATAAAGAGATACAGTACAATCCTTGCATGCCTCCAATAATACCTAATCAGGGTTGTAACGCACTTTCCTGCCACCCCTGTGGTGCAAGGGGGTCCAAACCCCCCAGAGCCTTCCCCCAACCACTCAAAGGAGGGCACATTCAGCTTAAGGCCAATGAATATCTATGAGATATGGGAGACTGGAGGCCCCTCTTCACAATCTGTGTGGGGGCATAATTTTTGTGCTACACCTCTGTGCTTAATTGCTTACAATTTGTATTATTTGCCTGCATAAATTGCACCAAGAAACATGGGTCAACAGCCTTTTTTAAGTAAACGTGGAAGAAAGGGAACATAGTGAGGAAGACCATATAATAAATCTCCAATATAACTGGAATGCAGGAGCATTGTGACGGGCCGGACTGGGCCGACCCGCACACCGCACCTACTTGTTCTGCCGCTTCCTTTCGTGACCGGGATGCACTCTCCACTTCATCCAATCACGGCATCCGAGGGCTGCCCCGGCGGGAACCCAGGTGTTTAAGGGGCCTGCCGACACTTCCTAGTTGGTTGGCGTTCGGGAGTGGTGAAGAGGAGAGGAAGACGACCGACGGGACAAAGGAGGAAGGCGTGGACGACAGGAAGCTCCGAGGCGTGTCCAGTGGATCCCCGGGCTGTGCAGAGCTGACTGCACCGTCAGCAGATTGCAGACCACAGGAGAACAGGAAGAAGCCGGTGGTCCCATCCGGGGACGAAGGAAACAGACTCCGGGAGAAGCGTGGCAGACGCAGGTGCGTGGGGCCTTCCTGAGCAGGATTAGGGAGGACGGGAGGGGAAGGGATTCATGGGAAAATAAAAGGGTGAAGGGCACACTTAAAACAAGAGCGCACGAGTGAGGGTGAATGGGGGAAAGGAAAGGACAAGAGGGAAAGTGAGTGAGCGCAAAAGACGAAAAGCAGAAAACTGTAAACTTATAACTATAACTTTAGAATTTCTAAAATCTGTGACACTTAAGTTTGTTTTGTATTGAAATAATACATTAAGTTTTTCTAACTATAACTAAGCTTTTTTTTAATGTGTTAGTTTGTTTTATAAAACATTTTCTGTAACATAATACAAAGTAAATCCATCATTGTTTTACTTTTTATGTGTTGTAAATTAGACTGTCGTGGAGTGGATTTGTGTGTCATAGAGTGGAGTGGCATATAATAAAGTGAAGCAGCGTATCATACAGTGGAGTGGAGTGCTGTGTCCAAGAATGTTGTAGAGTGGAGCACAGTGCCATAGAATATACTGGCATAGAGTGGAGTACGGTGTTGTAGGGCTGAATGCCATAGAGTGGAGTGGCATGTCATACAGTAGTGTGGCATGTCATACAGTAGTGTGGCATGTTTTAGAGTGGAGTGGCATAGAGTGGAGTGTATGTGGAGTTGTATGTCGTAAAGAGTGGAGTGATGTGTTATAGAGTGGAGTGGCTTGTCATTCAGTGGAGTGGATAGGCTTATTTTAGAGTGCAATAGAGTATTGTAGAGTGAAGGGGGAGTGTTGTAATGTGGAATGACGTACTGTGGACTGTTGTGTCATAGAGTAGTGTGGTGTGTCATAGAGTGGCATGTCTTAGAGTGGAGGGGTGTAGAGTGGGGTGTCATACAGTGGAGTGGCTTTGAGTGGAGTGTTGTTGAGTGGAGTGCTGTTGAGTGGAGTGCAGACGAGTAGAGCATCGTAGAGTGGTAAAGAGTGGAGTAGAGTGTTATAGAGTAGAGTGTTATAGAGTAGAGTATTGTAGAGTGGAGTGTCATAGAGTAGATTGGAGAAGAGTGTCGTACAGTGCAGTATCGTAGAGTGGAATGTGAGAGAGGAGTGTTGTAGATGGAGTGTTGCAGAGTGTCATAGAGTGGAGTGGCATAGAATGGATTACAGTGCTGTAGACTGGAGTGTCATACAGTGGAGTAGATTGCCTTAGAACGTGTTAGAGCAGAGTGACATAAGGTGGCAGAGTGGAGTGGTGTACAATGAAGTAGTGTGTCATATAGTACAGTGGAGTAAATTGGCATGGAGTATCATAGAGGCAGTTGTGTACAGTGTTGTACAGTGTCATAGGGTGCAGTACGGTGTTGAAGAGTGGAGTGGCATAAAGAGGTGTACAGTAATGTACAGTGGAGGGGCATAGAGTGGAGTAGAGTACCGTGCATTGGAGTAAAGTGAAGTGGTATAGTTTAAGTTTAGTTGAGTTTAATAGATTTATAAAGAGCATGGCTACCCGAAGGCCTCCCAGCGCTGAAAGAGGATGAGGGAATCACAGTGAACATTTATGCTGGAAAGAGTAGAGTCTTCAATTTACCTCAAAAAGAGAGTTCGGAATTGTCCATTCGAAGTGGCAGGAGGAGGGAATTCCATAGATTCCCTGCTCTGAATGTGAAGGACCTACTTCCCCATCTTGTTTTTTTAACACAGCAGGTGTTAAATAGAGCAGCAGATGAGGATCTGAGGACTCTCAGGGGGGTGTAGCGTGTGATCATGCGCTTGATAAAAGAGGGTCCCCTATCATGAAGAGCTTGATGTACCATACACAAAGCTTTAAAATTAATCCTTTGCTGGATAGAAAGCCAATGGAGGCTAAGGATGGTTTGGCCAATGCAGTTCTGGGGGTGGCCATGAGTAGCCGGGCTGCCGCATTCTGCTTAATACTCAGATGGAGAACTCAGGAACAGCACATTCCCATAGTTTAGGCGGGTAGTATGAGGGCTTGAATAATAAGGCTTTAGGCAAGAAAGGGGAGCGATTTGAAATTTTTTCTAAGCATTCTTAAAAGATTGAAGCAAGAGGCCACTAATTTTTTTGCATGTTGTTCCATCGACAGACGGGAGTCCAGCCATACCCCTAGGCTTTTTATAGTTTCCTTTGGGGGAGGAAGTCTTTTCAATTCTTCTGGAATTGAGATGGGAGATTTAAGTAGGGAAAATTGCCAATCAACATCACTTAAGTTTTTTCATCATTTAGCTTGAGCTTACTATCTGACATCCAGTTAGCGATGTCTGAAAGATAGGAAGATAGCGCTTCTTGATCAGAGTTTACATTGGTGCTAAAAGAATAAATCAGCAGGGTATCATCAGCATAAGATATCAGAGAGAGACCATAGGGTTCCACGATTTTAGCCAAGGGAGACATATAGATGTTAAAAACAGTGGGGCTTAGAGAGGAGCCTGGTGTCTGATAGAGTGGCATGCCGTAGAGTTTCTTAGAGTGTCTTAGAGCTAACAGACATAGGCCCTCATTAGGAGTCTTCGGACCGCTGCTGTCGTGCTGGTCTGACCATCACATTACTACTGTGGCAGAGCCGCCATGGTCTGACCGCTGACACTGCCAGGTTGCTGCCAGTCAACAGCCTGGCGGTCTCTGCGGTTGTAATCCACCAGGGCAGCACTGCTTGCAGCGCTGCCCTGGGGATTACGAGTCACCTTTCTGCCAGCCTTTGCATTGTGGTAGCCTGCCATGCAAAGGATGGCAGAAAGAGGGTGCTGGCGGTCCTATGGTGGCCCCTGCACTGCCCATGTACTTGGCATTAGCAGTGCAGGGGGCCCCATTGACAGCCCCATTGCGCTTTCCACTGCCCGAATTGCGGGCAGTGGAAAGCACGAAGGTTGCAGCTGCACTCGGCGCACCTTCACATTGCTGCCGGCTCGTAAACGTTAAGGTCTTGTTCATCACAGGGCCGGCCGGCGGAAACACTGTTTCCACTCGTGGCCCTGTGGTGAACTCCTACTAGGGCCAGCGGTGTTCTGGCCGCGCAGAAGGCCTGATGGTGGTACGAGGCGGGTGGCGGAAACTCGTAATGAGGGCCATAGAGTGGGGTGACATGTTGTAGAGTGGAGTGGTGCATCGTAGAGTAGAGTGGTGTGTTGCAGAGTGGAGTACAGTGCTGTGAAGTGGCATAGAGTGGATTAGAGTGTCATACAGTGCCATAGGTTGAAGTAGGGTTGTAGAGTGGAATGGCACTGAGTAGAGGAGAATGCCAGAGTGGAGAAGCATAGTCGTGAGTGGAGCAGAGTGTAGTGGCGTAGAGTGGAGTCCCATAGATTGCAGCATCAAAGAGTGTTGTGTTGTTGAGTGTCATGGCATAGAGAATCATGACGTAGAGTGTTGTGGCATAGAGTGGAGTGGCTTAGAGCAGAGTTTCATAGAGTAGAATGGAGTGCCATGTCATATCGTACAATTGAGTGGCATACAATGGAATAGCGTGTCGTACAATAGAGTGGAGTGGAGTGTCTTAGAGAGCAGTGGCAACTCGTAGAGTGCAGTGGCATTTCGTACAGTGGACTGGCGTGGAGTGTCATAAATTGGAATGAAGTGTCATAGAGTGAAGTGGCATGCTATAGGGAGGAGTGGAGTGGTGTGTCATAGGGTGTCTTTTGCCATATATGTCATATATATATTTTTTATTTCAGTAGGTACAGTGGAGTAACATAGCATGTGGTACAGTGTCTTAGAATGGAGATGTATGGGGTACAGTGGCATACCGTGGAGTGGTGTGTTAAAGAGTGGAGTGGTGTTTCACAGAATGCAGTTGCGTGTAGTAAAGTGGAGGGGCCTGGAGTGATGTAGAGTGTAGTAGCATGTGGTAGAGTGCAGTGGCATGTCGTAAAGTGAACTGGCATGCGTAGAATGGTGTGGTGTGGCGTGCATTAGGGCGGACTGGGGTATCGTCCAGTGTCTGTTGTCATAAATTACTATTTTTATCTACTTAGCTACTTCAGTACTTCCTAGCTAGTACCATGGTACTCTGTAAACATTTCTTACAATATATACAAATATAAAACTAGTTTTTTTCTACCTATTGAAATATTGGTAAAGTGCCTCATGTCTTTTTATAGTTTCAAAAAAATGTAATAAAGTATGTGTGCCACTGAAATACAGAGCACAGTCAAATTGTCCTCTAATCAATATGGCTGTATTTTGATTTTGTAAGGCCTCGCATTAACCAATAATATGGTGTTATGCCATTTTTGTCATTGCTATACACTGCAGTATACCACAAAAGTATTGCTATACAGTGGCCCAATATATACTAAGCCTTCTTCCCTTAGTACAACAAAACTACTGAACCAATCTTCATATAATACCAAAAAGGTATTTCCACATCATAATTCATCATTTATATTCCTGCCAAATTCCATGAAAATGTATTCTCCAAAATCTCGGTGTAAAACGTCCATGATGAATGCATTGGTGGAAAAACGTGTTTTGGGACCCCCCCCCCCCCCTTTTTTTTTTGCATCCCCTTATCTAATCACCACTAAACTGTGGATCATCAGCCAATCTAGAAAAAGTAATCTGTCTACAAAGTTTCATTGAGATTCATTAAATGGTCCCCTGATCCCTCTCACGTATCTGACATGGTTGCAGACTGGGACAGGGAGGAAGGGTGAGAAGTGATCATTTAAATGGTTGCAGATTTGGAAAGAGACGGAGGGAGGACTCAGGGAGGACCCAGGGAGGAAGGAAGGAAGGAAGGAAGGAAGGAAGGAAGGAAGGAAGGAAGGAAGGAAGGAAGGAAGGAAGGAAGGAAGGAAGGACGGAAGGAAGGAAGGAAATGCTTTCTGCTCCAAATCTGGCCCAGTTGTTTGCTGAGAATTTGAATGATACAGCTACTAGATACATTTAAGCAGCTCACGTTGGGATTGCATGCAGATGTAGGAAATGGCAACACAGTCACTCATAACATACATCACAGTGTACACACTAGCAGTGAATGCATGCATGTATGGAGAGCGTACAACATTCTCAAGGTTATAATATTTTAGGAAATATCTGGTCTTCGTTGCAGTGTATACCATGAATGCCCTTTCTCTCGACCTTCCGCCGTCCAACCAAGCAGCCTCAACAGAGATATATAAGAGCCATCATTGAATACTTTTTAGGAATTTTTCAGGTATGCTTCAGATGTCTTTATCATGCATGAACTTGCTCCAGTACACCCTAGCTGAGGTATGCAAGATTATTGTAGCATGTTGCACATCATGAAATATGGCTTACCTGCAGATTTTATTCCAGAATTAAGGCCATATACAGGTCCCCAGTGTGGGACAAAGAATAGAGATGTTATTTTGGGTTCTGCATCAATGCTGAATTAACAATAAATGCTGTACTATGTCACCATCCACATATGCCATATCGAGACACCACTGTTGCAACACCATGATGTCATCCAAAATTTAAAGTCTCAATATAATATGCATCTACCAGTATTTCAATTAATCATTAAAATATACCCTCTTACAACTACATTAATCATTCACACATATGCAAGTAAGAATCATATCATAACCCTCTACATGTAGTGTATGGAGAGTAACATATAGCAGAAGTAAGATTTCATCTACACGTTGTCATATTCACATATATCTGTTTATATATCACATAAAATCATGAATTAAATTTTTGTTCAGGTAATAGTAGGGATACTTTCACAGCCCCAGAAATGTTTCCCCTTAATTTTCACTGTATGCTTACTTAATCTGCCCACGTACCAGAATTCTGCATCTCATCTATGCAGGCAGTGAATGCCACAGCAGTGGTGGAGACCTCTGCAGTCGGAGTGGAGTTCTCTGCTTTGTTCGGCCAACATACATATGACATATAAGAACAAGTAGTAGGCCACTGGTGAGCTATCTAAGGACCGCCTCACAATCCTCCACCCTGCCGCCTATTTTGCCAGAAAAATCACACAAAACACTGCAGATCGAAAAAAGAGGGCTGCCAGTTTCTTCCAAGAGGTCCTGGGTGTCATCAGCGAGAGGATCCTCCAGCACTATCCTCAGTTTACCGGCTAACCTCAAAATCAGTTGAGCAATGCAGTGTGGACTGAAATGTGGCATGACATAATCACGCACAGTAATGATGTCAGTGTTAATTCTTGAAGAGCCGTGGAGTGTCGCAAGTACTTTAAGGACATGTGGTGTCGGGCAAGTTAGAAGGCTGAGGAAGTGCTGGGTGTCTCCTGTCAGCCACGTACACAGGTCACCAGGCTCTCTCCATTGCATAGGAGAAGCCTGAGAACAGCATGGCCAACCTACCAGGCCCTGCTGGAGACTCACAAGCAGCAGCAAGGCAATAATTCTTACGATTAAAAATGTAAAACTTTATTTGAGGTTTGAAAGTTTTGGGGTATCACGTTTCTTACCTAATTTGTTTATGTCCCTGTTGTCATTATTATATGTTGCTGACTGAAATGTATAGTTGAATGAATATTACTAATGTAGATATTTGTTACTTTACTTCTGAATTTCATTTTTAATGCATAATTACAAGTTATAGTATAATATGTTGGCAAAACAGACTATGTAGTTTTTATTACGAAAAAGTGTACCCTACCTTTGCCATGTGCCTTCATTTAGTACAATGGGTGATTACTAATGTTAAATGCCTATCAGACAAATAATCTAGGGAAATTTGACTATGTAAGACACACATCTTAATGTGCAATATACGTCTTGAAATTTCTTCAAAGTAACGCCTATAAAATGGTCATTGTCACTGAAGATAAATCAAAGGTACAGTTACAAGAATCAGCCTTCGCATGTTCACATGATACCCATGTCTGTTGTGCCATTCAATAGTCAACCATTGACATTCAAATCATGCATATATTCCTTTTTGTCATCATAATAGTTAGAGTGACTTGCCTTGCTTTGACTAGGCATCCCAACGCTCTAGGTAACTTTTCAGTTTCTATATTACACATAAATCACACTGCTTATTTGGGGATTATTATGTGCTTTATTTGCACCTTTGGTTGCCAAAGTCACTCACTGTTAAAAATCAGAACTTATAACCTTGCTTTGCAAAACAGAGTGAGTTGCTTTACATTGTCATTCTTTTCCACATTTAATACTTGTAAGAAAGTTGGTTGTTATTTGGGGAGGATGGGAGTCCTTCAAAATATATACGTTCAAAATCTTGCTAGGTCCTACACACAAGTTCAATAAATACACCTGAGCTGAACCCCTGGTAGTTATGGCACAGGGCAGACTGGCTTAACTTAAGGAAAACACAATACAATAAAAATCTCACAACCAAATTCTAAACAAAGAGACATGTTTTTTATTTTAAAAAGTGCCAAACCAAAAAGTAAAGCAACAACCAGAAGTCACTGTTCATAAATGACTTGAACCTAGGCACAATTTCAGGCTGACCATTTTTTTCACGCTAATGTGGCGTTGGAAGGCCAAAAACACTGCGCCATATTTACAAAGTGGTGCAATGGTTGCATCGTGCCACTTTGTAACCCCTTGCGCCACATTATGCCTGCACCAGGCATAATGTATGTAAAGAGGGCGCTCCAGCACTGGGGGGACAAAAAAATGGCACAAATAAATCTAAGACATTTATTTTCATCATTTTTATCAGCATTTTTAGCGCTTGCTAAGAGCAGGTGTTAAAGGAAGGCTCCCATTGTTTTCAATGGGCCTGTGGGTGTTGTGGATGCTATGGGTCAAAATGTTTGACACTAATCCTGCAAAGCGCCTGACTAGAGTGAAAAATAATGATGCTAGTACCCCTGACTACCTCCATGGTCCACAGTATTTTAAATATGGTGCACACATGGTGGTGTTGGGGGGTTGCTAAGGGGGGCAAGAAAAGTGGCACTGCACTAGGTGCATTACCACTTTTCATAAATCTTCCCCTTAGTCTTTTTTTTTAAGCTCAAAATTCTCAACCAAGGTCAATCAGGATAGCACATGTCAGGGTGAGACAGATGATGGGTTGTCCAAGAGGTAAGCTCCTCCATCATCAGGGCCTGAAAGCGCTCCCTGCAGCAGTCAAGAGAACCCCAGAACACCAGGGCATACAGTTGCATCTCCATCTTTTCCCTCCTTCTGCTGCGAGTGCCCATCTGGTAGACTAGTGCCAGGGGTACAGTTTGCCCCTTAAACACATGAACCCTCACAAAGTGCCTCACCCCAGGACCCTGAGTACATGGTCAGCAGGCACTCTCTCTGGGCCTTGAAGATGTGCGAGCAGAAGTGAGGGCTTACAATGTGGTGCATGCTGACCAGGACTGAAAGCTCTACTACATCCTGTCCTCTGTGTGCTGGATCACAAGGGTGCACCCAAGAGCTTGGTGAGAAACCTGGGGTAATCAGAGGACACAGAAATCAATGGCTCCTGGACTTGCATGAAACTTTTCACTTACAAAGACAGGCAATACCATAAACAAAATGAATGTAATCACACATTTTAATATTGTATATATGAGCAGATATAGGGCCCAATTTTAGGCACTCTCTCCACCAAAGTGAAGCTCCAGTGCCGCATTTAGAGCTGGGTGGGAACTAAAGTAGGTAAGTGGCAGAGACAGCTCTATCGCTTCTGCCTACATACTCCTTCCATGGTCCAATAGAGTAAGAGCTGTCAGAAGTTTTGCTATGTATCTGACCACCTCATTTAGAGAGGGCAATCACATGGCCAGTTTTCACTGTCCATCACCGTCAGGTAAACCTGTATGTAAGGGGCAATGAAAACTGCAAAATGACCCCAGCGCCATGGGAGAAAACACCCATGGTGGGAAGGTCATTGTTTTATTTTAATTTCAAAACGAAAATTCTGCTTTGGGATTTTCTTTTTGGAAATAAAAAGAAGATGAAAGTTTGATGTATGGCTCTGTCATGTTGACGGTGTCGGGGTGGTTCCTGTAAATGCAAGTGGTGTCTGCTGGACCGGAAAACATCTCTTAATTTGGCTGGCGGGTACTCCCCGGGGGCAGTGGCGTAGCATTAGGCCCCTCAGCCCCCAGGTTGCGGGCGGGCACTGAGCTCCAGAAGGCCTCACCAGCACAGTCCACTAACGGGGTTGGCACTGCGCACAGGCGGGGTCCCCTCCAGTTTCCTTACGCCACTGCCGAGGGCGATGGTGTACTTTACTCCTTTGCCCTGACAGAGTAAATTCCACCCGCAAATTTCTAAATCAGGCCAACAGAATGGAATGGAAACACATTGCCAAGTACTGAAAAATAAAGAAGAGAACTTTAAATATACAACGCAAACAATTCAGTTGCAGCTGATTAAGTAAAAAAACATGTGGCAAGTGGTGAAAAGGGTGGAACACAAAGCATATTTGAAAATTCAGGTATGGCACAAGAGAAAATCCTCATGATTGAATAAAAAGTTTGTTAATGGTTTTGTATCGCATGTTTCTCGATTAACAAACTGTTTAGAGTATGTTGAGGTTGCAGTCGACAGTGTTTCTACTCAGCAGAATGTGGGGGCCGTAACAGGACCATTGACTTCATAAATGCAGAAGCAATGTGTCTCTACTCTCCCCTGGTTTCGACAACTACTGCCTACATTCTATTGAAAGCGGAGGCAGTGCGCTCATAACGGGGGAAGGAACGAGAGAGAGGGAAAGAGAATGATAATAATGTTCTTCTATGACAGGGACAACTGGAACCATCTGTGTTCTTCCTCTCTAAGGGGTGTAGCGGCTTAATTGAACTGCATGTCTGCAATGACAGAGATTATAATATCAGTACCAATACATCCACGTACGAACTTCGACACATTCTTGGTCATACAGTATTTGTTCCCATATTCATATAAAATGTATCACCTCATAACTCTATTTGTTCTCTTGGATTTTTTCTTTTGACTTTTTCTAAAAATACTCTTGTTAACCTTCACAGCAGTATTTAGACGTAATCACTTTGATGGACTTTTTAGGTGGCGAGTTATCTGAGGCTTGTCTTTTCTGCACTTTCCTCTGAGTCAGGAATATTGCAATTTTAATTCCACTTGCACCAAAAAGTGCTATGATGTCCCACAACACGTGCAAGTTTGTACTGTATGTATCTCCACGCCTTGGGCAGCTGCACATATGCTGTTTTTCACTGACCTGAATTTGACTTGCTCTGCTTTTTTTAACTCATGGATGAGGAAGAGATAGTGCAACAATCTGTCACGTTTGCTGCCACATTCCACATATGCCGAAACATTCCAAGGATGGTCAGTGTATGCCACTGATGAACACCGTGGACCTAATTTACAAAGTCATTTGCATGCGTAAATCCAATGGTTGCTGTCTGTAAATGGCGTGATAGCGGAGTGCAAATCCTAGTTTTACACTTAAAAAACAGGAAATTGCGCTTGTAAATCTATTTAGACGGAAGTGATATTTCCCCATTGAAAGGCAATATTAATATTATGTGCGGAAAAAATCGACTCCCAACGGTGAGGATTGAGTGTTCCAAGACAAGAATGCCAAGGAAAGTTTGTGGACACCCTTAAACATTAGAACTTATATGTATTCACAAACTTTTGTAGACACATTCCCACCCTGTAAATGGGCAAAGAGTTATGCCTGACAGGTGCTCAAGCTAATCTGGTTCAAGGGTGGGACTAGGAGGGGGTCACGTCCAAAACGTTTGCGTGAGCAGGGAAAGGAATTTCTTCAGAGCGAAAACGCTACTAAACAAAATTAGTTTCACATGCTTCTACCTCCTGAGGATTTTCAGGAAAATCAGTGCTGTCCTTTCCACTTTCTATTCCAAGAGCATCATCAAACCCTCTAACTCATGCCGCATGTATTACTGCAAGGCACTGTACTTAGGACAGAAAATATCTGATATCAAGATTACACGTAGTGCAAAACACCATTGCTTGTTTCATTGCGCACCAGGTGCAACAACACTTTTCGCACTTGACTTTGCAACATTGGGTACACACCACTAAGTGCACTATGTTTAAGTAGAGGTGGGCAAACCACAGAATGCGCGAGCCAGGCTGATCTCTGGCCCAACTCCAGGGACCTGATTTAAGAGAAGAGGCACTGCATCCAATGCAGTGACACTTTTCTTGCGCCCCTTAGCACCCTCCTTCCACCATGTGTGTACCGTATTTAATATACGGTGCACCATGGCGCAGGACAGGGACAATAGCATGGAGATTTTTGATGCTATTGATTTACTGTGTAGGATTAGTGCCAAAATGTTGGCACTAATCCTGCCCAGTACATAGGGGCCCATTGAACGCGATGGTGTGCCCCCTTTTAACACATGCTCTGTGCAGGTGTTAAAAGTAGCCACAAAAAATGACGCAGTGGAATCTTAGATTTCACTGTGCCATTTTTGTGGTCCCCCTAACCGGGGAATGCCCCCCATGCATATATTATGCCTGGCGCAGGCATAATGTGGCACAAGGGGGTACAAAGTGGCGCAATGAGTACATTGCGCCACTTTGTAAATATGGTGTGGCGATTTTGGTCTTGTTGGGCCACATTAGCATTAAAAAAGAGACACCAATGTGGCGTGAGGAGGTGCTAGGCCCTCTTAAATCTGGGCCGAGGTTCTCTTGGGCTTTCGAGCCCAAAGCAAGCCAAGCTTTCATGTGGCCTCTGCCTGCCACCCACGCTCTCACCTAATGCACCAAGAATTAAAAAAAAACATTAATTGGCTTAAAACAGGAGAGGGAAAGAGATTCCAATTTAGTGGCTGAATGGCGAAATGTGAAACCAGCAAACCTGGGATTTTTCCTGGCTTCCCTGCTTGGCCAAATTGTGTGATCCTAGGCAATCTTGCGATTTAATTCCCTAATGGCGTTATTATCGTTGAAGGTGAGAAGGCATGAATATTATAAGGTTCATGTTTAAAAAACACATTTAATACATTTCTCTCACAGCAGCAGGAGGAGCGTTGCCCGCCCAAAAAATGCCCCCTATAGCAGAAAAATAAAACGGGAATAAACTTTGTTTATTACCATTTTATTTTTCAGCGCCCCATCCTGAACCGAGTGCCAGGGCAGGGCGTGGCAGTTGCTGCTGAGTGGCAGCAAAGAGCTATTCACTTGTTTAAAGTGCGCATGTTCTTTTGCCCGGCAGTCTTGCGACGGCCAGCCAGACATGCACACTTTAAACATCTCTCACCCAGCTGTCTTAAGACAGCTGGGTTAGAGAAGGCACAGGCCGCCAGCGCTCTTGTGAGCTCTAAAAGATCTAGCTCCCACCAATCCTGATGCTGGTTTCATGCTGGCTGTCTTGTGCAGTTTAAGAAACTGCATTGCATTAAGTTTAGCTGAAAGGAGGATGTATAATAGAAATGTTTCACCTAAAGAACTCAGCCAATTTATGTCATGTACAGAGGCAGATCAGATGACCCCTCCTCTTGTCACAGCCGAGGCGGTCAACGAGGAGACTTCAGTGACTTTCATTAGTGGATGAAGTTAGTTCCAAATGCAATGGTGAATTAGAGAGTGAAGAAAAGGCTTCACAGAGAAAAATTAAATGTTATTTAGAGATGGAAGTTTCTCTCTCATCATGAACTCGTTTGATTCACTGTGCTTCTGACATTCGCCCTTTTAGTGGAAAGCAGCACGCAGAGACAGAAGCTGCATAGTGTAAGTTTGTGCTTACATAAAATTGCTGCACCTATGCCAACTAAAATTCACAAATGCTGTCTTTAAAACACTACTCCCTCCATTCCCTAAATGACTCAATTACTCTCACTAGAACCCATTAGTTATCCCTTCTTGGTGACTGCAAAATCTAACGTACCAATCCTGAAGCCCTTATTATGCTGTCTTTTCTGTTGTGGACTCTCAGGTCCACCATTATTTTCTTCCTGGATCTCCTTGTCAAAATGGCTACAGTTACCAAGGCGATCAATCCGTATTCTATCAGTTGCAGTGACTTTGTCACTTTATACACTAGTAACATTAGCTCCATCATCACTGAAGCCAATTCTGTCCACAAGAAATTAATTAACGGCAATGACCTTCCATCTTTTTAGGTGTTAACAGTCTTAATTTCTCGGCCACGCAATGTAAACATTTCAAACTGCTTCCCATCCACCCCTTACCTGCCCTTATTCACAAAAGTAAATTTATAATTACATTTACAATTTTTTTTTACACCTTCCAGGAATTTAGGCGTAAGCCTATTTTTTATATGTGTACAGTTTTCTGTCATGAGTGCAGAAATCTCTGCACCCGTAAATCCAACTCAAGGAGCGAGAAAGTGGTGTTCCAGTGCATAGTTCTCTTTGGAAGCTTGAGAATGCCCATAAACATAAATGTAATCGGACATTCACACACTCCTCTCATTCTCCTTTACACTCTTTTAAGGGTAAGAATTGTACCCTGGTCAAGGGCTGGTAAATATCCTTTTCCAGCGTGGGAAGGTGAATGGATCACCCCCAGATTTGGTGGGGCTATAGGCGAAAGGATTTCTCCATAGGAAAAATACTCTACCTGTGGAAAAAAAGCAAAAAAAAATGTGCATCTGCACAGAGGATCCTATCCCCCTCTGTGCAAAGCTCTACACCATGGAGACCTCTGTCCAGAGGGAATACCAACATTTAAAAGTCACTCGACTTTCCCACGAGCTTCCCTCACCTCATTTAGAAATCATTGTTTCATCTGAATATTATGTTTTTCAACATACCTCTCAAAAAGAATAAAGGACTATTAAATGAGAACAAGAAACCAGAGCAAGAAATTACATCTCGATTATTTGCTTTAAGTAGACTATTACTAGGAAACTGGACTAATGTCACCCACGGTAGTATCAGTACTTAGCCCTAAAAATACAGAAATGTATTATACAGAAGAAAGGAATAAGCAACAGCATACAAGTCCCTCAAGGCCTTTTTTTTAAACCCAGGCGTTATGGAAAGTGTCAGTGTACGACCCAAAAACATGAGGCTGGTTCTCAGATTTACAGAAGCAAAGACAAAGTGACACCTTAGCCTGAATTCTTTCAAGAGTCCAGATGTGCACATATTTGAAATAGCACTCAATTGCTGCTTGATCCTGGGCTAGCTAAATATACGTAATATTGTGGCTGAATATCATTACTTCAATAGTCATTTTGAAGCTGCTTGTGCTGTTTGGTTATCAAACCCTGCAGTGATGAAGGAAACTGTGGTAAAAGACAACCAAAATCAAAAATAAAAATCAATTTTAGTTTAAGAAGGGCACGGCAAAATAAGGTTGTATGGTATTAAAGTACTTGTATTTTACTTACTACCCTCATGTGCCATTCTGAAGCCCTTGTTCATCTGGGAAGTATTGTACACAGTGGAAGTGTCTGTTTGGAATAGTGCTGCCTTTGTTATGTACCTATATTGGAAGATGTTAGAAATGGGGTTCTGGTTGGATAGGGTATGCACGTCAGCCAGGCATAACCCACCACTCTAGACAGGGCAAGTCAGTTACACACCAAAGATAACCTGTGCTCACCTCCTGGTAGCTTGGCACAGAGCAGTCAGGCTTATCCATAGAGGCAATGTGTAAAGCGTTTGCACAACACACTCAAACCAGTGACACAAAAAATACACCACAAAATAGACTCCATACATGCTTATATGAAAATATGGTTTCTATGGTATATGTACATCACAGACCAAAGACGTCATAGATCTTAAACACTGTGCATATGATGCAGATCCTGAATGAAACAAGAATCAAAATGATATTTAGCCCAGTATCAGGGTATAAAAATGCAATAGTTGGTTGGGAAGAACACTTAAATCCCTGGATGCGATCATAAATACACATATGACCATAGGTATTGCAATGATAACACATACACATTAGGTATTGCAGGAGTATCATGCACTCAGTCCTATATGTAGCAAAAGTAAACACTTTTTGCAGAAATTAACATAGAGCCTTGGAGCACTTACGCCCCTGTTGGATGCTATTTAGTAGCTTCCATGAGCCCCCCTGAAAGGAATGTGATCAGGCCTAAGACGCAAGGTACAGACGGCCTGCACTCTGCTTAGGCCATATACAGTAATTCCTTTGATGCGGGGCTCCTGCACTGCATGGGGTTGATGGAGGTCTCTGTCAAGCACTCACCCCCCCCAAAGTAGATAACGGCCCAAGAGTAGATGCCCAAAGGTGTGGTTCACGGGGACATCCACACACTGCAGTGCCACACGGGCCGACTTCGCTCAGTCTCCCATATGGATGGTACAAGGAGCACATGCCCATGGTAAGAAGCAGGGGTGGGGGTACTCCCTTGTTGTAGGAATGCAGGGAATCCTCACCCACCCCCCCAAGTGCAAGTTGACAACGCAGCTGTTGCCTGTGAGCACACAGTGCAGCGGTGAGAACAAGTGTAGTGTTCCAGAGCGGGTACCCAGCTGCCCATAAAGAAGAGTGGGGTCCCAACAAGGGAAGCCGAGTGCATCTCAAGGGTGGTGCCAGCAGTCACTTGTCTCTCCTGGGCATCAGTGGGCTTCCAGGGTGGCATCAGCACTCGATTAAGTGACACTCAGGGTGTTGGGGCTGGCCTCCACTGACGTTGGTGTGAGCCTCCTCATATCTGAGCAGCACGTGTTGGAAGCTGCACGTCCTGTCAGCAAAACTGCTAGGCTGCTCACCAACAGGACATCATAGGTGCTGGTGCCACCCTCACTACTTCCCCAGCTGGCGTTAAATCCAAACCAGTGCATTGTGCTGGGTAGCTCTACAGGACACACTTCTAACCTCACCAGAAAGCAAGGAATCATGGGTAGAACTCCCCATTCACTGCTCCAGGCCACAAGGACAATGAGTCAGTGCTCAACACGCACTAGTGGCACAGGAGAAGTAAAAATGAAGAGCGTTCACCACAAGCTCATTCAATTAGGCTAACGCTGTCAGCCCCAGGACCCCACTAGCATGGGTCTCTGAGGAAGCAGTGGTTGTAAGCCCCTGGAGAACACTTGCAGCGGGGGGCAAAGCAGGCAGGCCAGAACATCAGGCAATAATGGTGGTTCGTCCTGGCAGCTCCACAGGGTCTGGAGACCCACAGTCAAGGAGCAGCTGGCAGCAGAGCAACAAGCAGAAAAACAATCCATATGAGTTATTTGTGCCACCCAGCAGCAGCAGGTGGCAGTGCAACAAAAGAAGAGCAGTCCAGATTAGTCCATTTGTGCAGTCCAGCAGTCCTTCTGACCGAAGTTCAGTCCCAGCTCCAAAAGTGCTCTACAAATCATGGGGCGAGAGCCCCTGTACTTATACTCCAAAAATGCCTTTGTCTAGGGGTTAACTTCAAAAGAATCCTTTCAAGCAAAGCACAACACCCTTTCACCCCAGCCCTGTCTCCAGACATCAATGGGGGGTAAGCAGTCCATTGTGCAAGGGCAGGACACAGCCTATTCACATGTAAGGTGTGAACTACCCTCCCTCTCCCCAGCCCAGGATGACTACAAATATGCAGATGACTTTTCCATCACACCAAGCTCCTCCTGTGTGGGATGGCTGTCTAGAAGGAATGCACTAAGTGGAGCTGTCACTCCGCCCCAGATGTGGATTGGAGTCAGGCTGCAAAGCACTAGACTATAGGCCCAGAGAAATGCACTCTTTCTAAAAGTGACATTTCTATAATAGTAATGTAAACGTCACCTACACTAGTAAGCAGGATTTCTTACTACTATTCCAAACATGCCAAACGCTGCTCCTCACAGATCAGAAATTACCACTTAGACATATATAAGGAAATTCCCAAATGTAAACATATGAAAGGAGCAGCACTCACAGTAGTGAAAAATGAAATAGACTGTTTGTCACTACTAGGACATGTAACGCCTTTTCCATACACAACACCCTACCCATAGGGCTATCTAGGGTCTACGTTAGGAGTGACTTAAGTGCCCCATATTGTAAATACGGGGCACCCATTGTGTTGTTAGGTGAGGCGGGGCAAAACAAGAAAACTGGCGCATCAGCACTAATGCGCCTGTTTCTTGTAAATATGCCCCTATGGATAAAATGTGAGTCCGTAGCTCCTCCTATTTTTTTCACTTCCCCTGGCGTATATGAGGAGTATCAATTTTCTGGGCATACTTATGTACATTGTTCACTGGAACTGCTGTAAATTAACAGGAGCAGATGAGTTGGAAGGACCGGAGGCGCCTTTATCATTAATTACAGATAAAGCAACACACATGCTGGTAGAAATGGAGGCGTCTTTAGCGTTAACTACGATTGAAGCAATACGCGCTGATAGAAAATGCAGGCGTTGGCGAAATGCGGATGAGTGTTGTATTAGCAGATAAGACAGCATGCTCTATATATCTCCTACATAAAAATGAAGGGAATCATGTCACTGACACACACGACTTCTGCGGTGGCGCAATACCGCCCCCTGGTGGGAGAAAGGCGAGAAAGTACAATTACACCACAGCTCTCGTGTGAAAGAAACGTACGTTTTCATTTTACTGTGTTTTTTAGTGCCATGTCCTTTTGTTAAGTATTATTGCGGGCCGCACAGCGGGAGAAAAAAATGACCTAATGCATATTCCTAAAAAAATGGACAGGTGCTGACTCGGGATGGCGGAAGAAGAGTCTAACTGTCCTAACACGTATGCTGAAAATACAAAACAGTTTTTAGAACATTTACCAGCAGTTTGAGTAAAATCCGGATGAGCTAACCAAGTTCCAGACGAAAACGCAGAAAAAAGAACCAAAGAAACAAGACAATTAGACAACGTAATTAGAACTGAGAATAAGGCAAGAACTAGTTAGTGTTTAAATTTTCACACGTTGCCTGTGCCAGTCAGTGCCGGAAAAGAGTCACAAATAATATCCAATAGCATAAAATATATTACAAGTAAAATGCAGACAGAACTAAACTACGCTATATCTAATAGACTGTACACATTACAGTTCGATGACAATTCAGAGCTTAATTTGTAACATATTAAGTGTCGGTGCCCAAAGGAGTGCTTAAATGCAAGCGGCTGGCGGTCGCGAGGGGTGCCGAATACCAAGGTTGCATGGTCTTGACTCCACTCATGCCTCTTTAATCCCTCGCCAGGCACCCCTTCGCTCTTCATCTCACTCTTTCGTGTTTCATTTCATCCCTGCGTCCCCCCTTTATCTCTGTTTTTTACGTCTTTCTCTTCCTCCTTCTTTCCTCCTGTGTTTTATTTCTCTCTTGCTTAGGATAAAAGTCCGCTAAACAAAAGAGCCGGCCCCCAAAAATAGGCGTAGTGGGCCCAACCTGCAATCACTGGTTCAAATTAAGCGCTGGGGGTGCTTTGTTTGATATCTAAAGCAAACCTAGTTCTAGTGTAGGTCACTCCGAGAATTATCGAAATAAACCTCATTGTTTATACTTTCACTGAGCACTGATCTTCGATTTCTGCAATGAGCAAGAAGATTAAAATAATGGAGTATTAATAAAATAAAAGGCTGGTGAACGGAAATTGCTAAACACATGCCCACAATTAACCCAAAATAAAGTGCAGCACCTTAAAACTCGGAGGAAGAATTTATGAAAAGAGGAAAAAAAAGGAAGTGGGTAAAACGGAAAATGTAAAGTTCTGATGAGAACAAAAAACGTATTTGAAGCAATGAGCAATCGTTTGTCTGAATAGCTATGCTTACACATGGCAAAAAATATAAATACATAAATTACACATAAATAAATACAGAAAGAAAGAAATACCGATCTGGTAATAACATGCAGTTAAAAAGCCAATAGGTCTGGCCTTGGCAAGCCTTGCTTTTTTATTTCTGTTTTTGAAAGATTTGCCATTGATATTTAAAGCGTTAAACTAAAAAATAAAATAACTGCAGTCGTTTCAAAGTGGTGTGTATGTGTTCACAAAAAGTGCAAAAGTACCCATTTTAAAAACAGGAAATGAAAGTAGGAATGAATGCAGAGATTGTCCAAACCTACCCCGTACTAAGGTGGGCTGTGTTCTAGGCGTTTGTACACATGTCGCTGCTATCAGTGAAGCAGCCAGCGGCTGAAGTGGGCTGGCCCACTGCCCCCTGATGCAGGCTGTGGTAGGTGGAAGAAAATTGTGAAGAACACTTGAGAAGCCGAATGGATGAAAAGTGCTGACCAAAAGACCATGTTATTATTGATCATAAACGCATTTTTCGTTTTTTTAAAGTATAATAAACTTTATTAATTTCCCCTATACTTTAACACAGAGAAAACTTCAGCCCAGTGGTGAAGCTCTCTGTACTCCCCACAAGCAGAGATCTTTGCCCCTGTGGTGCAGATCTTTGCCAAGCGTGCAGAATAATTAAATACCTGAAGTAACTTTGCTGCCATAAATTAGCCCCTGTCCCTTGTTTCTGAGGGTGGAGACATGTAAGTCTACATTTTTGAGTAAGTTTACATTCAGAAATGGTGAATAGCCACAAGTAGTAAACTTTTTCAAAAGTCTAAGAGGAAACTTACATGTATAGATTTTCTCGTATAACTTTACCTTTTCGAATAGGCCCCAAGGGGTCCCCAGAACAGATAGAGAAGATTGAAATATGTTTTATCCCATCAGCCCTCTTCTCAGTCACATTTTTTACTTCCTGAGGCATGCCAGAAGAGAGGTACTACATTGCTGCTGAGCTCTACAATACCAAAGTAGTTATATATATATATATAGAAGGAGAAATGGAGCATTGTGATTACATTTTTGCCTGGTATCATGGGCTCACTTCCACTGCAAGCCAATAGTGAGCACACCCTGTGTTGTTGGGATATGAAGTGTCAAGATTCTGAGCTGAAGGTGCTAGTGTCCTCTGAAATTAGTTGCAAGATTTGGTGGCAGACTGAACCAGTGTGCCTCCAGAAGGAAATCAACTGATTTTCCATTGCCATTGATGATATATATCATTAATGGCTTATTTTACTCCACAAAATACGTCTAATACAATAGAAACAATAGAGAGTAACGGATATACAAAATTTCCTCAAGAGTCCAACTGCATCACTTTAGAATTATTTCAGAATCAGTGACCTCAGCACCTGCCAACAACAAGAAGGCATTTTACAATTATTGCTGCCAGAACTCAAGTGGGGCTATAAAATGACAAACCTATCTATTCATTTTTTGATTTTCAGCTTAAATTCCATAAAATAATGAGATATGATTAAAATAAATATATCCAATTATTAAACCACTTGAATATAATTTCGAATAGAATGAGATTTTTTAAAACATGTCTCTCCTTAAACGATATATTTACTCTCAATTTTCAAAGTAAGGAGTAAAATACTTCTATTCCAAAACCTTATCTGAAGCCTTGGCCAGTGGCATTGAAAGTGGTACAATACTTTGATCTATCTCCTCTTAAGAAAAAGCATTAGCAAAGTTGATTGCTCTCACTTCTAGCAGCCAATGCTCGTTTGCTGTACAATCAAGTTTAACAAAAATGTCAAAATGGTGCTGGTGTCTCAGTATACATGTGCATGCATGCTCATGCACTGGCAGCCATTTGCAAAGCATTTTATCTTATATTATGGCAAAAAACATCCACATGTGTCAGCCTGTATACGCATGCATTTTGGAATGAATTTAGCATGATAAAAAACAATCCAAGATTACCGTCCATGTGTGTGCATGGATTCTCGTGCAACAGTGGCCACTTCAATCTTTTTAAACTTTATTTTTTAAGGTACGCTTTCTAGATTACAACCGCCATTTTCGATCAGTAAATTGAAAAATATAGCATGTGTGTGATGCTATGCAAATCAAGAGAGGCATAGGACCCAGCAGCAGCAGTGTGCAACTGCCAGGTGCTCGAAAAAACAATAAAATAAATAATAAGACAGAGGAGTGGTGGATGGGATGGGAGGTGATGGGGTGAGCATGGGTTGACAAAGGGAAAGCAAGACAAGAGCACAGGACAAAAAAGGTTAAAAAGCTATTCTAAATTAAAATTAATTACCTTATTTCAGCAGTGGAAGGATACAACTCATCCAATCAGAAAAATGGAAAAGAAGAAATATTCCAGTGGTGGGACAAACACAGTAATGACAAGGAAAGCAATTGAATAAGGAGCAGGGGGATGAAATAGACAATAAAGCCATCCAGTCACGAGCAAGGGGCTTACTCAAATTCCACTCTAAATGTCTGTTAAAGTATGGGATGCTACACTCTGTAACATATTGCTAAAGCCATCTGTAGTGAAACCAAAACAATTATGAATTGTGGAGGCAAGAATCTAATTTACCTTGAAAATTACTGACAGGTCCTAGCTTAGGCTTGATGGGGGTTGCAGGTCATGTGAGGGATTAATGGTGCTGTTGTGAACAGATTACTTTGTGACAGAAACATAGATGTGTTGGCATGGGAACAGTTGATCACATTCTTCATTAGGTTTGACAATTCAAACACTAGCATGGACAGAGTGCAATCTAGTTTTGTTGACAGTAATTAAGAAGTGTGCAATGAACAATAAAGCCACATGTCTCACGTTTCCCTTCTCGTCGGCCTATTCTGACTCCCAGTGGGAGTTCATGAAAATATGTAGAATCTCTGTCCACCTCTCATGAGCCTTCGCCTGGTTTCTCCACAATGGGCAGGCGGGCCAACCTCAACACTTCTGAGAAGCCACCTAATGCAACAGCTAGGTGTTGGTGGGCAGGCTTGCCACAGAAGTCCCCCTGTATGGCTTCAACAGGGCCCCACAAAAATAGTTGTTGGAAAACATTTCCTGATGCCTTCTGGCTCATCCCTTTTAACCATTATAAGAAGTATCCACAGATGTCATTAAAGAATGTTCTCAATTTAAGATTTTCTTTATATAACTGTAATAGTGAGTGTTTGATCTATAAGAATACGTTGATGTAGGGGTTTAAATGAGCTCTCGATAGATACCTCGATGGATAAAGTGCAATACAAATGGAAGGTTCGAGAACATAGTTAAACCATGAAAATTGTTCTTACATTGCTATTCTAGAATAGATTTGTTTTTAATTTTTCATGATTGACATGACTCTGGCCTGTCAAAAAAATCGATTGATTGTATACAATGGACTGATCCAAGCAATCTAAACTAGTTACTCATATTATTCACTGCTAAGGTTATTGTATATTTAATCTCGATTTGTTAGCTGTTCAAACTGTCGGCGCAGATTTAGTTGTGTAGCCTAATGTCACATGTTATCCCTTGATTCTTTGGTTTATAAAGGTTGAGTGCAATGTAAGCAGTTTGTTTCTCTGATTGGACGGCTGACGACGCTGTGATCTTTGAGGTAAATATGTGTCTTATAAATACTTGCCACATGTCGGAATGTCTTGATTCAAAAGGTAACAATTTTTAAGTTAGATGGCCCATGTATTGAATAGAAGAAAGAAGATTCTTCAAAGAGTTGACTTTATTCTACAACAGATTTATTTTGTTTTTTATTTAGCGGCTCTGTATCATGGGAGTGGCGCTGCAATATTAGGAACTGCAGAAATAGTTATGGATCTTCATTGTTTTGCTCATTACAACTACTTGTAATGAAAACTGGATGGGATAAATAGGACAAATCTTTACAGGTACTGAACATTATGGCCCTCATTTTGACTTTAGCGGTGTTCTTTAAAGACTGCCAAAGCTGCGGGCACCAGAAGACCACCATGCAGTCTTCCACCCACCATATTACGAGTACTGTTGGATTTCTGCCACATTTTGGCTGGAAATCCAGCTGTAGTTGTGCTGGTGGGCGGAGGCGCATGTGCGGTTCCGCCACTGGCCTGCCCCACCAAAAGGACTCCGCCAGCTGTATTATGACCTGTAATACGGCCTGGCGATGTCCTGATAGCAGGGTGCTGCCAGCGGTGGATACGCCCGTTCCCTGCCGGATGACCTCCACACTGGATAAGGTAAGTTGGGCGTCTGACAGGAGAGAGGGTGGGAGGGTGGGTTGTGTTGTATGTACGTGTGTGAGAGGGTTTTTGAATGTGTGTGATTATGCATGTTTGTCTGCGTGTGTGCATGCATGTGTGTGCATGTGTGAGTGGGTGTTTGTCTGCATCTGTGTGTGTGTGTGAATGGGTGTTTGAATGCATGTGTGTATGCATGTGTGTATGTGTGTTTGTGTGCATGTTTGCGTGTTTATCTGAGTGTGTGTATGCGTGTGTGGGCATGTGTATGAGTGGGTGTTGTTCTGCATGTGTGTATGCATGGGTGTGTGCGTGAGTGAGTAGGTGTTTGAATGTGTGTGTATATGTGTGTGTGTATGCGAGTATGATTGTTGAAGTGAATGCGTGTATGGATGAATGTGAGTGAATACGTGTATGTCAGTGTTGGTGAAGGAGTGTATGCAGGGTACGTGTGTGTTTGTGTGTGTGTGTGTGTGTGTGCATGTAGGGCAGGGAGGAGGTTGGGGGGCACTGTATCTGAGGGGGGTACTGTACCTGGAGGGTGGGTGGATGGGGTTTTGGGCTTGCTGGGGGGGTGGGGGAGTCATCTGCCGGTGGCAGGGAAGAAATTCCCTGTCACTGTAGCCTTCCCGCCAGGGTTTTTGTGGCGTGCTACCACCGCAGAAACCCTTGGTGGAAAGCCGGCTCAGTATACTGCTGGCCGTCTTCTTTGGACCGCTGAGAGATGCTCATCTCTGGCCCGGCGGGTCCAACCACTCTGGTAGTATGAGTGGGGATGTGGCGGGTTGGCAGAGGCCAACCCACCACACTCATAATTTGGCTATCTTCACCGCCAGCCTGTTGGCAGTGAAACTACCACCGTGACCACCAGGGTCATAATGAGGGCTAATAACCTTTTAACTATTAAGGTGATGGTACTGTAAAAGGACTTTGGTTAGTGACTTTAAATGTTACTGGTTCTTATTTGTGTTTGGATCATCAGCTTGAATTGACACCTCTTCTGTATGAGGAGCCAGTAGAGTTTTCTGAGGTGAGGGTTATGTCGGTCAATCTGGGGAGGTTGAGGATGAGTCTGGCAGTGGAGTTTTATATGGTCTGGAGTTTCTGCAGGTATTTGGTGATCCTAGTGTAGAGTGAGTTGCGATAGTCTAATCGACCGGTGAATAGGGCCTGAGTGACGGTGCATCTGGTGTTCAGAGGAAGCCATTTGAAGACTTTTCATAACATGCAAAGTATGCAAAAGCAGGCAGAGGCAACTGTGTTGATCTGGGAATTATGGTCAGTTTGCTGTCCAGGATTATGCTGAGGCTTCTGGCATGGTCAGTCGGTTCGGGTGATGGTTTGGGTGATAGTTCCAAGGCCACTAGGAGATATTCCAAGGGGTGGTGTTGTTGTCAAAGACCAGCACTTCCATTTTGTCTGTGTTAGGATATGATGTTTAGTCCATGGAATCTGACAATGTTGGCTAAGAGGCTCATGTAGGTATTGAAGAGGGTGGGGCGGAGGGAGGATCCTTGATGGACTCCGCAGATGATGTCCTTAGGTTCGGACATGAATGGAGGTAGGCAGACCTGCGTTCTTCTGGTGAGGAAGGAGGTAATCCACTTGAGAGTATTTCTTTGAATACAGATGTGACACAGTCTTCTGATCAACCTGTGATGAGATACAGGGTTAAAGGCTACTGAGAGGTTGAGGTGGATCAGGGCCACTGTTTTTCCCTGGTCGAGGAGGGTTCTGATGTCATCAGTGGCTGCAATCAAGGCAGTCTCGGTGCTGTGGTTGGCGAGAAATCCATATAGGGAGATGTCTAGTAGAAAGTTCTGCTCCAGATATTTCTTGAGTTGTGAATTGATGGCTTTTTCCAGGACACTGGCCGGGAAAGGGAGAAGGGAGATGGTTGGTAGTTTTTGAGTTCGCCTTGGGTCGGCAGATGGTTTCTTGAGGAGTGGTTTGACTTCTGCATGTTTTCAGTCATAATGAAAGGTGGCCATGGCAAATGAGGAGTTGAAGAGGGTGATGAACTTGCTGCTGATCCTGGGGCTTCCAAGCTTAAAATGTGGTATAGGTAGGGGTTCATGGGAGCTCCTAAGTTAATGGAATTCATGATGGTGGTGGTGTCCTGGGGGTGAGCTGGTCCCATGAAGTAAGTTGGTGGTCCTTGTTGATTTCAGTGAGTACATGAAGGTGAAGAATGTCTGAGGGCTTGGGCTGGGGTTCAAAGTTCTTATAGATGGTGGTGATCTTGTTGTGGAAAAAGTCAGCAAGTCTGTCACATAGTTCTTGGGAGGGAGTGATGCTGTTTTCTGTGGCTGCGGGGTTGGCAAACTCTCTGACAATGTTGACGAGCTCTTTGCTGAGGTTGGAACTCGACTCGATATGTCAACTAGGACTTCCCTCTTTGTCTCTCTCACATACTTCAGAGTAATAAAACATAAAAAAATGCAAGGTGAAAAAGGCAATTAGATCATATAATCCATAAAAGCAAGGAAGAGAAAAGAAAAAGAGTGGAGGAAAACAAGAGAGAGAAGAAAAAGTGATTGATACTTCCCACCTAGAGTAGTCTGTGGTGTGTTTAGCTCAATATGCCTATGCACCATCTAAATTTCTTTACCAGGGAAAGTGTGACCCGGAAGTGAACTTCAATGAAACTTCCCACAAGATTGGACATTTCTACAAAAATACTTGTGTAGAGAATGTATCCCACTGTAGCACCCAAAACACATGGATTAGGGGTAATAATAAGAAAAATGTGTTATATCCTGACCTCGATTTAGTGACAGCCCAGAAGTGAATGCCCAGTGTGTACAAAGCATTATGGTGGTCATTCTGACCTCGGCGGTAAAAGGCGCTTATCGCCGGTCAGAAGACCGCCATAACACCGCCGCGGCCGCGGTAAACCGCCATGGTCATTCTGACCCGCAACTGGCAAACCGCCAAAAACCCGACATCAACAAAAGTCCGCCACACCAACGGCCAGCGGGAAACTGGCGATGACCAAACCTCCACCGTCACGCCAACATAAATACGCCCATTCCATTCCGACCCACGAATCCAAGCGGCGGTCTTTCAGCCGCGTTATTCCATTGGCGGTACACACCGCCGCAGTCAAAATACACACACAGCTCCAAAACACTGCCACATTGGACAATTCGAAATACACACACCTGATACACATACACACACCACCCCCACACACCCAATTCAATATAAAACACACACCCACATCACCCACAAACCCTCACGACCAAAAAAAACGACAGAAAGCCAGAGACAGACAGCACTGCTTAGATAACACCATCACACAGAGGCAAACCACACCATCACCCACACAATATCCACGCACAAAACACCACACATAACCACACTCACCACACTCTACAACACATACACCACCCCACACCTATCCACATCACCCTATGGCACCCCAAAGACACCCCCGGTTTTCAGACGCCGAACTCCGGGTCATGGTGGAGGAAATAGTTCAGGTAGAGCCCCAGCTCTTCGGGACACAGGTGCAGAACACCACCATTGCCAGGAAGATGGAGCTATGGCAAAGGATAGTCGACAGGGTCAGCTGTGGGACAGCATCCACGAAATCGGGATGACATCAGGAAGCGGTGGAACGACCTACGGGGGAAGGTGCGTTACATGGTATCAAGGCACAGCATCGCGGTGCAGAAGACTGGCGGCGGACCCCCACCTACTCCCCCAGAATTTACCGCATGGGAGGAGGAAGTCTTGCACATCCTGCATCCTGAAGGCCTCGCAGGAGTATCTGGAGGAATGGACTCTGGTAAGTCAAATCTTAACTACTTCATCCCCCCCACCCCACCTGCATCCCAAATCATACCCCCACCCTCACCCCCACCCCATCACACCTACTCCCTGCAAATGTCTCACCATCACAACCCACCCATCCCAACACCTAGCCCTGCATGCGTCCACAAAGCATGGACACCCATCACCAAAGCATGCCCACTGCACATACACATCTCCCCCACAAGCCACCCTCACAAAAGCCCCCACACAGGAATGCCAGCCCTGGGGTACACGGGCACCCACCCATTGACCGATATGGCACACACTGAAGCAATAACCATACCTCTATACCCCTGCAGGACCCGAACGCCACCACACCGCCCAGGAGGGTCCAGAAATGTCCATCCCACCCCAAGAAGAGGCCACCAGTGATGACAGCAGCTCTGTCTCCCTGGACCCAGATGACCAGCCCGGCCCATCGGGGACCTCGGGACAGTCGGTTCCCCTCACACAGCCACTGGCCACAGCAGACCCAACCCCCTCTGGGAATACCAGCACAGCTCCCACCCAGCGGGCCCATGCCTCTGTCTCCAGGACATGTCAATCAGCGGTGTGTCCACCACTACAGGGCACCCAGGTTAACCCACCACCCCAACAACAACAGGGACCTGGGGGCAGTGGTAGTGAGCACACAGTCCAGGGGACAGAGGCCCAGGGAAACAGGGGAACTGGGAGGGCTGCTGGTCGACAGGGGGGGACAGGCCCAGGGAACCCACTCTCCACGAGGCCCTCTCCTCCATCATGGGAGCATACCACCACTCCCAGGAGACGATGGCGACGGTACTGGCCAGGTTCCAGGAGATCCAGGTCATGCAGGAGCAACAGTACGTGGGGTTCAGGGATGAACTTCGAAGCATCAGTTCCGCAATGGGCACCATCGTCGGGGCACTCAACCAGATTGTCACCACATTGCGGGACCATGTGGCACCACAAAGGGCCCCTGTCACTAGCATGGACCCAGAACAGGCAACCACCTCCGCCGGCGCTAGTGGACAGGAGGCCCCCACACAACAACAGGCCACCAGAACCCCACCTCCTGCAGAAGAAGAACCACCCCGCAAGCGGGGCCTGAGATCTCGTAAGAAGACAGAGTAGGATGCCAAGACCCCCGCCAGCAAAGGATACCCCCTGATGTCATCCCACTGTCCCACATTGTCACCCTGTCCAACCTTTAACTGCCCCTGCTCCACCTTCCACAGGCATATGGACAATGCACCTGTGAGAATGAAAAGCTGGACTCTGCCATGGACATTCCTCCACCATTACCCATCACCGATTTGCAACCATGTCCCTATTTCCTGCACTTTAATAAAAACACTTATTGCACAAAAATCATCTTGAGTCTGCCTGTATTGTGAACAAATGTATTAGACATAACGCTGCCAAAATGTCCAGTTACACAGTGATGAGAACATATCACTGTCACACAGCTGTAGTCCATGGGTAAACAAAGCAGAGGTCACGCAGGGGGGGCCACATCTCTGAAATTTAAAGGGAAAGTCACAAATCAGTTAACATACACTGGGGGAATAGGCCAGACAGCGGAGAGGCAGGAGACTGTAAGTAATCGTAAAATGCCGGTGTTGAATCTTACCTGTGTGTTATTGAAAATACTGTTGTATCACTCTGTCCCTGTTATCTGTGTCGTCCCCGTCGTCTTCCTCCTCTTCACTCTCCACAGGTTCCACCGCTGCCACAACACCACCATCTGGACCATGCTCCTGCAGGAAAGGCACCTGGCGTCGCAAAGCCAGGTTGTGAAGCATACAGCAGGCCACGATGATATGACACACCTTCTTTGGTGAGTACATTAGGGATCCACCTGTCATATGCAGGCACCTAAACCTGGCCTTCATGAGGCCGAAGGTCCGCTCGATCACCCTCCTAGTACGCCCCTGGGCCTCATTGTACCGTCCCTCTGCCCTGGTCCTGGGATTCCTTACTGGGGTCAGTAGCCAGGACAGGTTGGGGTAACCAGAGTCACCTATTAGCCACACACGGTGTCTCTGTAGCTGTTCCATCACATAAGGGATGCTGCTATTTCGCATGATGTACGCGTCATGCACTGACCCAGGGAACTTGGCATTTACATGGGAGATGTACTGGTCTGCCAAACAGACCACCTGGACATTCATCAAATGATAACTTTTTCTGTTCCTGTACACCTGTTCACTTCCTCTGGGGGGAACCAAAGCCACATGGGTCCCATCAATGGCACCAATGATGTTGGGAATATGTCCAAGGGCATAGAAATCACCCTTCACTGTAGCCAAATCGCCCACCTCAGGGAAAACAATGTAGCTCCGCATGTATTTCATCAGGGCAGACAACACTCTGGACAACACCTTTGAAAACATAGGCTGGGACATCCCTGATGAAATGGCCACTGTAGATTGAAATGACCCACTTGCCAAAAAATGGAGCACTGACAGAACCTGCACTAGAGGGGGGATCCCTGTGGGTTGGTGGATGGGTGACATCAGGTCTGGCTCCAGCTGGGCACACAGTTCCTGTATAGTGGCACGGTCAAGTCTGTATGTGAGTATGACATGTCTTTCTTCCATTGTCGACAGGTCCACCAGCGGTCTGTACACCGGAGGATTCCTCCATCTCCTCGCAAGTCCCAGCGGACGGTGCCTAGGAAGGACAACATGGAGCACAGAGTCAAGCAAACCACAGGTACGTTCACACAGCTTGCACAGTACACGATTCTCTATGCATTGAATGGCTTGTATGAGTGGCAATGCAAGGCCTAGGCCTGTGTGACGCAGTAGAAATTAAGCCATGTGGGCCCTTGAAATGGCGGCTGCCTGACCTGTGAAGTGTGACAATGGGATGTGAGGTCAATGCGCTGGCGTGGCACACCGTGGCGGTAGGCGGTCGAAGACCGCGGTGCAAAGCCGCATTGGTTAACATTGAACCCTATGGGTTTCATGAGCCAATGAGGATGTGCGCCGGCGGTCGCGGTACGCACCGCCGCGGTACACACCGCCGCGGTACACACCGCCGCGGATGTGACCGCCATTTTCTATCTGCTTAATCACTCGAGACCTGATCATCCACAGGAGAGGACCTATACTGCAAGTGCTGCTGTGACCTCGGTCTGGAAGAGACAATGGCTGCTGCGACTGGGGAAAGGGCCCCTGCCTTCACTTCAGAAGAATTGGAGAAACTCGTCGATGGGGTCCTCCCCCAGTATGCGCTACTCTACGGTCCTCCAGACCAACAGGTAAGTACACTGGGACCATGTTTTGTGGCCAATGCCTGGGTTGAGTGGGGTGAATGAAAGATGGTGGGGAGGGGAGCGAATGAGGCATGCATCGCACGACAGATGAGAGCATGTGCCATATGGCAAGGTTGGGGAGGGGGGGCCACTCACATCGACCATGCAGAAAATGATGATATTTATTTTCCCACCCTGTACATGTCACATAGGTCAGCGCCCATCAGAAGATCGGCATTTGGCGTGCCATCGCCAAGGACGTCCGGACCCTGGGGGTCCACAACAGACGGGGCACCCACTGCTGAAAGAGGTGGGAGGACATCCACCGCGGGAGCAGAAAGACCGCAGAGGCTCTGCTGGGGATGGCCTCCCAACCTAGGAGGGGTGCCACATGGCAATTGACCCCCCGGATGTCCCGGATCCTGGCGGTGGCCTACCCCGATTTGGATGGGCGCGTGAGGACATCACAGCAGACACAAGGGGGTGAGTACCAGCAAATTCTGCTATATAAGCGCACAGTGGAGGTGTCTGGGTGGGGGAGGAGGGCTGTGGCTATCTCTAGGCCAGGGCGATTTCAGTAGGCTAGGCCCCTCCGTAAGGCATGGCCCTGTGCCCCCGCCCCCCACCTCTGTAGGGTGCTGAGTACAGCTATCCATGGCCCTGGGTCACCTATGTGTGCATTTGTCGTCCATAGGCTTGTAGGCCAAGTCACAATAATTGAGTAGTGTACACCGAGTGCGCGGTGTATTGCAGGGGGCTTCTGTGTCTGTCCTCTCCGCCAAAGGTGTCGCCAATGCATGCACTCAACATGTCTTTGTTTCTCCCCCCCCCCCTTTTGTTGTGGTCTTCCTGTTCATGTGTGCATTAGCATCATCAGGCGGAGGAGAAGTGGCATCGGAGCACGAGGGAGCTGCATCTCACATGGCCCCGGAGGGCCATGCAACCGACTCCGAGTTCACCAGTGAGACGGAGGGCGAGGGGAGCTCCACAACGGGGACCCGTGGAGAAGTCAGCGACACAGACACGTCCTCGGAAGGGAGCTCCCTTGTGGTGGCGGCAACATCCGTGCCCACCGCTACAACAGGTACAGCCGCCACCCAGCGCACCAGCTCCGCCCTCCAAGCAGCCCCTCAGCGTTCGCCCCGTGCCCTCTCAGCCAGGAAGGCGGGCATCTCCTTCTCCCCAGGCACCTCAGGCCCTGCCCCTGTTACCCCTGCTGCCCTCAGTGAGGAGATCATTGACCTCCTCCAGACGCTCATTGTTGGGCAGTCTACCCTTTTGAATGCCATCCAGGGTGTAGAAAGGGAGGTGCACCGGAGCAATGCATACCTGGAGGGCATTCATTCGGGTCAGGCTGCCCATCAGCGATCGTTCAACGCTCTGGCCTCAGCACTGACGGCAGCCATTGTCCCTGTCTCCAGCCTCCCTCCTCCAACTCCCTCCACCCAGTCCCACTCCCCTGTTCCTCTGCCTATCCCAGACACACCTACAGACCAGCCTGCACACACATCAACACCCAAGGGCAGCTCATCCAGACATAAGCACCACAGATCACACAAGCATTCACACATGCAACATCCACATGCAGACATGCCAACAGCCACTGCCTCCTCTGTGTCCCCCTCCTCCTCGTCTTCCTCCTCCCTCCCTGTGACGTCTCCACTCACACCTGCATGCACACCACCATCAGCCAGTACGTCCATCACCAGCACACCCACCAGAACACTCCGCACACGTGCAGACACCACCCCCACTACCATTTACACGTCCCCTGTGTCCTCTCCCAGTGTGTCTGTCACCCCCTCTTCTAAACCACACAAACGCAGGCAGCCACCCACCCAACAGCCATCCACCTCACGACAGCCTCCGTCACAAGCACCTGCACCCAAAGACAGCACACTTGGCTCTCCTACAACCACATCCTCTTCCTCCACTCCCATACCCACTGCACCTACCCTTCCCACTGCTCCTAAAAAGTTTTTCCTCTCCAAAATTAACCTCTTTGCATCACCTGACCCACCCCCTCCATCTCGTAAGAGTCCAAACAGCACCTCAGCCACCACAAGCCCTGCACCTACAAGGACCATAGTCCAGGGCTATTGGAGTCCACCAGCTTTTAGGGCAGCAACATCGGCCAGCAGCAAGGGGACAGCCAGCCCACCCCCTGGGAAAAAAACTAAAAAAGGGAAGGGCCGGCGCGAGAGGCCAGAGACGGCAGCCCCCAAAGGCACTACCCAGGCAGCGTCACCTGGCACATCCACAAAGGGAGGCAAGGGCCCCAGAGAATCGGCGAAGGAGGGCAAGGGGAGCAGGGCGGACAAGTCCGGCAGCAGGCGAGCTGCCCAGGAGGGCCCCACCAGCCCCATTTCGGGTGTGAAGGAGGACTCGCACGGGCCCAGGACTCCAGCACAGGAGGGCCCCGCAAGCGAAAGGTCGGATGGCGACTGAGCGGAAAATATTGGCCCGATCTGGTTCTCTGGGAACACATGTCAAGCACCGCTGAACAGGGCCCCGTCGTGACAAGCACCGCTGAACAGGGCCCGCCGTGACAAGCACCGCTGAACAGGGCCCCGCCGTGACAAGCACCGCTGAACTGGGCCCTTCAAGACAAGCACCGCTGAACAGGGCCCCGCCGTGACAAGCACCACTGAACAGGGCCCCGCCGTGACAAGCACCGCTGAACTGGACCCTTCAAGACAAGCACCGCTGAACAGGGCCCCGCCGTGACAAGCACCGCTGAACAGGGCCCCGCCGTGACAAGCACCGCTGAACAGGGCCCTTCAAGACAAGCACAGCTGAACAGGGCCCCGCCGTGACAAGCACCGCTGAACAGGGCCCGCCGTGACAAGCACCGCTGAACAGGGCCCTTCAGGACAAGCACCGCTGAAAAGGGCCCGCCGTGACAAGCACCGCTGAACAGGGCCCTTCAAGACAAGCACCGCTGAACAGGGCCCCGCCGCGACAAGCACCGCTGAACAGGGCCCCGCCGTGACAAGCACCGCTGAACAGGGCCCCGCCGTGACAAGCACCGCTGAACAGGGCCCTTCAAGACAATCACCGCTGAACAGGGCCCCGCCATGACAAGCACCGCTGAACAGGGCCCCGCCGTGACAAGCACCGCTGAACAGGGCCCCGCCGTGACAAGCACCGCTGAACAGGGCCCTTCAAGACAAGCACCGCTGAACTGGGCCCTTCAAGACAAGCACCGCTGAACAGGGCCCTGCCGTGACAAGCACCGCTGAACTGGGCCCTTCAAGACAAGCACCGCTGAACAGGGCCCCGCCGTGACAAGCACCGCTGAACAGGGCCCCGCCGTGACAAGCACCGCTGAACAGGGCCCCGCCGTGACAAGCACCGCTGAACAGGGCCCTTCAAGACAAGCACCGCTGAACTGGGCCCTTCAAGACAAGCACCGCTGAACAGGGCCCTTCCTGTCAAGCACCGCTCCGCTGGGCCCTTCCTGTCAAGCACCGCTCCGCTGGGCCCTTCATCTCAAGCACCGCTCCGCTGGGCCCTTCCTGTCAAGCACCGCTCCGCTGGGCAACGCCGTCTCTGAACCGCTCCGCTGGGCCCTTCCTGTCAAGCACCGCTCCGCTGGGCCCTTCATCTCAAGCACAGCTCCGCTGGGCCCTTCCTGTCAAGCACCGCTCCGCTGGGCCCTTCATCTCAAGCACCGCTCCGCTGGGCCCTTCCTGTCAAGCATCACTCCGCTGGGCACCGCCGTCTCTGAACCGCTCCGCTGGGCCCTTCCTGTCAAGCACCGCTCCGCTGGGCACCGCCATCTCTGAACCGCTCCGCTGGTCCCTTCCTGTCAAGCACCGCTCCGCTGGGCCCTTCCTGTCAAGCACCGCTCCGCTGGGCCCTTCCTGTCAAGCACAACTCCGCTGGGCCCTTCATCTCAAGCACCGCTCCGCTGGGCCCTTCATCTCAAGCACCGCTCCGCTGGGCCCTTCATCTCAAGCACCGCTCCGCTGGGCACCGCCGTCTCTGAACCGCTCCGCTGGGCCCTTCCTGTCAAGCACCGCTCCGCTGGGCCCTTCCTGTCAAGCACCGGTCCGCTGGGCCCTTCCTGTCAAGCACCGCTCCACTGGGCCCTTCATCTCAAGCACCGCTCCGCTGGGCCCTTCCTGTCAAGCACCGCTCCGCTGGGCACCGCCGTCTCTGAACCGCTCCGCTGTGCCCTTCATCTCAAGCACCGCTCCGCTGGGCCCTTCATCTCAAGCACCGCTGGCCCATTGGCAGGGCCGGATCTGTGTCGGCCAGGGCTTCACGAAGCACTCTGGGCACCATGCCTCCTCCAGAACCAGTGGAGTCTGTAATCCACTTGATGGACTGTGGCTTTGCACTCCCCAGGATGGATCAGTGGGCAACCCACCCACTGTATAGACTTGAGAGACTGTGGCTTTGCACTCCCTAGGATGGTCCAGTGGGCAACCCACCCACTGTATAGACTTGTAAGACTGTGGCTTTGTACTCCCCAGGATGGTCCAGTGGGCAACCCACCCACTGTAGAGACTTGTGAGACTGTGGCTTTGCACTCCCCAGGATGGTACAGTGGGCATGGAGGCCCCTCGTGGATCCGGCGTCGTGGACTCAACTGGCTGAGGTGCACCCCCCTTCCCTTCCCCCTGAGGTGCCTGTAGTTTTACTATCTGATGCCCCTGCAGTGTTCTCTCCAATGGAATCGGGTCTCGTGTGTGGGCTTTGCCCATGTGTTTAGGCCCATTGGCCCACGAACAATGGATGATAGCCAATATGGGCCGGACTTTTGACCTATGTATATATTGTTCATGATGTAATATATTTTATTTATATATTTCATATTTCACTTAACTTCAAATATGCTATAATATACTTCAATTTTAATGATCATTTTATTTTGTCTTTGCATTCTTCCGGGGGGTTTGGGGGGTGTCACTCTGAGTTGTTGCTCTGCATTGATGTGTGTGTTGTAGTGGGTGAGGGTGGGGGTGGGTGTGTGGCGTATGTGTGTCTCCGTAATTTTTTGCCTCCCCCCTCCCCTGTGTCGTAGGTGCAGTACTCACCGTTGTCGTCTGCGCCGGCGTTCGTGCTCCTGGTAGAGGAGCAGGAAGACAATGGCTGGGAGGATGTGTAGTTCCGGTTCCATGCTGTCCAGATTCCTCGTGGAGTGTGTAGAGGTGAACGTTTTCCGTTAGAAAAGTCTGTTTCCGCCGTGCTTTTATCGGCGGGGCAACCGCCCCGGAAAAGGTGGCGGATTGGTGGGTCGTGATAGTGTGGGTGGTACATTGTCTCCCGCCTGTCTGTTGGCGGTGACCGCCAAGCTGTTTGTTTGTACCGCCGTGGCGGTCGGAGTGTTAAAGTGGCGGGCTGTGTTGGCAGTTCCCGCCAGGGTCGGAATTCCATTTTTTGGACCGCCAGCCTGTTGGCGGGTTGGCCGCCGCTTTAACACCGACCGCCAGGGTTGGAATGACCCCCTATATGCCAAATAACCAACCCGATGCAGGTTCTATACATCTGTAACTGGTATACTATGATAAAAATATGAATACATTGTATACAAAAATCAGTTCTGCAAATGAAACCTACATCCCATGCTCACATAGTTTAGTGAAATATGGTAGAGAACATGAACTTAAAAACAACCAGCTAGAAAAAACATCAGCGAAAGAAATATGAATCAAATTTAGTTTGCGATATAAAACCTATGATATCACACGTATACAGTGAAACATACATATGTAATGAATTGCTAAGTCACTAAAAAGCAGTTTGATAACTAAACAAATGAAAATGAAATGGATCAATAAACATGAATATAGTCAAGTTGATAAACCATGGCTGTGAACTTTTACAGAAAACGAGACATCTCTAATCTCACGTTCATCACATTTAGATGTAAAGTGTTCAGCTTCTTGATCCATACTATCTCTCTTTTGATAAGTATTTTATTACTATCCACACCCTAATAGCAGATCACATTTTCCAAGATCTGGAACCTCATTTGGTTGATAGTGTGGCATTTTTCTACTAGTGGGGTAGGTCGGAGTCAAAAACCACCAGAACTGTGAAAAATGTGATACTAATATGGCACATTGCACAGTGTTAAATAGTCATATGAACATTGATTTTTGATATAGCCCCCAAAAATCTGACCCATCATTTTAGGCATGTGATGTCATAATACAAAATGGCTGCTACAAGGGCCAGTAAATTATCTTAAATGCAATAATATTCTTCCAGCACATAAATGTAATGATTTTTTAGCCAAGGATTTGAAAAAAGCTGCAATTTAATTGACTCATAGTACACTATGATAAGTATGTAGATACATGGTACATATACAGGGTGGTCCACATAACATGCTCATTGCCCTTAACCTTTGAATGGCTAAAGATAGAAATTTGAAACAAAAATCATTGGTCATCAAAAAACGTCTACTTTATGTTGTTAATATTTTAGGGGAACTTGGTCCCCATATACAGAGTTTACCAAAGGTCTATTACAAAATTTTAATGCACCCTGCATATTTTTGCTATATTTTTTAATAATAAAAATGGATTTTGTATCATCTGAACACTTTTATTGAGAAAGAATGAAGATGCTAATTATATTATTATTACTGTTTATTATTGTTTTAGTCAACAGTTTTTTTAAAGGTTACAGCTTGGTCAGTCATCTAAAATATGTCCTCATGATCTAATTGTCCATTACAAACACAAAGGCTAGTACATGGAAGAAGCATCTGTTTACATTGAGAAGCATGGGTACACAATGTTTTACATCCACACTTAACAAGCTCCTTGCAGTATTTTGAAGCATCAGGCAAAAGTGACCACAGAGGTTCAAATACAGAATCTTCTCTTTGCCATACCTACTTAGCTGCATCATATATATTAGGATACACATTCCATCACTGAGACCACACATAACCCACTTGGAAAATAGCTCTCTTGCTGTGCTGTAAATGAGCAGCCTCACTTCGTGGCACATTTTCTTGAGAGTGATTACGTTTGAGCACTATCATTCTTCGACACTTGTTAACAGAATCTATTTTAATGTTCTTATTGTATTATCTAATTGCAAATTGCTAACTGAAACTGTTAATTGAACTATCTGGTGGGCAATGAGAGAGCTCAATAAATGTTTCCATGACAGCCTGAAAAATTTGCCATGTTTCCCAACCTGATTTTTTGCCATGACCTGCAAATGCAGATATAGTGCTGAAACCTGTAAATGCATGGAAAAATAAAATACCAACACAAACACTTTTGCCAAGTTTATTAGCATACTCTGATGTTTCCCAATACCAAAATCAATCCACAAATTTGAAAGATTTAAGCTGCTAAATGCATAGAGCGCAATAACTGCTACATCAGAATCAACAGTGCGTATAGTTATGGACTTCTGGCCACTTTCACTCACATTTTTTTTTTTGTCCTCATAGATTTCCACTCTGGCTAAGGGGGCCGCAAGTTTATGTCATGAGGAGGAGACACCCCGTATCATGGTTATACTCCTCTGCCCGGCACGCCCTCCGCCCGCCTGCCGTACTCGGCCAAAGTGATGTGTTAACGATTTCTGCGAGTCCCACTCAAAGCAAACACCAGCCTGAGACCTCCCCACACAGTCTGAAGACTGGAGGCGTGTTTGTGGGATCTCATAATCATTGGACTCTTGACAACTATTCTCCCAGAGGAACCAACATTTATCTCTTTCACTTGGTGGACAACTACGTTCTAAACAGCTTAGTTTATTGATTGACCTCAACCATTCCTGTATAGTACGGGGTGATGAAATAACCCATTTTAAACAGATTTCTCGTCTAGCTAATAATATTAGGATGAAGAGCAGATGGCTTTGATGCGTGGTAAGCAGCTTGTTTTGGCTTTTCCTATCCAACACCCCAAAAAGTATCATTGGGAGGCTTAAATCGAGCTCTGAGCAAAATATCTTCTTTACCAAGCCTTTCTACCGGCTTCCAAAAAGACCCACGTTTCTGACACTGCCAAAACGTGTGAATATCATCCGCCTTCTCCTCACCACATCGAGGGCAGTATTTTTTAACCCTTCCCTGGGCTGTTATCCTTTCCGGCGACCAGTATGCCCTATGTAGGGTAAACAAATGGGTCTTCTTCAGTGAGGCTGATTTGACTGTACCCCAAAGTGTAGATATTGATTCTTGCCAATGATGAGTGACATATAAAGTAGGCAGATCTTTTCCCCACTTCCTCTCAGTAATGGGGGGGAGGGACTCTTCACCTGCCTCAATTATCACCCAGTACCACAGGGCCACTTCCTTATCATAAAAGGAGTTCTGAAGTAATCTTTTCTCCCAGATATTCTTCCCTGACCCTTCCTTCGTCAGGGAATTGACCCAACTTGCCAGTTGTTAATACTTGAATTTAGAAATCGTATTCCCTAATTGTTCCTTAAACCTAGACCAGGATACCAGTGAATAGTCTTCTACGATTTGGCCCCATTTTACCAACCCACTCAACCGGAGGAACAGATAGTTTGTCTAGAAGGCACTCAGGTGTACCCGGTGAATCCCATATGGGAGCTGTACTGCTGTGGTATGCTATCCCTAAGAGCCCCCTAACCTGAAACCATATTCTAGAGGCAATTGTCAGAATTTTTAGTTGGTTTTTTTGAAGTATTTTGGGTGACCAAACTTGCATAAAAAGTGATCTTCTGTCTTTGTGAAGAATTGAGTCATTGCCCTAAAAAGAGGAGTATAGCTTGATCTAACATTCAAAAGGGCCCTTATATTTTTTAATTGGAAAGCCAAATAAAATGTAAAGAAATCTGGAGTTTAAATGCCCCCATAATCCTTCTTCCTACACAGTGTTTTACACACGATACGAACACCCTTCGACGCCTATACAAATGAGGTCAAATCCCCATGCAATTTTTTAAACCAATCCGACTTAAATTCAAGGGGTGTAGTATTAAACAGAAAGGTAAATGTGGGTAAGATAGACATCTTTATAATATTTGACCTCCCTATTAAGGATAAAAGGAGGCTAGACCATGCCTTTATCAACCTCCTTGTTTCTGTCCATGGTTTATTAAGTTAACCTTGGCAACCTCTTCCAAGTTAGATGTTATCTGGACCCCAATTACGTTATCTCTTTCCTAATTAATGGGCTGTTATAAGCAATATTCCAACACATGATTTCTGATTTCTCCTGATTTACCAAATAGCCTGCCAGTCTACCTAATTCCTCTAGAGAGAGTAAAATAATGGGAAGGGAGCCCACTATATCCCTAGTGTATATGATCAAATCCTCAGCGTAAAGTGACACTTTCTTCTCCCAACCATTGCTTTGAAAGGGCAAAATACTTCTATTCTTCCTAATGAGCGCAACCAAAGGTTCAATATATAAATCAAAAAGAAGGGGGGGTAGCAGGCAACCCTGCCGGGTCCCTCACCCGCTCTCAAATTTATGTGATAATTTATCATTAATCAAAATTCTGGCTGTTGGGTTCTTATATAGGGCTTTTATTGATCTAATGAAGACATTCCCTAGCTTGTACGCCTGCATTGTCATCTGCAGAAAAGGACAACTAACCCTGTCAAAGGCCTTAGCCACATCAAAAGTAAGAAACGCTAGAGGGATATTCTCAAAAAGTGCTAATTCGATTGCAACCAATAGGTCATGTGTAAGTTCATGGAGTTGTTTTCCCTTAACAAAGCCTTTCTGATCTTCATGTACCAGGGTACTAACCACCCTCTCCATCTTTTTTGGACTGAATATGTGTGTACAATTTGTAACCTGAATTCAATAATGAGATGGGTCTGTATGATTCACACTCTGTATGATCTTTCCTGGGCGTTAGGATCAAACTAATTGTAGCTTCCTCCCACGACTTTGGTGCCTCAATACCCACAAGAAAGATTTGGTTGAATAGCTCTAATACGTAAGGAGCCAACTTATCTTGGAGTTGACTATGTAACTCATTTGGCAGGCTGTCTGGACCTGGAGCTTTCCCCCTCTTCATCTCTTGATCGCTTAATTCACCTCTTCCATCTCTATCTTTGCCTCCAACTCGTGTCATTGTGTCCCGTCTAATGGAAGATGAATGTCCCTCAAGAAGTCCCTGATCCGATCCTCTGAAGCTTCTGAATTTTCTGTATAGAGTTTTTGAAAAAAAGACGTGAAGGTGTCCCCTATATTAGATTCCTATGTACAATTCAACCCGGTAGTAGTATTTCTAATAGAAGCTATGTGATTCTTTGACTGATCTGTTTTAATTTTCCATGCAAAAAGTATAACCGCATCCTTCTCCATACTCATAATATGAATACTGGCTACTTTCCCAACTTCTGTTTTTAATTTCTAAAAACACCTCTAAGTTCGCTCTAGCACTCTTCAGTTGGGTGTCCAAAGACATCTGTAGTTGTTTGTCATCCGACAGCTGCTGTATGGTATATATAGACTTTTGCAGCTGACCTATAGCGGACTTGAGGCTCTGTGCCTACATGCTGCAAAGCTGATTAACCTGCCCCTAATATAAGCTTTGTATGCATCTCAGACCACCTGTAAAGAAGAGGATTCATAGTTTATTGAGAAGAATTCTTTAGTGTCCCACTTTAAGTTCTCGACTACCAACTCGTCCAAAAATAAAGGCCGGTTTACAGTCCATCTAGGGCTATCTATTTGAGTTTTGAGAGCAAGATGTACTTTTACCGCCAAATGGTCTGAAAGATGTTCTGGAGCATGACCCACATATTTCACCTTCCCGCTGCATAAACTATTATGCACTAGGAAGAAATCAATCCTAGAGTGATGACCATACTTCTTATTGTAGAAGGTGAATCTGGGGCCTTTGTCGCCTTTCCATCTCCAAACATCAACCAAACCCAGATCTTCAATAGCCTGCTTCACACAAAATCTAGTTTTTATAGAGTTTACAGTTCCCCCTGGAAGTGGATTTGTCTAACTTTGGGTCCAGAAGTACATTAAAATCACCCCCCAGTATAATTGGGTATTCAGATGTTAATAGATGGTTGTATAGTTCTTGGAAGGGGACCGTGTCATCTATTTTGGGCCCATAATATCTCGCTTGACCCCAAAATTTCCTCCTCAGCACTCAGCCATCTCCCTTTAAAGTCAGTGGTAACTTTATCTACCCTAAACTTTAAGGATTTAAAAAAAAAGAATCGCCACACCCTTAGCCACACAAGATTGATCGGTAGTTGTAGTATGGCCAACCTATTTCACATACTTAAAACTTTCATCCCACTCCTTTTGCAATAAATGGGTTTCCTGAAGAATAATCACTTCTTCTTCTATCTTGTTGAAAAACTCCGGGATCCTCCTCCTTCTCGTTTTAACCCTGAGCCCGTTTATGTTCCATGAGAGAACCCTCAGCTGACTATACTTATCACTTGGCATTGATTAGAAAACAAAAGAAAGAGAAACACAGTGGGACCCAAACTTTCCTGAGTGTCTTAAGGAAATCAAAGGGTAGCCCCCTTGAAGCCAAAATTGTTCCCCTTTTTTCCCCCCGATTTTCTCCCACACCCAGTGCAAAGAAAGAACAAGGAAACAAAAAAAAACCCTACCCCATTTCCTACCTTCCCCGGGGAACGCTCCATTTCTTTTATTGGGGAGAGACAAAGATAGCCCCCGTCTGAGCTCTCGTCTAGGCAGCCTGCATAGAAATCTACATTTGTTATGGTGATGCCTTAATCCATTCTACCAAAGCACAAACTTCACTTGGGTCCCTAATGTTATACATCTTATTCTTCCACATTAGTCTTATAGCGGCAGGGAAACTCATCTGAACCGTTGCCCTCTAAAGACCAAAGGTCTTGCATGAACTTCCCGAGCTCCTACTGTCTATCCAAAGTAGCCTTAGAAACATCAGACCGTATGCCAATGGACCAATTCCCTTTTGAGAAGCTACTACCTTTTAGTGCCTCTGAAAGAGTCATTTCTTTAATAGTGTATGTTCCAAAGTTTCCCATAATTTACCTTGGGGTTTTGCTGGCAGCGTTTTTCTTCAAGGGGTCTCGATGAACTCTTTGAATGTCTTCCTCCAAATTAAGATGCCCAAGTTTAGGAATATAGGCCCTCATTACAACCCTGGTGGTAAAATCCGCTTACCACCGTGCCGACGGCCGCCAACATTCCGTGACCGCTGCGGGATTCCGCTACAGGTATTATGACCAACACTGAGAAATCCGCCACTATATAGACACCCACACAAGTCCGCCACACCAAAGGTCAGTGATAAACTGGCGATAGCAAGACCAATACGTCCACAGTATCACGACCCACGAATCAATGCAGCGGTCTTTCAACTGCAGTAAACCATCGGCGGTACACACCGCCGTGCTCAAAATACACACACACTGACAAAACACAACCACATTGGATAATTCAAAATACACACACCTGACACTCATACACACACCAAACCTACACACCCACAACACTGTAAAACACACACCCACATTGCCCACAACCCTTACAGCAAAACAATTTGAAGATTCAGAGAGAGAAAAGCAAACACCACACCATTATCCAGAGGCACAGAACACCATCACACATACACCATCCACGCACCTCACAGCACACACCCCAACACATCACCCCACACATCACCTCACACATCACTCACACCACATCATGGCACCTCAAAGACACCCCAGGTTTTCTGAGGAGGAGCTCAGGGTCATGGTGGAGGAAATCATCTGGGTAGAGCCACAGCTATTCGGATCACAGTTGCAGCAGACGACCATTGCATGGAAGATGGAGCTATGACGGCGGATCTTTGACAGGGTCAACGCAGTGGGACAGCATCCAAGAACCAGGGATGACATAAGGAAGAGGTGGAACGACCTACGGGGGAAGGTAGGTTCCGTGGTATCAAGACACCAGATTGCTGTACAGAGGACAGGCGGTGGACCCCCACCTCCTCCCCCACAACTAACAACATGGGAGGAGCAAGTCTTGGCGATCATGCATCCTGAGGACCTCGCAGGAGTAGCAGGTGGACTGGACTCTTGGTAAGTCAAATATTTACTACTATATCCCCCACCCTACCTGCATGCCATCACAAACAACAACCCCAACCCTCACCCCCATCATTCCACCACCTCCCATATACCCCACTATCACAACCCACCCAATCCAATACCAAGCCCTGCATGCAACAATAATGCATGGACACCCATCACAGACCTGCGTGGTCACCCATCACCACAGCACACCCAGTAGAGAGACTCATCCATCCCACACAATCACCAATCACACAAGGCCAAGGCGACAGTTCAAGCACAATAATACAGGTGAACACACCCATTGCACAAGATGGCACATACAGATACAAAAACAATGCATTTACATCTCAACAGGACCCCTACCCAACGTCACCGGTCAGGAGGTGCCAGCCATATCCAGTCCCCCCACAGAAGAGGCCCACAGTGATGAGAGCAGCTCTGCACGTCTGGATCAGGATGACCAGCCTGGCCCATCAGGGACCTCTGGACAGTCAGTTCCCCTGCCACAGTCCCAAACTATCACAGAACTACCCCCCTCGGAAAACACCAGCACAGCACCCACCCAGCGGGCCCATGCCACTGTCCCCAGGACACGTCAATCAGCAGTGTGTCCACCACTACAGGGACCCCAGGCAAACCGACTAACCCAGGACGATCAGGGACCTGGGGTCAGTGGCAGTGGGCACATGGTTCAGGGGACAGAGGCACAGGACAACAGGGAAGCTGGGAGGACTTCTGTGCGACAGTGGGAGGACAGGCCCAGGGAACCCACTCTCCACGAGGCACTCTCCAACATCATGGGAGCATACCACCATTCCCAGGAGACCATCGGCACAGTACTGGCCAAGTTTCAGGAGACCCAGCGGCTGCAGGAGGGACAGTACATGGGGATCAGGGATGACCTCACCAAAATCTACACCATCCTGGTCACCATAGCAGGAGTGCTGGCTGACATGGGCAAGACCATGAGGGAGGCAGTGGCACAACAAAGGGCCCCTGACACTAGCCACACCAAGGAACAGCCTTCCTCCTCCGCTGGTGCTAGTGGACAGGAGGCCTCGCCACAGGACCAACAGGCCACCAGCACCCCACCGCCTGCAGAAGGAGAACCACCCCACAAACGGTCCCTGGGATCCAGGCAGAAAACAGCCCCTTGCACACACCCCTACACTCATTAGCCCCTAAATAAACTCCCTTTAATCACAAACCAATCTGGAGTCAGTGTGATCTTTCACAAATGTATTACTACAACATTAGCAACAAATACCAATGTAAATGTTCATTTACTCATACCAATGTATGACAGTTGTTGGCCAGCAGTACATGTAGCAGAAGGCAGATTGTGGTACCCAGATCTGCAAAAAGTAAATTCAAAGGGAACAGTCAGTGTCCATAGAGGCTGGCATGTACAATGTCCTACAGTATTCTGAAATGTGAGGAGGAGTTACAGTCTCTTTACCTGTGTGTCACTGGAAATTCTGCATGAAGATGTTTGTTCTGTTGTCAATATCTTCTTTCTCTGCCTCCTCTTCCTCACTTTCTGCAGGCTCCACGCTGCCACAAGACCATCACCAGGCTCATCCTCCAGCAGAAAAGGTTCAGACATTGGAGGTCACAATATGTAAAGATACACTTACACTCAGCTGCATCAATAATAGTTTACCTATTTAATTTGATTTCATGTAGTATTCACTTTCTTCCATTGTGTCAAGGTCAAGGTCAATGGGTAACACATTACCTCTTTGTCGTATCTAATTTTCCTTTGCACCTAATTGTTCAATAGATTTGACAAATGTTGGTGGAAGAAAGGCATGAAAAATTAAATGCCACAATAAATACAACAGTCTTGGAGTTGGTATAATTATAATTTATTAACATGACACAAAGGAACTGAAAAATGTTTCAAGCTATAAAACAACAAAGAAAACCAAAAAAGAGTCTATCATGGTGGTTGAAAGTATAGCAGCAGATGCAAAAATGTGTGGAATCCAATGTACAAAATACACCTGTCCTCAAAAAGGGAAATGTGTCCATGATATAGTGCACAGAGTGAATTCTAGACACACAACGGAGGAAATTAGGATCTGCGTCTCTGTGAGGTGGTGGTAGTGGTTTTGCCATCCTCTCCTGGTGGTCTGGATGACTGCCCCCTATGGGTAGGTGGGCGGCCAGAGATGCAGGGACTGTGGTGGGAGAAGCAGGGTCTTCATGTGGCGGGCCTCCCGGTCTGTGGCTGGCATTGGTGTATTTGGTCCAGATGTAGCAGGACAACAGACAGGAGCAGATAGTATGAGAAAAGCTGTGGAAATGTGATGATAGATATAAAAAAGCAACCCCAGCAAGGAGCTCATTTTGCCATTATGGTTTTACAACATGAGCTCCTTCTGCACCTCCTTGATCAGCTGGAGCTCCGTTACAACCTGGCCCATCATGTCTAGGGACTGTTTTTCTACTTCCAAGACTCTGTCAGTGGTGGTCTGGGTGACAATGGTCCCAGTGGACTCACTTTTCTGGCCTACCGATTTCCTCCCATGAACCATTCCACCACTAGCCTGTGCCCTGGAAGCAGTGTGCCCCATCCCACTGGGTCCTTGCACAACAGAGGACTGAGGGGAACAAGATAGGTGTGATGTTCCTCTGTGCGCAGGAAGTGAAGGTATTCATAGGCTGAGATGTGGTGTCAGCTGGTGTGCGAGGTGAAGGTGTGGGCTGAGTGCGACTCACTGGCGATGTCTACCCAGACAGGCCAGCCTCCTCCCGATCATCTAGTCTTGGAAGAGTGGAGTCTTCACTTAAGGCTTGTTCCTGGTCTGGGATGGAGGTGTCTTGAGTAGCAGATGGGGGCCCACTGGCCTTGGATGTTTGACCTGAAAAGAATGCAGACAATATGAAATTAAAATCTGGTTTGTAGCTCAAATGTGCATTTAGCTACAACTGAGGCAACCTAAAAAAGTAAAATCAGACTGATAGATTTGTTTGGCCTTTGTGTAGTTTTCATTGTTTTACACATACAGGCTGATTTACATAGAGGCAAACTCCAGTGGTTATGTTGTAGAGATGTCCTTAAATGCAAAATGTTATTTCTGAAGGATACATTACATGTACCAGCCTTTCAACCCAACACAGTAATGAGTAGACTAGAGTGATAGCCCATTCCAAGGCCTAGCAGGCGAACAAACATTAGACAAACTGTAGTTCAACTTAAAAGAAAAACTGGCATTGGTCATTGTGTGGACAGTGCAAATTAAATTGTGTGTGGTTTCTACTTCTATTCAGCATTCCACTTAACATGGTAGCAAATCATAAATTCAACAGACTATGAATTATGTGAGCAATTACATCATTTCAATGTGCCTATGAGAAGGTGTCAACATGCATGATCAACACAACAACTGTCATTTTAATACACAGCAAGACAAGGTGACTGTCAAATGCACAAGGTTTTGAGATGTGGGCACATATGAAAGGAAAGGAAGGTAGAGTAACATTACATTGCACTTTTGTTTTGCAGATACAATAACAGGACATCATAATTATTGCAGTCATCTGTTAACACCATAGGCAATAGTTGTTGAAAAGTGAGTTACACACATCTATTTCAATACCTATAGTGTAGATGAACACACATTTGCAACTTGTTCACACATATGGGTATGGTGTGAATAGTTGAAAATACCACTTACAAGCACTATACCTTCATGTACAAATGGATGGTGTTTTGGGCCTGTTTTTAGTCAAAAATATACACTGAGAGAAAGCAAGGTTCTAGGCAAATGCAAGGGATGATCCATGGGGAGCAACACACAATCTGACTAAACATATTGCACATTATTAAAAAGAGGGCTACAACCATGGTGCTAGTAATTGGGGTGAAATAAAATATTTTGTAGAGTCAAGATCAGCTAGATCTGTTTTGATAAGGGTGTTGAAACATTCTACACAGCTAACATAAGGGCAGAACTTCATTTGTGATTGTTGAGAAATTGCTAAGTGCAACTTACCAGTCTCCACCCCACCAAGGATTCCAGTCAAGCCTTCAGGATGTAGGAAAAAGATTGTAAAAAGGTCTGGGAGAACGACCACTAGTCCTCTGGGCCTCCACGTGACGCTTGGAGGCCAGGGAATGCACTCTCCCCCACAGGTCGTTCCTCTCCTTCTCCCTAATGTCCTCCTGTGTGTGCAGATTGTTAGCTGCAGCATTCACCTTTTGGCTATTCTGGTCCACAGTTGCCTTTTCTGAGACATGGTTGTATTTTGTACTTGTGCTCCAAACAATTGTGGCTCTACTCCACTATTTTTATCCTCCATGAGAGACAACCCTCCCTTTTTGGAACATGGAGTTCTCCTCCCTACCATAGTGAATAATTGTGAAAAATATCTAGTGCCCAAAAGAGATGAAGGACAATAAAAAAAAGTAATAGTAACAAAACAAAGAGTGAAAGAGAAACGCAGAAAAATACCTGGCTACTGTGTGGCAATTCCTGCATCCAATGGTGTTCTACATTGTAATGACAAAGGACCATGGTCTGACATGGAGTGTGTTTTTGCAGGCTGTGAGAAAACTGTGCTGATTGCAGAAGCCTCCTAACTTTATGTCCCATGTTTCACTTTTTGCTGGTGTTTTCCTGACTCTGATGGTGCCCTGGGTACTGCTAACCAGTCCCAGGGTCTGTGCTCTGTGTAAAAGGAGTATGCAAATTAGGCTAATTATAATTGGCTGTGTCAACCTACCTATAACTCCCTAGCATGTGGTAGGTCATGTAAGTTTAGGGACCCCAGCATAGGTGTGCACCCGTAGATGCACTGCTGAGGTGCCCAGGGTTATTTTAAAGGTAGGCCTGCCTTACTGGCTGCTTTTAAATTAAAATTATATGAAAATGTGACTTTGGAATTAACAGTACTTCCAAAGTTTTAAACTACCTTATTTTTACATATAGGTCACCCCTAAGGTGTGCCCTATTTGCCCCTTTGGTTGGGTGCAGTTTGAGTATAAGCATGGACCTTATCACATATGATTTTTAAGCCCTGGTGAGGAAAAATAGCCAAATTCATGTTTCCCTCATTGTAGTGAATGGGCTCCATAGGCTAACATGTGGATACTTATTTTAATTAATAAAGTCCCTAAAGGAGCTAGACCTGTCAAGTTTGGTATCAAATGCAATGTTATAACAAATAAAATAACATGTCACTGTTGAATTTAATATATGTTTCACCTAGGAAGAGTTTTAGAACTCTTCCTAAAAGTTACCAGTTTCAGCTCTGTAGTGCCCGTCTCTGATTGGCCAGCCTCTGGCAGCCTGGTCAGGTTGCCTTGATGAGGTGTGAAGTGGCTTGGGCTTGACACAAAGGCAGTGCCTGGGGGAGGAGATCTGCCTCAGCAGATGGTGAAACAAGATGGGGGGAGAGCAGCCAAACTGGTCTTCAAAGGAGGTAAGGACATTTGGAGCAGCTCAGGACCTTCCCCATTTCCTGCAAACCCAGGCAACCTTGTGCCCACCTCATTGGATTAGGAGAGGGCAGGAGAGGGGTGTGTTAAGGATTTTTAGCCAAACCAGTGGGTGGGCCCAGCCAGACCTAACCTCCAAAATGCAGTTTCTACCATTTTGGATTTCTAAAGAATATTGCTCCCTGGGATTGATTATTGCCACACTTCCCAGGAAGTGGTCATTCAAGAGGGTAATGGCCTGCCTATGATTGGACAGTTTGCTTCTCCTGCTTTTCACCCCAGGAGCAAGGATACATTTGGCAGAGCTGCACCCACAACATCAGAAGAAGAAGGACTGTCAGGCTGAACACCTGACCTGCAACTGGACACTGCACTCTGAAGGACTGTACCAGATGCACTCTTGGGCTTCAACACTAAAGGGACTTTGCCTGTCTTCAACTGGTTCAAGAAGAGACTCCCTGCTTGCTGCAGGTGTAAAATAGCCAACCAGAGTTGCCTGCATCAAAACCTGAAGGAGCTGACCAGCTGACCAATGGCTAGTGGCCATTTTTGGATTTGAACCAGGTGCGTTCTGGGAGTTGGAGTCCTAATCCTCAAGGAGCAGCTCAGAGCTTCTGGAACCTCGGGGTGAGTTGTGGACTCCAAAAGGACCTTCTAAGACATTCTGGAAGAAGTTCCAGAAGTTTGGAGAACTCTTGGAAAGAAGCTCCATCAAGTAGACTTACCTCTACCGTGACCAGACATGACTTGCAGGTTCGTCCGGCTAAAAAGCTTCGGAGAGCCAGACTTCCAAGATTTCACCAGGGGCTCCTGGAAAGGTAACACAACAACCTTGCATCGAAATCAGCTTGATGAGGCGGGTCGACCCCCGTTGGATGGAAAAAGCTCCAAAAAAGTTACAATGTGAGAACGTAAAAAGTTGACTGGGACTTCCCGTGCAGCATATCTGAGGAGGGCTCCAGGGATGTCGGATCAAAATTCAGCTTTGGTCCAGACGAAGATTTCTGTCCTGAAAAGTCATCTAAGCCCGAAGGTAGAATTCTTCACTGAGGTCTCCTGCTACGCGTATCTGAAGAGAGCTCTAAGGAGGTCAGATTGGATTGGTGATTTCATCCGTCTGAAAAAAAATCTTCAAAAAAAAAGACTAAGGGCCTGATTTATGAAAATTTAGCACCACGTTTACGTAAGTTTGCAGCACTTTTTATAAATCAGGCGCAAAGTGCGAAGGTAAACTTTTGACCTAGGCCTCCCGCTTGTTGTAGCTGAGCAGGGCTTCATCGCTGTCTGCCTGAAACTTTGACTTTGCCCCGGTCTAGTGCGACCAGATGATCAGATTGGTGGTTTTAGGCCTTGATTTATACTTTTTGATGCAAACATGTGTCAAAAGTATAGCGCCGGCTAGCACCATTCCAGAGCGCCAGCCATGCGCCATTTTTAAGGAATGGTGAAAGCCAGCTCTAAGGCCTGGTTAGTGTCAAAACACTTGACACTAACCGGGTGGGGGAGGCGTAGGGAGGTGTAGGGAAAACTTGTGGTTGTGTGTGAAAGAATGGCGTTAGTCAGGTTAGAGTCAACATAATGCCTCTAAACTGACTAGCGCCATTGTTAGACACACAGCCCCAAT